>NC_088370.1:21558584-21588584 GCF_034508935.2 Berghia stephanieae | reverse complement strand
TGAGTCAGCGACGCAACCATTAAATACAAGCCCTCGTGGTCCAAGCTGCAGGGCTTTATGTGTTACAGAATGACTCGTCACATTCGGTCAGCCGTGTTCTTTCAAGGTGTACCGCCTTTATGAAAGCTCTCAAATATATTCGGACTCGATACTACCGAGATCTCGTTCACGGCATCGAGATGAGATTTTAAAACTCTACATCCGGGTAACTTGTGTTTCTCCAATTTCGTCGATGGGTACGATTTTGTTAAGAGTCTAATGTTTATATTCCACCTAACGCAAAATTGATAATCCAAACGAATTAAATGATCATGTATCGTCATCACTACTACCCCACCCGGGCAGTCCACTATATTTCCAATTTTTGACCCCATTATCAAATTTTATTTGGTGTTTCAAAAGATAGCTCTCAATGAGAAAAAAAGAGTTTTTTTGAGAAGCGAAATGCAGACACTTTTCTAAAAAATTAATGTGGTAAGCAATCGAAAGCTTTTGAAAGCTCCATAAAATTGCATCAGTGTAGCTTTTTTTATTGAAAGATTTTCTCCGGTCTTAAGTAGAATTTAAGTAGAATAGTTGGGCAGCCATAATTTTATTTCTCAAGCTACTAAAAACTTTATCAAATAATGTATTAAAATCATTATTGAGTTAGTTTGATGATACTATTCTCTAAAATAGTATTGATATACCTGGAAAAGTAACACTAAGCGAGTAGTTCTTCTTTGAAACAAAGTGTTTTACATGAGTTAATTCCAATTTGATTGTTGGGAGTCATTGACAATTTGTAAAATGTTAATGATTTGTGTAAAACAATTCGATTAACTCATTTGTCTCTGTTGGTCTAATAGTGACTTCAGAAATTCACAGTCATGTGTTTTTATAATGATGGCGTCATCATTGTTATGCAAAGTGTATTTGTTATGCAAAATAAATATCAATTATGAAAATATAAAAAAGTTATGGGTCTAAATCGATCCTTATTGTGATCTCTCTTCTTTATATATCCAATTGCTGAAATTGTTCTACCATTTTATTTGCTGTTTACAGTTCAAAAGATAGCTCTCATTGAGAAAAACTGAGTTTTATCAGACGCCAAATGCAGACAATTTTTCTAAGAGTAATTTACTTGACAAGCAATCGATGGCTTTCTAAAGGTCCATGAAATAGCATTATTATCTAACTTCTTATCTTGCACCGATCAAATATTATGTTTGTGATGTTGCATGCTGCGTTACTCTCTCTTTTCCGGTCAACAAAGTCGGTGATTGACTAATTGTTAGATTGCGACGTAATATTCTGTGTATCAATTTATTCATTACAATGATCAGGTCGTTACGGTAATGATGGCTTAATACACAGTACAACACATTGTCCATGTATACGTTAAAAGCTATCATTAAGACAAAAAATTGTCCTAATGTATACGTCACATAACAGCCTTGGCAATTCACCTTCGGGCTATCACTGGGAATCAAGAAATAGATTACGGCCGGAACGATGGTGACGAACATAAATCCAGAGGTCCATGCAGCAAATCTGAAAAGTTTGAATGTTGTCTTTGTGCGATTTTTTAAGATGACCGATCTTCGTCCTCTTTTTCTTTCTGCCACTAACCAAGCCACGTTGAATGCAGCAATACACACAAAGCATATAATTAGGTAAAATAACGTTGGATATAAATCGTCTCGGACATTAAAAAATACAAATTTAACAATCAAACCAACGCTAGTGACACATATGGCCATTAGAACAAGGTATGACAAGGTGTAAGCCTTGGTGTTAAACGTCACAAAAAACGGGTAAAAGGAATGAATAAATCGTAGTATAGCCAGATATGCAAGAAGTCCACTTAACAATCCAAATCCAATTCTCCTTAAGGCATATATAAATCGTCTAATTATCATTTCTATTCCATTTTCTGGATGAAACACCCCTATGACCACTTTTTTGCTGGGCATTAAGACTTCTACTAAAATTGAAAATGCAACGACAAGGTTGGACACGTATAATTTACGTAAAAGGAAAGAAATTAAGTGATGCTTGTATTTCACCTGGGAGAATACTTGTATCGAAAGAATATTATTTACGATTCCAATGAAGAGCGAGATGACCTTAACGATCGATAGATAGTACAAAATATAAAAATCTTCATAGGTGCAATTGATGAAAACATAATCTCTGCATTGTGCATAACTCGACGAGTAACTGTATTGGTTCACCATCAGGAAGATGCAATTTTATAATCTGAAATGTAGATAAATTCAGTTATGTATGGAAAACTACTTTCATTCGCTCTCCTCTTAAGTTCGAAAAATACATATTATCCATCTACCGTAGTTATATGAATTTTTTGTGTGCTGCATTGTTTAAAATAATAAAACAAGTGGTGTGAAATTTTAATTCAACCTTCATATGGGTCAAACTCTTGTAAGTGCAAATGAGGAAAACTTAATCTCTGCAATGTGCAAACCTCATCGAATATCTGTTGGATGGAGTCATCAGTTAGATATATTTTGTAGTACTTGGAAATGTAGATAAAATGTTATGTATGGAAAACGATGTTAGATCGCGAATGGCAGTTTTCTTTCCACAAAATTAAAAAACAAATACCATATGTTTTTAGTTCTTTTATGGTGCTATTTTGTTCATCAAATTACAGCAAGTAATGTGCAATCTTAATTCCACCTATATACATAAAAATGTTCAGGCTTGAAGCTTGAAGGATAAAATATTACGAGGAATTAGGTCCAAAAAAACCCCCATGAATTGGTGAAATTACGGTTGGAAGTGAAAATGTCATATGTTGTAAAATATGTAAAATCCGCTAATTTATGCTATAGAACCACTCTGAGATATAAATATAAGTTGAGATACAAGCTTTGTAAGTTTGGTAAATTTTGAAATAATAATAATAATAATAATAGATCTTTATTGTCCACAAATATGGCAATTTGTCATTTAGTTACACTTGTCATAACGTAATATGATAACTATAACATTGAACAGACACCTCTCTCTCTCTCTCTCTCTCTCTCTCTCTCTCTCTCTCTCTCTCTCTCTCTCTCTCTCTCTCTCTTCCTCTCTTTCTTTCACGCATGCGACATACACAACATCAACATTTTCATTTCATTTTCAATTCGTTACATTCTTGGCAATTCAACACCAAATATTATCATCATTATCAATTGGTCACTTCATCTAGCCTAACATTAAACAAATTAATCAGTCAATCAGTCAACGCATCAATCCTTGGTTTTGCTGTACCATATGAAATATTCAACATTTTTATTGCTGATGGACCGAACGTTGATTTATACTTGTTAGTTCCACATTTAATCTGACAAAAACTTCTCCCAGATGGCAAAATATCAAATTCATGGTATAAAATATGTTTTTTTATTGTTGGTAATTGAGAATGCTGTCCTTTCTATTGCTTTTCCATGAATTCTTTCTACTTCATCAACAGGATGGTTTATTATTTTTGATGCCTCTTTGTAATTCTAAATCATCATACAATGCTTTATATAATATTAAGCGAAGGATAGGTCTTCAATCAACAAATCGCGAAATAAGATGAAATTAGTGGTGCACTTTTGTGTCGGAAGTAAACAAGGCCGCCGCCATTTCGATTTCCTTGAGACAAAAACATTGATACGAACGATTTTTCCGAGGATTTGAAGCAGAACTCTAAACGTTAAAGTTTGAAGTACATACCATTCATTAATACGAACAATCATACAACGTTTAATACGTAAATGAGTGAAACGTTGCCATGAAACAAATAAATATCAAAAGAATTCATCACATAGGTGTAACTGTGCGTCGCTATTCAGCGCCGCCATTTTGAAAAAAAAAAATGGACGAAAAAATAATTCGTACACTCCTATTGTGATATATATGCTTCCAACCGCAATTGGATCCCCTCAAGGGGACAGCTTGAGTCCAATTCTATTCACAATATACCTCGAATTAGCCATGAAAGATTTTAGACCCAAATTACCACCAATAAAGAAGATTGCTCGTGAATTGATATACGCAGATGATACATATCTAATCTTTGAATCAGAACATCAAGCGAACATATACTTGCCAATAATATCAGTTACCCTAGAAGCATGGAATCTAAAAGTGAATCAATCCAAAACAGAATATACAAAAATCAAGAGAAATTTAAATGAATGGAAAAGTGTACGTAAACTAGGAAATTTGATCAACAAAAATGAAGGCATCAGAAAACGAAAGCAGCTGGCCACTAATGCATTCAACCAACTCCAAAATTTATGGAATAGAAATACAATGATCAGTGAGAATAAACGAATGTAGATTTACGAGGCACTGATTATTCCGATATTGACATATAATTGTGAAACCTGGGACTTCACAAAAAAGAACTTAGATAGTCTCGATTTATAGCACCCAAAATATTACGTCGCTTAATTTGAATCTATTGGCCAGAGACAATTACAAATACTGATCTCTATTGAAAAAGCAGGGTCCAACGCCATAGTACAATAATAAAAGAACAGCGATGGAGACTATTTGGTCACATTTTACGTCGAAAAGATAACAACCCTGCCCAAACTGCAATATTTCCTTCATGGCATCAAATATGTATGGAGACCACCAACATCAATAGTAACCATCCTGAACCAGGATCTCTCTGCATATCAGAAATTTCTCGATTCAGATGAGGCCGAATTAATCCCCGAAGAACTCAGAAATTCTGCAGTGCCCTTCGTACTAAAGTCACACCAAGATCTTGACAGCCTCAAAACTCTGGCCCAGGGTTGTGACCAATGGAATCAATTAACAACATGGATGTAGAGAGCAGGTATACTTATCGACCATGACTGAATCACACAATTCTCAGCAATCGTCATTCGGACTGCGAAGCTTACTACTACTACTCACTACTCACTACTACTACTACTACTACTACTACTACTACTACTACTACTACTACTACTACTACTACTACTACTACTACTATTATTATTATTATTATTATTATTATTATTATTATTATTATTATTGTGATAATGTGTAAACAGTCAAAACAAGGCGACCCAATGTTGATTACGTCATCCTTGGATACCCATTGGTAACTATTTTTTGCGTCAAACCGGATGTTTTCTTTTCACCAAACTTTCGATTCACGAACTATCCAAGTTGTTTAATCCTTAATCGTATTCAATTTTGCCAATTTTGAGGGATTTCTATCATGCAAAATACTTTAATAATATATTTCTGTTCATCTGATTTAGCAAGTATAATCAACTATACTAATAAAGACGGACATACAAACAGACTCGCAGAATACAGCACGATTAAATTCGGCAACGTGTATTAACACAGGCTGTGCTCCCTTTCCCATCCCTATAATTGTTTTTTTCTTTCCAAAAATACTGCAAAATTCAGTTTATATGGTTTATAGACTATTTTGGCCAGACATCATGATAGTTGGGATCAATATAGCTCAGTTGGTAGAGCATCGCTTCACACGCAAAGGGAACGAGATCGATCCCGGTAAAGTCAAGATTTTTTCCTAACCTCCCAGTCCACCCAGCAGTAATTGGGTAGATGGATCTGTTATACCTGGCGGAAAGTACTTTGCGATAGACTATCATCCTATAAAAAGGGGATAAAGCAATTGCTATTGTCCGTTTTACGCTTTAGAAACCGGGATAAACTTCAGCTCCGTGGACCGAATGGCTCTGAAGGAGTACTACATGTTGATGACAGAACGGAGACGGCATACCTATAAAATTGTATTAAAAGGCTTTGAATATCTTCACCATTACCATCATCATCATCATCATCATCATCATCATCATCATGATTATCATCAACCGTTACGATGCATATAGTGTCAAGCTATTGATGTTGCGTTAATAACCGCATGGTGACAATTAGAGCATTTTCTATCTGTAATTTTGTATCCTTGATTAAGACACTGTCCACAAAATGCCTGCTCATTCAGATTAATTGAGTCTATGTGTAAAAGCACCCGCGACTGTTCTATCTGTTGTTAACCAAAAATTACTCTACACTGATGGACTGTTTTTTTTGGTGACCCAATGTGCAGTTAATGTAGCTTTCTGAAACTGAAGCATGAGTTGGGTATTCCATATGAAATACTCATGATTCATATTTGAATTTTGTTGGGTCTTTAAAAGAAAGATAGAAAGGAGAGAGAGAGAGAGAGAGAGAGAGAGAGAGAGAGAGAGAGAGAGAGAGAGAGAGAGATAGAGAGAGAGAGAGACAGAGGTGGAATAATATTGTATATGACTGAAAAAGGATTGCGTTTGCATGCTTTCAAATACAATTACACTGACAATAAGAACTTTTCGCATGGACTGATGTGACAAGTTTTTAGTTTGTCAACTAGATAACACCACACTAACGTCTCATGCTTCAATCACTCATTAAATGACACGCTACAATTCCTACTATATTTTGTTTTATGTATTAAACGTTCCTTATGCTGACGAAATGTTTTCCCCGAAACGTTCAGTGTCTGTACTGTTCGCACCCAAAGCCATTTGTTAGCAACTGTAAATGGTCAACACTTTATTAAAATTATTGATGGGATATTGTATTCTCGTTGATATTTTCCTTGGATAAGTAAGGCTATATAGGGTATAAAAAAAAAGTTCTTAAAATGCACTTTTATAATAAATTGCGAAAGTGGTTCTATAGCAAGTGTCATTTATATGGATTTTTGTTACTTGCATAAACATTTCATGCTGTCAATCCCAATGTGTGCGGTTTTAGCCCAAATTCCCCGAATACGATGGATATGAATATAATATATGTATTAACGCAGTAATTTCCCTTGATCAATGTAGCTGTAATAAGGAAAAATTAAGGCCTTAAAGATAAACCTTATGCCAGAATAGTTCTCTGTCAGATAAGTTTTTAATGGGTCTTCGTAAGCTGTATGCTAATTGTGATGCTTTCAACCCGAATCTGCACAATTTCGGCCTAATTCCCCCTACTAAAATAGCGATCAATCACCTTAACAACGCCACAATCACATTTTCTCATCTGTTTGGAATGTTTCATTCATCTTGATTTATTAATAATGGGGAAACACGAAACGTCTAGAGTATCTGTCTTCGTCTGATAAACTGAAGGTCACAATTCTATACTTATCGTTAGTTTACATGTAACGTTGACGGAGTATAATTAAGATCTAATAGTGTTTAGAAACAGTCAGTGTTTGACCAAACAAAAATTAAAAATATAAGAAGAAATATATCCCCCGAAAAAACAATCTTATTCTTTTTTTTTCTTTTTTTAAAATGTTTTTTAAAATGGCAGCGCTCGATAGCAAAACAGTTACACCTATGTGATTATTTCTTTTGATATTTATTAGTTGATTCATGGCAACTTTTCACTCATTTACGGATTAAACGTTGGATGATTGTTCGTATTAATGAATGTTATGTACTTCAAACTTTAACGTTTAAAGTTCTGCTTCAAATCCTCGGAAAAAACGTTTGTATCAATGTTTATGTCTCAAGAATAGTGACTTGACGGCGGCTATGTTTACTTCAGACACTAAATTGCACTGCAATGTTCATCTTATATTGCAATTTCAGAATGTACAATGCTGCTCAAAAATTTTTCCTAGGGATGTCAACACAAGGAAAACAAAATGGTGTCAATTTTTTTCTTTTCCCGAGTCAATCTTCTTCGACATAAGTCATCCCTATTTCCTTACCAACGGCAGCCGTATTATCCAACAATAAAATAATAAAGAAGTTGAACGGAAAAAGGAAACGGGGCAAAAGAGGAGGCGTGAAAAAACGACTTCATAGAGCAGGATCTAAACCACCACGCCCGTCAATAATGGGTTCTAATGTTAGACCACATTATAATAAGCTAGACACCCCCACTGCTTCTTCCAAGATAGATTATGATTATAAAAATGCATGTACTATTGGACTTTCAAAAACATGGCTTTCGTTTATGAAGATGGTGTAAAATTGTAAGTATAAACGATCAAATCGACTACCCTCATATCGAGCTATGTTCTTTATCTCTATGTGCACACTAGCTGCCTCGGAAGTTTAGGGTTGTGACCATTGTTAAAACAAGTTAACAAGTTGTACGAACGATCACGTGATCAAATTTTCTTTCCCGTTCTCTAGTCATATCTATTCAGAACGTAGATGGAAAGCCTGCCTTTCACGTTAGAAGATGGAAACGGTTAGGAATAAATGTGCTTTGATATTTATCACTTTGCGACAACAATAAAATATCTTGTAGAAATTGCGATTTGATCCCATTTTTATTCGCGGGTGTAAATCGTTGACATTGCACTTTGTTTGGTGAAAATCGGACAACAATTACAAATTTGGTGATAAAAAATGGATTTGATAACAAATATTGTAATCTAAATAATTGTAATGAATAATTCATGACTCCCTCATTTGTGGGCCGATTTTGTCAGTTGTGGTATCAATTATATTGTAATAGAGAGATAGGAACTTCCGATTTCTTTTTTTTCTGATGCGAAACTCTTACTTTGTATAATTTAGTATCAAGAAAATAATAATAATATATACTTTATTCATCCAAGAAAAATGGAAATTCGTTTACAGACGTGGCATGCATAAAAATGTATAAACACAAAGTTGAGACTCTAAGGCGACAATGTATACATATATATATAAATATATATATATATATATATATATATATATATATATATATATATATATATATTATATATATATATATGCAAATGTACAAACTTGTAAAAATATACAACCAAGAACCAATTGCAACACCATATATATTAATTTAATAAATTGAGATAGGTCATACCTCTGGCCTTTGGTCCGAACTTGTGAGTGTATATTTAAAAAGACAATTAATATTTAATTTTGATCACAGTGGGCGTTAAAAATTCGAACACCATGTGGCAAAAATGAATTAAGGTGAATTGTTGTCTTTGTTTTTATAAATGTAAGGCGATGGCCCCGCATGGAGAACTTAATATATTAGCAAAGGGGTGATAGCCATCCTTCATAACTTTCTCTATTTAACTTAGACAAAATCTCTTGAACAGTTCTTCCACATTGGAAATAGGGTGATTATAACTCCTGGCTTTACCAACTATCCGATCAATTTTCTTAATGTCGCAAATACTGGCATTTCCACACCATGCTGTAATACAAAAATAAAGAACGGTCTCTAGAACGGATCTAGTAAAAAGGGTGCATAACGTTTTGTCGATGTCAAATTCTGAAAGTTTCCGAATAAAATACATTCTTCTGTTCAATTTAATTCAATGGTAAATAAAAATGTTACCTTCTTTGATCTACCGCCACAATCTTTATTCGTGTAGAATTGTCAGTCGAGAGTCCGAATTCTTCGACCGATCACAGGCTCTCTAGCCGGCCGGCCGAAACAAAGACTCTACTCGTCTTCCCTATATTACGCTCTTGTTATACAAAAATTCAACAGATTTTTTAGTAGGCTCAACCTTCTCCTTACCACCTGCAGCAAAATCGTCACATTTGTTACTAGGACACAAGTTACATTTTTCTTTTTCATATTTATTTTGTACATCACAAACTTTGAATAATTATTTTTGTTCAATTACTAAGAACATAAAATTGCTTTGTAGAAATCGTGTTTGAGTTTTAAAAAAAAATTTTCTCCTGGGTAAGCCTGCCATTTTGGGAAATACGGAAAATTATCGAAATGTTAATAGCTAAAATCTAAAAGTATTAAATATAGTTCTGAGGAATTTGAAAGTCACATTGCTGAAATCAGCTTGAAAAAAGAAAACATTGGTTTTCATTTCAGAAAAATCCGTTTAAAACCAACTGTTTTACGAATAAATTTGATTTTAAAAATTATTTTCTTCATTTTAGCTTTTTAAAACATTTTTTTTTAATTTATCAGCCGATTTTCTTGATTTTTATATCATTTATATCTGAATTACACGAGATCAGTGATATACTTTGTTTCAATTGTAACTAGAACATAATTTGGCTTTTTATACTTATCAAGCATGCCTGGATAATATATTATTTGAGGTGGTGATTGTGACACACCTGTCCGATGACCATCTTCTAATGCTTCAGCGAAGACTCAATGCATAGTTGACAGCTGTTGACACGTGAGATTTTGGGACGATTAATCGTTGAAGGGTAAAGATGCATAATAGCTAAACTCTTAAGAGTAAAAAGTATAATTGTGAGAAAGCAATTTTTTTTTAATTTATCGGTCGATTTTCTTGATTTTTATATCATTTTTCACATCTCAATGACACGAACACGCGTATGTACTCGTTTGATTCAAAAGAGTTTAAAATACAAATTTCATTTTTAGATTGCGAGTCCAACCTTAATAATTAAGCGTTGAGTCAGCGACGCAGCCATTACATACAAACCCTCGTGGTTCAAGCTGCAGGGCTTTATGTGTTACAGAATGACTCGTCACTATCGGTCAACCGTGTCCTTTCAAGGTGTACCGCCCTTATGAAAACTCTCAATAATATGCAGAATCGATAATAGCGAGATCTCGTTCATCGGGTCGAGATGAGATTTTAAAACTCTACATCCGGGTAACTTGTGTTTCTCCTATTTCGTCGATCGGAACAATTTTGTTAAGAGTCTAATGTTTATATTCCACCTAACACAAAAATTGATAATCCAAACGAATAAATACATGATCATGTATCGTCATCACTACTACACCACCCGGACAGTCCACTACATTTCCAATTTGTGACCCTATTCTCCAATTTTATTGGTGTTTACTATCAAAAGATAGTTTCAATAAGAAAAAAACGAGTTTGTTTTTTAGATGCGAAATGCAGACACTTTTCTAAAAAAATTAATGTTGTAAGCGATCGAACGCTTTAGAAAGACTCTCTCCGGTCTTCTAAAAATTTAAGTAGAATAGTTTGGCAGCCATAATTTTAATTCTAAAGTCACTAACATATTTATCAAATAATGTATTAACATTGTTATTGAGTTGGTCTGATGATATTATTTTTTCAAATAGTATTGATATATCGTGGAAATTTACACTAAGCGAGTCGTTCTTCATTTTTATAAAGTGTTTTACTTGAGCCAGTTCCAATTTGATTGTTGGGAGTTATACAAAATTTATGAAGTATTAATGATTTGTGTAAAACAATCCGATTAACTCATTTTCTTTGTTGCTCTAATTTTGACTTCAGAAATTCACAGTCTTGTGTTTTTATAACAAAGTGATGGCGTCTTGCAAAGTGTTTTTGTTATTGAAAAAAAATCAATTATGAAAATATTAAAAAGTAATGGGCTAAATCATCCTTATGGTGGTCATTCTTCTTTATATTTCCAATTGCTGAAATAGTTCTAACATTTTATTTGCTGTTTACAGTTCAAAAGATAGCTCTCATTGAGAAAAACTGAGTTTTATCAGACGCCAAATGCAGACAATTTTTCTAAGATTAATTTATTTGGTAAGCAATCGAAGGTTTTCTAAAGGTCCATGAAATAGCATTATTATCTAACTTCTTGACTTGCACCGACAAATATTATGTTTGTGATGTTGCATGCTGTGTTACTCTCTCTGTTCCGGTCGACAAAGTCGGTGATTGACTAATTGTTATATTTCGACCTAATATTCTGTGTATCAATTTATTCATTACAAAGATCAGGTCGTTACGGTAATGTTGGCTTAATACACAGTATAACACATTATCCATGTACACGTTAAAAACTATCATTAAGATAAAAAATTGTCCTAATGTATGCGTCACATAACAGCCTTGGCAATTCACCTTCGGGCTATCACTGGGAATGGAGAAAAAGATTACGGCAGGAACGATGGTGACGAGCATAAATCCAGAGGTCCATGCAGCAAATCTGAAAAGTTTGAATGTTGTCTTTGTGCGACTTTTTAAGATGACCGATTTTCGTCCTCTATTTCTTTCTGCCACTAACCAAGCCACGTTGAATGAAGCAATACACACAAGGCATATAATTAGGTAAAGTAACGTTGGGTATAAATCGTCCCGGTCATTAAAAAAAACAAATTTAACAATCAAACCAAGGTTGGTAACAAATATGGCCATTAGAACAAGGTATGACAAGGTGTAAGCCTTGGTGTTAAACGTCACAAAAAACGGGTAAAAGGAATGAACAAATCGTAGTATAGCCAGATAAGCAAGAAGTCCACTTGATAATCCAAATCCAAATCTCCGTAAGGCAAATATAAATCGTCTAAATATCATTTCTATTCCATTTTCTGGATGAAACAGCCCTATGACCACTTTTTTGCTGGGTATTAAGATTTCTACTAAATTTGAAAATGCAACGACAAGGTTGGACACGTATAGTATACGCAAAAGGAAAGAAAGTAATCGACGCTTGTATTTCATCTGGGAGAATACTAGTATCGAAAGAATATTATTGACCATTCCAATGAAGTGCGAGATCACTTAACGATCGATAGAGAGTACAAAATATAAAAATCTTCATAGGTGCAATTGATGAAAACATAATCTCTGCATTGTGCATACTTCGACGAATATCTGTATTGTTTCACCATCAGGAAGATGCAATTTGCATTATCTGGAAATGTAGATAAATTCAGTTATGTATGGATAACTACTTTCGTTCGCTCTCCTCTTAAGTTCGAAAAATACATATTATCCAACTACCGTAGCTATATGAATTTTTTTTAAGTGCTGAATATTTTAAAATAATAAAACAACTGATGTGAAATCTTAATTCAACCTTCATATGGGTCAAACTCTTGTCGGTGCAAATGAGGAAAACTTATTCTCTACAATGTGCAAACCTCGTCGAATATCGGTTGGATGGAGTCATCAGTTAGATATATTTTGTAGTACTGGGAAATGTCGATAAAAATATTATGTATGGACATCCATATTAGTTCTCGAATGGTAGTTTGCTTTCTACCATATTAAAAAACAAATACCATATTTTTTGTGTTCTTTTGTGGTACTATTTTGTTCATCAAATTAAAGCAAGGTAATGTGCAATCTTAATTCCACCTATATACATAAATGTGTACAGACAACGAAGACAGAAAGGTAAAACGGCAGTCAAAATAAACACGGCAAAAATAGTAAATGAGCGAGAATGTCGCATTCATTACCAATATGAACTTAACTCAAGTCTATGGAAAATAAAGCAAAACAGCAATCCAAACAATGAATGGAAAGAGACGCAAGCGGCAATGAAATATGCGGGGGAAGAAAGTGCAGGCTCTATTAATACAACTAAGAACAAACCAAATCGAACGCCTAACATCGCTATTAACGATCAATCGCGGCAACAAAAAGAACTTAGGATCAGGATACAAAACACGAAAGACTCGGAAGAAATAATAAACCTGAAAACGGAACGAAACAAAATACTGCATTCAATTCGATCACTTACAATAAAACACAGAAACGAGGAATTAGACAAAAAAGTGGAAGACATAGAAAAGTCCAAAAATAACGCATCGTCTATGTTCAAAGCGACGAAATCTCTGAACCGAAAACCATTCGACAACCCAAAACTACAGGATAAATTTGGCAAACAGACAACAAATCCCAACGATATCCTTGACATTGTAACTATTACCATTTCCAGCAGAAATTTTACAAACAAGTCTCACAAATATCGCCCTTCTCAGGAAACCCTAGAGACCAAAACAACCGCATCACAACAACTGAAGTTAGAAATAGCATAAAGTGCCTAAACAATAACAGATCCCCAGGCGAAGATGAAATTCCCGCTGAATTGCTGAAATGCGGTACCCTCTCCCTGGATCTGAGCATTGCAAACATAATGAACAAAACATTCTCAACACACAAAGACTGGGACATAAACAGCGGTGTCCTAATTACAATACAAAAACCAGGAAAAACGAAAGGACCCGTAAACAACCTGCGCCCAATAACATTACTGAATACCATAAAAAAACACTGTCAACTATTGTCCTCAACAGAATTAGACCGAAAATAGAAAAATATCTATCACATAGCCAAAGCGGGTTTCGCCAAGACCGAAGCACATCGGACGTTGTATGGACACATTAATGGTTGGCAGCAAAGGCACTCAAAGAAAACATATCCATAACAATAACCGGAATCGATATGTCCGCAGCCTTTGATACGATCGACAGAGGAAAACTTTGGGAGATATTAACAGACATAGTAGACGAAGACAAGCTCCGAATAATCCGATTTCTCCTCAGCAACACAAAGATACAACCAAGGATATACGGGGCCACAAAACAGACGCAGTTCGAAAGTAACATCGGGACCCCCCAAGGAGATAGTCTGAGCCCGATTCTGTTCACAATATACTTAGAACACGCTCTGAAAGAAGTTCGAAAAGTCATTCCAAAACCAACGACTCATATTGAGAATGCAATCCCTAGAGAAATCGCCTATGCAGATGATGTAGATTTTATTGGATCAACACCAGCAAATATAGACATCATACAAAATACCCTCATGAAATATAACCTTCAAGTCAATGCCAATAAAACCGAATTTACAACAATATCGAGGAACAAAGAGGAATGGAAAAGAACAAAGAAAGTCGGCTCACTAATTGGAGACACCGAGGATGTACAAAGAATAAAACAGCTATCAAACGCCGCACTCAGTAAACTCACCAATGTATGGATTAGAGGTGACAAAATAAAGAGAAAAACCAAATTGAAACTGTACCGTGCTCTTGTAAAACCGGTACTTCTGTATAACTGCGGCACTTGGCCGTTGACAAAATCCGAAGAAGAACATCTGGATGCCTTCCATCGCACACAGCTAAGACGGGTACTGGACATCAAATACTCAAAAAAGATCTCAAATGAATCACTCTATAAGATCACAAAAGAAAGACCAATCTCCCTTGACATTTTACAACAACGATGGCAACTTTTCGGTCACATACTACGCAGGGACAAAAACATACCAGCTAACCAAGCCATGTCGGGATATTTCCAAAAACACGGGAACCTTTTCAGAGGAAGACCGATCACAACACTCCCTGTGATCCTAAACAAAAACCTCACCACACTTGGACAAAGCATTAGTCTCATAACGGCAGGGGACCTTGAAAATCTGAGAACCCTAGCAGAGGACCGGCAATATTGGAGACACCTCACACAGGAAATACTGGAAACAGCCAAGGCGACCCGATCTTTCGGTCGAGACGCGAAAGGCATCTAAGTCAAGTCAAGTCATACATAAAAAATGTTCGGGCTTGAAGCTGAAAGGAGAAAATATTCGGAGGAAAACCCTTGAATTGTGGAAATTACGGTTGGAAGCCTGAAAATTTCATATGTTGTAAAATATGTAAAATCCAGTAATTTATGCTATAGAACCACTCTGAGTTATCAGTATTAGTTGAGATACAAGCTGTTTAAGATTGGTAAACTTTGAAATGGACGACAAAATAATTCGTACACTCATATTGTGATATATATGCTTTCAACCTCAATTGGATCCCCTCAAGGGGACAGATGGAGTCCAAATACTATTCACAATATACCTCGAATCAGCCATGAAAGTTTTAAGACCAAAATTACCACGAAAAAAGAAGATCACTCGTGAATTGATATACGCATATGATACAGATATAATTTTTGAATCATAACACCAAGCGAAAATATGCTTGCCAATAATATCAACTAGCCTAGAAGAATGGAATCTGAAAGTCAATCAATCCAAAACAGAATATACAAAAATCAACAGAAATTTAAATGAATGGAAAAGTGTACGTAATTTAGGAAATGTGATAAACGAAAATTAAGACATCAAAAAACGAAAGCAGCTGGCCACCAATGCATTTAACCGACTCCAAAATTCATGTAATAGAAATACAATAATCAGTGAGAATAATTACGAGGCACTGATTATTCCGATATTGACATATAATTGTGGAACCTGGGGCCTCACACAAAAAAAGAACTTAGAAAGTCTCGATTCATACCAACGCAAACAATTACGTCGCGTAATCGGAATCTATTGGCCAAAGACAATTACAAATAATCTATGAAAAAACAGGGTCCAACGCCTGATTAGATTAGTAAAAGAACAGCAATGGAGACTATTTGGTCACATCTTACGTCGAGAAGATAACATGCCAGCCCAAACTGCAATGACAGAATAAATCCTTTATGATAACAAATATGTAGGGAGACCACCAACATCAATAGTAACTACCCTGAACCCGGATCTCTCTAGATATCAGAATTTTCTGGATTCAGATGAGGCCGAATTAATCCCTGAAGAACTAACAAATACTGCAGTGCCTTCCTTACTAAAGTCACAACAAGATCTTGACAGCCTCAAAACTCTGGCCCAGGACAGTGACCAATGGAAACAATTAACAACATGGATGGAGAGAACAACTATACTTATCGACCATGACTGAATTACACTATTCTCAGGAAGCGTCATTCAGTCTGCGAAGCTTACTACTACTACTATTGTGATATTGTGTAAGTCTGTCATTATTCCCAGACGCCTGTCTGGGGATAATGAAAATTGGTTATCCCCAGACAGGTGTCTGGGGATAACCAATTTTGTTAACCCCAGACGCCTGTCTGGGGATAATGAAAATTGGTTATCCCCAGACGCTAGAGTCGAGCGGAAATCTCGATGATACCTCAAGTCATCGACCACCAACACTCAAAACTTCCCGATATCGATGACCAAGGAAAAGTCGGGAATTCCCGAGAAAAAGCACTTCAATTGAGCTTTGGATGGCTTTTTTGTATTAAAACTTAAAATACATTTAAAAATTAACTTTGTATAATAATAAAACATTGATACCTATAACCATTTTGCTCTATTTACGACGTTTGTGTTTTGTTAGCTGTTTAAAATATGATATAACGTCAATACCCAATACCAATGACTAGGTATTGAATGAAAGCACCGATGACTTGAGCGATGCTCGAGACTTTTTTGAGTCTCGAGACTCAAAAAAGCAATGAGACGCAAAACAGTCTCGAGCTTCGCTCAAATCATCGCCCCTCATCGCCGACGAGAGAGGGGTGAACAATGCAGACAATACACATTGTTACGTGTGCGTCGCTCGCGCAGTATAGTCTCAAGACTCGGGACTCAATACGAGAACCATCGATGACCGAGATTCTCGAGACGAGAAAAGCATCGATACCTAAGTCGAGGTCGGTACCTTCTCAATACTCGATGACCTGACTTCTCAAACCCTAAAGCATCGATGACCTTTTGGTGACCCGGATGCCCTCCCCTATCAGACACATGTAGCAAGTGAGCAGAAAGATTTTATGCAAATTGCCAAACTAGGCGTGAAAAATACCAAATATTCTTGAAAAAATACTAGTGGTTGTGTTCCAAAACAGTTAATATATCAAGTGATATTTAACACAAGATGAAAGTAAATAGTGATCAAATGTCAAATCCAGCTCTTTATGAAATGTCTTTTGTTATTTTGATCTGAAAACGTCAAACTGGCAATTCGACTTTTTATTTTCAACCAGGAAGAAAGTTGTTAATCATCAAATCTGTTCATAGTCCATCAACCATTTAAATTTTCACTAACTACCTACCTGTTAACTTTATTGATCATCTCTTGTTTCTATAATTTGCTCATTCTGGCCACAATTTTGGGGATGACCGGGAATTATTTTTTTATTTCGCGGACGAATTCCTAGGCCATGGTGTTGTTCGCCCCAAAGCCCAAAACCGACACCTGTTATTTTCCTGTCTTCTTCGCACACGACAATACAATTTAGTATCACACGTCCACAAAACTAGATCCAACAACATATCTTTATTCGAATCAGAGATGAAAATAACTAACAAAACAAGAAAGCAAAAATGGTGGAAATATGTTTAGCTCATATATGAATTTAAGATATTCCGATAGCGGTGTGGATAGACAGCTCAGTGGGTTAGGCCACCTTTCATTTTACTCGTTTTAGCTGCACAGATTCGAACCAGTCTCGACCGCCCCCCCCCCTCCCCCCCCCCCCACCACACACACACACTTATTTTTTTTATTTTTTTTTACATTTTCTTTCTTTCTTCCCAATTGATTTTCATTGTTTTCACTTTTGTTCCGAGTTCCGAGCAAGAGTTTTTTTTTAATCAGTTGAATTTTTTTTTTCTCCGATAATATTATTTCATTATTGAATTTGCTCTAGATCTATTGTTTTGTTGTTTTTTTTTTGGTCAGATGATAATATTATTAATAATAATAATAATAATAATAATAATAATAATAATAATAATAATAATAATAATAATAATAATAATAATAACAATAATAATAATAATAATAATAATAATAATAATTGTTATTATTATTACTATTACCATCATAATCCTTATTATATTATTATCAATAATAATATTATTTTTATTATTAATACACTTATTATCATACTATTACTATTATTATTATTATTATTATTATTATTATTATTATTATTATTATTATTATTATTATTATTATTATTATTATTATTATCATTATAATAATAATAATAATTATTATTATTATTATTATTATTATTATTATTATTATTATTATTATTATTATTATTATTATTATTATTATTATTATTATTATTGTTAACACTATTCCCTGCTACGAGGGAAATCTCTCTTTTTCTTTATTTTATATTTTAACCTAAACCTTAGAGTTTTTTGTTTGCTAAACCTTTATGTAAATGTTCCGTTTCTGAGCATGAATTTCTTAAATTGTTTCTATTTTTAAAACAATTATTGTTTTTTTTCTCTCCTCTATCTGACCATTTGGTCGCTCTCTGAATATTTATTTTTGTTTGCTTTTTAATTATTTATTCTTTTTAGACACTATTTGAGATCGGAGAGGGGAAGAATATATTTGTTAGAAACTAGAAAAAAAACAAGAGAGAGAGAGAGAGAGAGAGAGAGAGAGAGAGAGAGGGAGAGAGAGAGAGAGTTTAATAAAATAAAAAAAAGAGGTGGGGGGAGGATGGATAGGACATTTATCCCTTTCAACGTTCTGTAAAAAGAAGACGGAATTTAAAAAAAAAAAGTGACGTTACCAGGATTCGAACCCACAACGTCGATTCTGGTCAAATTTCAAGGGCTGACGACTAAACCATTCGGCCATGACACCCACTTCGAAGTCGACGCATATTGTGTATATGTAGTAACAACTGATTTTAATGTTAGTTAATTTTATGTTTTTATAGGTATTTTATTAACTTTCCTTATTTCTATGTGCATCTGGAAACATTCCATATTCTGGAATGCGGATTATTGTCGGAGTTTCAAATATGCGTCTGGGGATAATGAAAATTTGTTATCCCCAGACAGGTGTCTGGGGATAACGAATTTTTATTATCCCCAGACAGGTGTCTGGGGATAATCACAGCGAAAGTAGCGATTGTGTTAACAGTCAAAACAAGGCGACCCAGTGTTGATTACGTTATCCTCGGATTTCAATTGGTGACTATTTTTAGCGTCAAACCGGATGTTTTCCTATCGCCAAACTTTCGGTTCACGAACTATCGAAATTGTTTAATCGTTAATCTTATTCCATTTTGCTAATTTTGAGGGATTTTTATCATGCATGATTTTTAATAATATATTTCTGTTCATCTGATTTAGCAAGTATAATTAACCATACTAATAAAGACGGACATACAAACAGACTCGCAGAATACAGCACGATTAAATGTCGGCAACGTGTGTTGACACAGGCAGTGTTCCCTTTCCCCTCCCTATTATTATTTTTTCTTTCCATAAATACTGCAATAATCAGTTTACATGGTTTATAGACTATTTTGGCCAGACATCATGATAGTTGGGATCAAGATAGCTCAGTTGGTAGAGCATCGCTTCACACGCAAAGGGAACGAGATCAATGTCGGTGCAATCGAGGTTTTTTTTTTCCTAACCTCCCAGTCCAACCAGCAGTAATTGGGTAGCTGGATCTGTTATACCTGGCGGACAGTACTTTGCAATAGACTAGCATCCTATGAAAGGGAGATGAAGCAATTGCTATTGCCCTTTCCATGCTTTAGAAACCGGGATAAACTTCAGCTCCATGGACCGAATGGTTCTGAAGAACTACTAGTAGTAGTACTACATTTGGATGACAGAACGGTGACGGGATACCTATAAAATTGTATTAGAACGCTTTGAATATCGTCACCATTACCATCATCATCATCATCATCATCATCATCATCATGATAATCATCAACCGTTACGATGCATATAGTGTCAAGCTATTGATGTTGCGTTAATGACCGCATGGTGACAATTAGAGCATTTTCTATCTGTAATTTTGTATCCTTGTTTAAGACACTGCCCACAAATTGCCTGCTCATTCATATTAATTGAGTCTTTGGGTAAAAGCACCTGCGACTGTTCTGTTTGTTGTTAACCAAAAATTACTCTGCACTGATGGACTGTTTTTCTGGTGACCCAATCTGCAGTTCATGTAGCTTTCTGAAAAAGAAGCATCAGTTGGGTATTCCATATGAAATACTCATAATTCATATTTGAATTTTGTTGGGTCTTTAAAAGAAAGATAGAAAGTAGAGAGAGACTAAGATAGAGAGAGGGAGAGAGAGATAGATAGACAGATAGATAGATAGATAGATAGATAGAGAGAGAGAGAGAGAGAGAGTGAGAGGTGGAATAATATTGTATATGACTGAAAAAGGAATCCGTTTGCATGTTTTCAAATACAATCACAATGACAATTAGAACTTTTCGCAGGGACTGACGGGACAAGTTTTTAGTTTGTCAACTAGATAACACCACACTAACGCCTCAATATTCAATCACCAATTAAAACACCCGCTACAATTCCTACTATATTTTGTTTTATGTTTTAACGTTTCTTATGCTGACGAACTGTTTTCACCGAAACGTCCAGTGTCTGTACTGTTCGCACCCAGAGCCATTTGTTAGCAAATGTAAATGGTCAACACTTTATTAAAATCATTGATGGGATATTGTATTCTCGTTGATATTTTCCTTGGATAAGTAATGCTATATAGGGTAAAATAAAAGTCCTATAAATACACTTTTATAATAAATTGCGAGAGTGGTTCTATATCAAGTGACATTTATATGGAGTTTAGTTAACTGTATGAACATTTCATGCTGTCAATCCCAATGTGTACGATTTTAGCTCAAATTCCCCTAATACGATGGATGTGAATAAAATATATGTATTAACGCAGTAATTTCCTTGTTAAATGTCGCTCTGATAAGGAAACATTAAGACCTTAAAGAGAAACCTTATGCAAGAATGGTTCTATGTTAGATGAATTTTTAATGTGTCTTGGTAACCTGTATGCTAATTGTGATGCTTTCAACCCGAATCTTCACAATTTTAGCCTAATTCCCCCTACTAAAATAGCGATCAACCACCTGAACAACGGCACAATCACATTTTCTCAATTGTTTGGAATGTTTCATTCATCCTGTTTTGTTAATAATGGGGAAACACGACACGTCCAGAGTATCTGTCTTCGTCTGATAAACTGAAGGTCAGAATTCTATACTTATCGTTAGTTTACATATAATGTTGACGGAGTATAATTAAGATCTAAAAAGTGTTTAGAAACAGTCAGTGTTTGACAAAGCAAAAATTAAAAATATAAGAAGAAATATATCCCCCGAAAAAACAATCTTATTCATTTTTTCTTTTTTTAAATGTTTTTTTAAAATGGCAGTGCTCGATAGCAACAGAGTTACACCTATGTGATTATTTCTTTTGATATTAATTAGTTGATTCATGGCAACTTTTCAATCATTTACGGATTAAACGTTGGATGATTGTTTGTATTAATGAATGTTATGTACTTCAAACTTTAAGGTTTAAAGTTCTGCTTCAAATCCTCGGAAAAAACGTTTGTATCAATGTTTATGTCTCAAGAATAGTGACTTGACTGCGGCTATGTTTACTTCAGACACTAAATTGCACTGCAATGTTCATCTTATATTGCGATTTCAGAATGTACAATGCTGCTCAAAAAATTTTCCTAGGGATGTCAACTCAAGGAAAACAAAATGGTGGCATTTTTGTTCTTTTCCGGAGTCAATCTACTTCGACATAAGTCATCCCTATTTTCCTTACCAACGGCAGCCGTATTATCCAACAATATAATAATAAAGAAATTGAAAGGAAAAAGGAAACGGGGCAAAAGAGGAGGCGTGAAAAAACGACTTCATAGAGCAGGATCTAAACCAGCCCGCCCGTCAATAATGGTTTCTAATGTTAGACCACATTATAATAAGCTAGACACCCCCACTGCTTCTTCCAAGATAGATTATGATTATAAAAATGCATGTACTATTGGACTTTCAAAAACATGGCTTTCGTCTATGGAGATGGTGTACAATTGTAATTATAAACGATCAAATCGACTACCCTCATATCGAGCTATGTTCTTTATCTCTATGTGCACACTAGCTGCCTCGGGAGTTTAGGGTTGTGACCATTGTTAAAACAAGTTAACAAGTTGTACGAAAGATCACGTGATCAAATTTTCTTTCCCGTTCTCTAGTCACAACTATTCAGAACGTAGATGGAAAGCCTGCCTTTCACGTTAGAAGATGGAAACGGTTAGGAATAATTGTGCTTTGATATTTATCACTTTGCGACAACAATAAAATATGTTGTAGAAATTGCGATTTGATCCCATTTTTATTCGCGGGTGTAAATCGTTGACATTGCACTTTGTTTGGTGAAAATCGGACAACAATTACGACTTTGGTGATAAAAAATGGATTTGATAACAACAATTACGACTTTGGTGATAAAAAATGGATTTGATAACAACAATTACGACTTTGGTGATAAAAAATGGATTTGATAACAAATATTGTAATCTAAATAATTGTAATGAATAATTCGTAACTCCTTCATTTGTGGGGGATTTTGTCAGTTGTGGTATCAATTATATTGTAATAGAGAGATAGGAACTTCCGATTTCTTTTTTTTTCTGATGCGAAACTATTACTTTGTATAATTTAGTACTTTATTCATCCAAGAAAAATGGAAATTCGTTTACAGACGTGGCATGCATAAAAATGTATAAACACAAAGTTGAGAATCTAAGGCGACAATGTATACACATATATATATATATATATATATATATATATATATATATATATATATATATATATATATATATGTGCAAATGTACAAACTTGTAAAAATATACAACCAAGAACCAATTGCAACACCATATATATTAATTTAATAAATTGAGATAGGTCATACCTCTGGCCTTTGGTCCGAACTTGTGAGTGTATATTTAAAAAGACAATTAATATTTAATGTTGATCACAGTTGGGCGTTAAAAATTCGAACACCATGTGGCAAAAATGAATTAAGGTGAATTGTTGTCTTTGTTTTTATAAATATAAGGCGATGGCCCCGCATGGAGAACTTAATATATTAGCAAAGGGGTGATAGCCATCCTTCATAACTTTCTCCATTTTCCTTAGACAAAATCTCTTGAACAGTTCTTCCACATTGGAAATAGGGTGATTATAACTCCTGGCTTTATCAATTATCCGATCAATTTTCTTAATGTCGCAAATACTGGCATTTCCACAGCATGCTGTAATATAAAAATAAAGAACGGTCTCTAGAACGGATCTATTAAAAAGGGTGCATAACGTTTTGTCGATGTCAAATTCTGAAAGTTTCCGAATAAAATACATTCTTCTGTTCAATTTAATTACTTGGTAAATAAAAATGTTACCTTCTTTGATCTACCGCCACAATCTTTATTCGTGTAGAATTGTCAGTCGAGAGTCCGAATTCTTCGACCGATCACAGGCTCTCTATCCGGCCGGCCGAAACAAAGACTCTACCCGTCTTCCCTATATTACGCTCTTGTTATACAAAAATTTAACAGATTTTTGAGTAGGCTCAACCTTCTCCTTACCACCTGCAGCAAAATCGTCACATTTGTTACTAGGACACAATTTACATTTTTCTTTTTCATATTTATTTTGTACATCACAAACTTTGAATAATTATTTTTGTTCAATTACTAAGAACATAAAATTGCTTTGTAGAAATCGTGTTTGAGTTATAAATTTTTTTTTCTCCTGGGTAAGCCTGCCATTTTGGGAAATACGGAAAATTATCGAAAAGTTAATAGCTAAAATCTAAAAGTATAAAATATAGTTCTGAGGAATTTGAAAGTCACATTGCTGAAATCAGCTTAAAAAAAGAAAACATTGGTTTTTATTTCAGAAAAATCCGTTTAAAACCAACTGTTTTACAAATAAATTTGATTTAAAAAATTATTTTTCTTCATTTTAGCTTTTTAAAACATTTTTTTTTAAATTTATCGGCCGATTTTCTTGATTTTTATATCATTTATATCTGAATTACACGAGATCAGTGATATACTTTGTTTGTTTCAATTGTAACTAAAACATAATTTGGCTTTTTTACCTATCAACCATGCCTGGATAATATATTCTTTGAGGTGGTGATTGTGACACAACTATCCGAAGACTCAATGCATAGTTGACAGCTGTTGACACGTGAGCTTTTGGGACGATTAATCGTTGAAGGGTAAAGATGCCTAATAGCAAAACTCTAAGAGTAAAAAGTATAATTGTGAGAAAGCAATTGTTTTTTAATTTATCGGTCGATTTTCTTGATTTTTATATCATTTTTCACATCTCAATGAAACGAACACGCGTATGTACTCGTTTGATTCAAAAGAGTTTAAAATACAAATTTCATTTTTAGATTGCGAGTCCATCCTTAATAATTAATTAATGAGCGTTGAGTCAGCGACGCAGCCATTACATACAAACCCTCGTGGTCCAAGCTGCAGGGCTTTATGTGTTACAGAATGACTCGTCACTATCGGTCAACCGTGTCCTTTCAAGGTGTACCGCCCTTATAAAAACTCTCAATAATATGCAGAATCGATAATACCGAGATCTTGTTCATGGGGTGGAGATGAGATTTTAAAACTCTACATCCGGGTAACTTGCTTCTCCAATTTCGTCGATCGGTACGATTTCGTTAAGAGTCTAATGTTTATATTCCACCTAACGCAAAAATTGATAATCCAAACGAATTAATAAATGAACATGTATCGTCATCACTACTACACCACCCGATCAGTCCACTATATTTCCAATTTTTGACCCCATTATCAAATTTTATTTGGTGTTTACTATTCAAAAGATGAGAAAAAAGAGGGTTTTTTGAGATGCGAAATGCAGACACTTTTCTAAAAGACATTAATATGGTAAGCACTCGAACGCTTTTGAAAGGTCCATAAAATTGCATCAGTGTAGCTTTTTTTCATTGAAAGACTATCCGGTCTTCTAAAAATTTAAGTAGAATAGTTGGGCAACCATAATTTTATTTCTAAAGCCACTAAAAACTTTATCAAATAATGTATTAAAATCATTATTGAGTTAGTTTGATGATACTATTCTCTAAAATAGTATTGATATACCTGGAAAAGTAACACTAAGCGAGTAGTTCTTCTTTGAAACAAAGTGTTTTACATGAGTTAATTCCAATTTGATTGTTGGGAGTCATTGACAATTTGTAAAATGTTAATGATTTGTGTAAAACAATTCGATTAACTCATTTGTCTCTGTTGGTCTAATATTGACTTCAGAAATTCACAGTCATGTGTTTTTATAATGATGGCGTCATCGTTGTTATGCAAAGTGTATTTGTTATGAAAAATAAATATCAATTATGAAAATATTAAACTGTAATGGGTCTAAATCGATTCTCTTCTTTATATATCCAATTGCTGAAATTGTTCTACCATTTTATTTGCTGTTTACAGTTCAAAAGATAGCTCTCAATGAGAAAAACTGAGTTTTTTTCAGACGCCAAATGCAGACAATTTTTCTAAGAGTAATTTACTTGACAAGCAATCGAAGTTTTTCTAAAGGTCCATGAAATAGCATTATTATCTAATTTCTTGTCTTGCAACATCAAATATTATGTTTGTGATGTTGCATGCTGCGTTACTCTCTCTTTTCCGGTCAACAAAGTCGGTGATTGACTAATTGTTAGATTGCGACGTAATATTCTGTGTATCAATTTATTCATTACAATGATCAGGTCGTTACGGTAATGTTGGCTTAATACACAGTATAACACATTATCCATGTACACGTTAAAAGCTATCATTAAGATAAAAAATTGTCCTAATGTATACGTCACATAACAGCCT
Source organism: Berghia stephanieae (assembly GCF_034508935.2). Lineage (NCBI taxonomy): Eukaryota > Metazoa > Mollusca > Gastropoda > Nudibranchia > Aeolidiidae > Berghia > Berghia stephanieae. The sequence continues at coordinate 21,562,361 of NC_088370.1, read as the reverse complement.
TGGCAATTCACATTCGGGCTATCACTGAGAGTCAAGAAAAAGATTACGGCAGAAACGACGGAGACGAACATAAATCCAGAGGTCCATGCAGCAAATCTGAAAAGTTTGAATGTTGTCTTTGTGCGATTTTTTAAGATGGCCGATTTTCGTCCTCTATTTCTTTCCGCCACTAACCAAGCCACGTTGAATGAAGCAATACACACAAAGCATATAATTAGGTAAAGTAACGTTGGGTATAAATCGTCCCGGACATTAAAAAATACAAATTTAACAATCAAACCAAGGCTGGTGATAAATATGGCCATTAGAACAAGGTATGACAAGGTGTAAGCCTTGGTGTCAAACGTCACAAAAAACGGGTAAAAGGAATGAACAAATCGTAGTATAGCCAGATAAGCAAGAAGTCCACTTGACAATCCTAATCCAAATCTCCGTAAGGCAAATATAAATCGTCTAATTATCATCTCTATTCCATTTTCTGGATGAAACACCCCTATGACCACTTTTTTGCTGGGTATTAAGATTTCTACTAAATTTGAAAATGCAACGACAAGGATGGACACGTATAGTATACGCAAAAGGAAAGAAAGTAATCGACGCTTGTATTTCACCTGGGAGAATACTAGTATCGAAAAAATATTATTGACCATTCCATTGAAGTGCTAGATGAACTTAACCATCGATAGAGAGTACAAAATATAAAAATCTTCATAGGTGCAATTGATGAAAACATAATCTCAGCATTTTGCATACTTCGACGAATATCTGTATTGTTTCACCATCAGGAGGATGCAATTTGCATTATCTGGAAATGTAGATAAATTCAGTTATGTATAGATAACTACTTTCGTTCGTTCTCCTCTTAAGTTGGAAAAATACATATTAACCAACTACCGTAGCTCTATGAAGTTGTTTGTGCTGTATTGTTTAAAATAATTTTAAAAAGTGATGTGAAATCTTAATTTAACCTTCATATGGTTCAAACTCTTGTAGGTGCAAATGAGGAAAACTAAATCTCTGCAATGTGCAAACCTCGTCGAATATCTGTTGGATTGAGTCATCAGTTAGATATATTTTGTAGTACTTGGGACTGTCGATAAAAATGTTATGTATGGACAACGATGTTAGTTCGTGAATGTTAGTTTGCTTTCCACAAAATTAAAAAATAAATACCATATTTTTTTTTAGTTCTTTTATGGTGCTATTTTGTTCATCAAATTAAAGCAAGTAATGTACAATCTTAATTCCACCTATATTCTTTCTTTAAACAATATAGCATTGTAGAGAACATTGTGCTTATTTGAGTCAATTAAAAAAATGATACGGCGCACAACTCTACTGAAAGATTTGAAAATTACAAATTTATTTTTTACAGATAGATAAACAGATAACTTGATTTCCTTTTATAATTCAAAGTCAGTTTGAAAGTTCGTTGAATCAAACAGATATCATAAAATATTTACCGACGACACTAAGATTCTCCAAATCAACTAATCTTGACACTGTAAAAAGTTGTCAGTTTGCGTCATCGATTTATGACATCAAGTATTACTATTACTTCCGTTGTGTTGTTGATTTAGCGGTGATCAGTGTTGTTATGTAGTAGTATGTTCTTGTTGCGTGTATGTTTGTGTGTGTGCGTGTGTGTGTGTGTGTGTGTGTGTTTTGTGTGTGGTGTATACATGTGTGTGTGTGTTGGCATTTTTCAGCAAATCGTGGCATTCATAGTGATATTATTCACTTGATCACATGAAGGTATTCGGATATACACAAATTTTAAACAAGTTTCACCGATTAACAACGTCTACGAATATTACTGCTGATATTACGGTCGTTTTTATGCATCGATGTGATCATTATTGCCCTGGGAAATATTTAGTTAAACGTTGTAGGCAAACTGTCAATTGTATCTGTCTAGCTTCTAGCCCGAACAAACTTGATATTTTTCGCGTCTGCTTCAGATTTTCATTTGACCTCACATAAGTTAGGTAAAGGGGAGATATTCCGAAAGCTCCTACATCCCCGGTATTCTTTCAATTTGTATTTTCACCCTTGATTTTTTGTCAGGCGTTCATTTATTCAATTTGTCACCATATATATTTCTGAGGATTTTTTTTTCTATCAGTCATAAGTTTATGTAAAGGTGGTAGGGGGGACACATTCCGAAAGTTCCTACATCCCCAGTATTATTTCAATTTGTATTTTCACGTTAGATTTTTTGTCAGGCGTTTATTATCATTATGATTATTATTGCCATCATATAGAAGTAGTTTTTAAACTATAGAACAAACCTTGATAGATTTGTGAAAGTTTAAAATTTCCTAATTTGACCATTGTTTTGATTCTCGGCCGCCATTTTAATTTGTGAAGTATTGAAAGGTAGTGCAAAGCAGTCGAGATTGGGAGAGTGAGTCTTACACACAGAGAGGGTGTGAGAGAGAGCGAGTGAGACAGAGAGAGTGAGAGAAAGACAGAGAGTGAGAGAGTAAGAGAGAGAGAGAGAAACACAGAGAGAGAGAGAGACGAACATAGAAAGAGTGTGAGAAAGGCAGAGAGGGTATGTGTGAGAGAAACAGAGAGAGAGTGATAAAGAGTTAGATTGAGTGAAAGAGAGAGAGAGAGAGAGAGAGAGAGAGAGACAGACAGAAAGAGAGAGTGTTAGAGAGACTGATAAATAGTGTAAGAGAGAGATTGAGTGAAAGAGAGAGAGAGACAGAGATAGAGTGAGAGAGACTGATAGAGAGAATGTGAGAGAGTAAGAGAGAGCGAGAGAGACAGATTGAGAGTGTGAGTCTTACACCCAGCGAAAGTGAGGGAGAGACAGAGAGAGTGGGAGAGTAAGAAAGAGTGAGAGAAAAACAGAGAGAGTGAGGGACTGACAGAGAGAGGGAGTGATAGAGAAAAAGAAATAGTTAAGGAGAGAGTGTGTGTGTTTGTGTGTGTGTGTGTGTGTGTGTGAAAGATAGAGAGAGAGAAATAATGAGAGAGAGACAGAGACAAATAAAGTGAAAGAGAGAGAGAGAGAGAGAGAGAGAGAAAGAGACAGACAGACAGAAATAATGAGAGAGAGGCAGAGAGAGTGAGAAAGAGAGACAGAGAACGTGAAATAGAGAGAGACAGACAGAGAGACAGAAAGAGTGAGAGAGAGACAGATTGAGAGAGACAGAAAGAGTGAGAGAGGGGCAGAGAGAGAGGGACAGAAAGAGTGAGAGAGAGAGGCAGAGAGATGTGGGGGGGGGGGGGTAGGCGGGTGGATGCGGTAGCCAGTAAACTCCTGAGCCACCCAAAACATGACTTTCAACCCAGTCAGTACCAATCATCTGTCGTGTGTTCCTTCTTGTCTCAGTAGCTTTGGTTAGAAATGGGGAGGCGAGAGAAACAAACTGAAAGATGGATGGGATAGAGCGAAGGACAGGATAGGATATGTCAGAGAGAGAGAAATATATATATATATATATATATATATATATATATATATATATATATATATATATATAGGTGGGTAGAGTGAGAAAGACAGAGAGAGAGAGAGGGGGAGAGGCAGAGAGAGAGAGAGAGACTGAAAGAGTGAGAGAGGTAGAGCGGCAGAGAGATGTTGGGGGGGGGGGGCGGGGGGGTAGGCGGGTGGATGCGGTAGCCAGTAAACTCCTCAGCCACCCAAAACATGACTTTCAACCCAGTCAGTACCAATCATCTGTCGTGTGTTCCTTCTTGTCTCAGTAGCTTTGGTTAGAAATGGAGAGGCGAGAGAAACAAACTGAAAGATGGATGGGATAG
>NC_088370.1:21528584-21553584 GCF_034508935.2 Berghia stephanieae | reverse complement strand
TTTTAGAATTTTATGATTATTTCTTATTTTCTGGTCGATTTTCTTAATTTGTATTTTAAAATGTCATAACTCAATGAGACGAACAAGCTGATGTACCTTGTTTGATTCAAAAGAGGTCAAAACACAATTATTTTTTATCATGAGTCCTGCCTCACTGATAAATTCATGAACGTTGAGACAGTGACGCAACGATTTAACAGGGCTATTGGTGTTACACAACCATTCATCACTTTAGGTCAACCGTGTTCTTTGAGATTCCACAACATACACCGACTTTATGATGGGAATGCCTGTACATAAATCAAGGGATGAGCTGTTACATGTTGACTAGCGAGCTATCAAAAGAGCAATCATTGATTGGTCAAAAATCTCAGGATCTCACAAGGACATCAGTTCTGGAAAGGCTATGTCCACCTGCCTGTCATTAGACAGAACTTTTATGATGGTATTAGGCCTCTATAAAGTGTTATATCATGACAGGCTCCATCCTCTCTTTCTATTCTAGCGTAGACGTAGACGACGATAGCTTTTCGGATGTCGTAATGACAAGTGGGCAGAGTTGATTTTCAAGTTGTTGTTTTGGAATATTTTACAGATTTCTTTTTTGACGTTTTCGTTCGCTCTTGTGTATGTGTATGTGTACACATATACATACACATATACATACATATACATATACACATACATATACATACACATACCTTTACATATACACATACATATACATATACACATACATATACATACACATACATATACATACACATACATATACATATACATATACACATACACATACATATACATACACATACATATACATATACATATACATATACACATACATATACATATACACATATACATGCACCTACACATACATATACATACACATACATATACATATACATATACATATACATATACACATACATATACACATACATATACATATACATATACATATACATGTACACATACATATACATATACACATACATATACATATACACATACATATACATATACACATACATATACATATACACATACATATACATATACACATACATATAATATACACATACATATACATATACACATACACATGCACATTCATATACATATACACATACACATGCATATACATATACATGTACATATACGTATATATATATATACATATACACATACACACACATACATATACACATACACATACACATACACATACACATACACATACATATACATATACGTATACATATACATATACACATACACATACACATACACATACACATACATTTACATATACATATACATATACATATACATATACATATACATATACATATACATATACATATACATATACATATACACATACATATACATATACATATACATATACGTATACATATATGTTACGAATCCGGACTCCCGGTAGTCGATAGAGCCAGAAAACCCGAAACGTCGACAAAAGAAAAGAAAGAGAAAAGGCTAAAAGGATAGAAGGATGGAACTCGTTGTCAAGTTCCCTCTGAGAGGAGGATAAGGCCACTGCCCTGGACCCAGCTTGATCAGAGGGAAGAGGAGAAATGAGGATCAGACAATTCTAATAATGAAATAAATGGAGATTAAGGTTTACGGACACGACACATTCATTACGTAACTATACAGCATGTATAACATAAAATAGAACGATACAACTCTTCTTATCCATTTATCCTGTCTCCTAACATCCACAAATAGGGAACACTACAATAAATAAAAGTTATAGAACAGGATCGCTGGAAAGTGGTATTCTCATTAACTCGACATACTTACAAAAGAGCCCTCTGAGTTCCCGCGCTACGCTTATATAGCCCCAGGCTCGATCCCTGATTGTTCAAAATGCTGGGAATGTACGGTCAACGCAGACCCGTTCGAGTGATGAGCTAACAACCAATTTGCCAGAGCATAACATCCCCTCCGCCTAATGAGGAAAGACCCTCTGTAAGATTGAAATGGAAAATGAATGAAGACCCAACAAGGGTGAAAAATAATAATCAAAGAGGGGGACCTCTAGGGGTCTATTTTAAAAAACCCAGAAAAGAAGCCTTATGAGGAAAAATTGAACAATTGGTCAGGAACCCGTTGAGGGCTAAATGAAATGTGATAAACATGTTATGGATGTAAAGGGAAGGTACGGTCAACTTAGATACGTTCGGGTGATGACCTAACAACCATGTTGCCAGGGCATAAAAATATACATATACATATGCATATACACATACACATACATATACATATACTTATACACATACTTATACATATACACATACATATACATATATTTATACATATACATATACATATACACTTGCATATACATATACTTATACATATACTTAATCATATACATATACGTATACATATACGTACACATATACGAGACATTTACCTATACATAGACACATACATATACATATACATATACTTATACATATACATATACATATACACATACATATACATATACTTATACATATACATATACACATACACATATACATACATATACATATACATATACACATACATATACACATACAAATACGAATACATATACTTATACATATACATATACATATACATTTACATATACATATATATATATATATATATATATATATATACATATGCATATACATATACTTATACTTATACATATACATATACATATACATTTACATATACATATACATATATATACATCTTCTTCTTCGTCTTGTGGAAACCTTCAATATTGTCGAGGATCACTCCACAGTTTGTAGTGTTTTACATTTTAAACTTGCTAAAACTCTGCACATAATACTAAAACCACATAGATTAAAAAGTCACGTTGTGAACTCCAGCAATCGCGTGAAGGCATGTTGGCAACCGTTTTCAGCCACTTCAGCTGGGAGGCTATTCCATAGTCGGGCAGTGGAAGGGAAAAATGAATACATGTGGGCGTCTGTTTTTGATGTTGGGATGGTTACTTTTGCTGTGTGTCCCCTCGTATTTCTTGTGCCGATATCTTTGATGTCGTTTGGAAGTTTAAGGCACGAATTTTGGTAGTAAATCTTGTGGAACAATTTAAGTTTATCTATCTTTCTTCTCTTTTCCAGAGGTTCAAGGCCAATCCGTTGTGATATTTCAGACGCACTTGAGAAAGGATCGAATGTGTTTGTGATGCGTCTTGCTGTTTTTCTTTGGATGTTTTCTAAGGTGTCGATGTTTTTTTTTTGTATATGGGTCCCAAATTGAGCTGCCATACTGCAAAATTGGTCTAACAATAGTTTTAAAAGCAAGGGTTTGAGTTGTGATTGGGCATCTTTTTAAATTGCGGGTGATGTAAGCGCTTGTTTGATTTGCCTTTAAAGCCAGTATAATATACATATACATTTACATATACATATACATATACATATACATATACATACATATACATATTCATATACATATACGTATACTTATACATATACATATACATTTACATATACATATACATATACATATACATTTACATTTACATTTACATATACATATACATATACATATACACATACATATATATACATATATATATACACATATACATATACATATACTTATACTTATACATATACATATACACATACATATACATATACTTATACATATACATATACATATATATATACATATACACATACACATACATATACATTTACATATACACATACATATACACATACACATACGAATACATATACTTATACTTATACATATACATATACATATACATATACATTTACATATACATATACATATACATATACATATACGTATACTTATACATATACATATACATATACATTTACATTTACATATACATATACATATACATATACGTATACTTATACATATACATATACATATACATTTACATTTACATATACATATACATTTACATTTACATATACATATACATATACATATACATATACACATACATATATATATACATATACATATATATATATACATTTACATATACATATACATATACATATACATATACATATACATATACATATACATATACATATACGAGAAAGTAGGCAGAGTTGAGGACTAACTCTGTTCAAAAACAATGTGGAGAAAATGTGAAAAAAAGTGTTTGTTTTTTAATCATAAAATAGAAAACTATCGTATTCTGGAAAACTGGTATTTAAACATTTGGCCATAACACTCGCCCTTCAAACATCGATCGATTTAAATGACTCAAACCTCACAAACCTGGACTTCGCCGAGATGAGAGTATTTTTAATCGATCGATATTTGAAGGACGAGTTTTATGGCCAAATGTTTAATTTGGTTATGTTTTTTCCAGAGTACGACAGAAGAACGGCTCCGAGTACTTTCATTGGTTAGAATGACTAATTCAGTCTGAGCTCAGTAAAATCTAATATCGGTGTAGTACTCTCTCACTTTATGACCTTTGTCCTGACCTTGACCCCTATTCAATGCCAAGTTCTGACTTCATGAGTTTGGCCATCAATTTCTGGGGTCGCGTCTGCCACTCCTCCATGACGTCATGGGGTGTATCAATCTGGTCCCCCTTCAATCTGTCCACCAAGGTCACACATACCACAGCACCTGGTGAAATACCAAACAAATACCTCGGAGATTTTAACGTTTGAGACATAACACCATATCGCGGTGCTAAGTCACAAAATTACGCAGCTAATGAAATGAGATTTGTTTTGTTTTTTGTTTTTGTTTTTAAGGGTTTAGAGCGCTCGCAACACATTTTGTTCATTTCATTTCAGTACCAGTAAAACGGAAGAAAATGGGATATTTAAAAATATATATATTTATAATTTAAAGCAAACAAGAAAAAGTAAGACAAAGGGGAATAGTACAGATAGGGCACAGATTATGAAGATTCCAAGAGCATATCATCAAAGTACTTAGTATGAAGCAACCTAAAAGTCTTATCAAGACACACGCACATAATCCCAATAAGAGGAATAAACTCAAATGTTTATAGAATGCAATCAAAACAACAATTATAGCCGTACACAACAGAGAGATGATTTACAAGGGGAAAACATCATTATCTCCCAAAAACTATACTTAGCCTATATATTTGACTGTTTCCCTCCCAGCCAAGTACTTCGGTCAGGGCCAGGACAAAAACAAAGTTATCCCATTGCAAGACAAAGACCTGAAGCAAACTCAGAAAACATGTAGATAATATAGGGTTGAATAAGACACATCAAGTGGCCTGCAGTCCACAATGGGAGGTTTAAAAACCCACCTCGTTGGACCATCTTTGATATTCGTTAATTTTAGGAATGACCAAATTTATTTCAGTTTTTGTGTAGATGACGCACCTCAGAACCTTGGCTATTACCATGACTAACTGGGAATTTGTCGTTGAAAATTATAAGGGAGAAAATAAACAAATTCTCGTGCTGTTAGCTTGTTGATAATAAAAACAATTTACAAATCACAACACGTTTTATAATAAAAAACACAATAACAATATCTTTAACAGTAAAAAGTCATAGATTTTGATGCTGTAGCATATCATAATAATTATGTGGGAGCAATAGAATAAAATTGTACAGAGATATTATAGCACTGTCTTTTGGCATCCAGTTGGAAGTTCTTGCGATTCCGTATAAGTATCTGAACAAGTTTGTGTGAAACAAAACCAGACAAGGCAAGAAAAAAAAATAATACAAGAAAAAAAACAACACAAAAAAATCAGCCTGTCACTACAGTCGAGAAGCACTGGTTGTTTGGAATGAATGTTGTTTGTTGGTTTGTTTTTTTTTTTTTTTGCGGTTTTTTTTTTTTTTGTTTATTTGTTTGTTTCTTGTTGTTTGTTTGTTTGTTTGTTTTTTTTTGGGGGGGATGGGTTTCTGTTGTTGTTTTTTCTCTTGTTTTCTGTTGTTTTTGTTTGGCTTTTTGTGTGTGGTTTTTTGGGGTTTTTTTTTTTTTTGTTTTGTTTGTTTTTTGTTTTTTGTTTTGTTTTTTACGTATTTTTTTTTCATGCCTTGCCCGTCACTGTTTCACCGACACCATCTTTCGTCCATCTTACACCATAACTTTCAGTTTGAAATTGTTCAGACAATACCTTTGATGTTGGCTCTGTTACAGTAGGCAGCAAAACACAAAGACTCCATTTCGATGTTCCTGACACCTTCTTTGTGAATTCGGTGTAGAAAGGTCATCTTATCTTCCTCTGTGTAATCACAGAATGCACCGTCCAGCCGTGCTTGACCTGCAAATGATCAATAGGAGCCATCAATATTCTAGTTTTCGTCCAATCAAGTCATCAATCACATGATTTGTTGCTGTCCAACGATTGGATATTTCTTGCCAAATGTAAACACGCTGCTTTGTGTATAAAAGTTGTAAATATAGATAGTTCGAAGATGACGTCACTTAGGTCTTTGTTATTGTTTTTTGCCATCCGCGTTTATGAGTAATACTCACTGAACTGTATTAACCCGACTATAAACGTTCATGGATACACACAGTTTTGTGTGTTGGGCCGTTATACTTCCGGATGGCAATGTTATGAGCTTCTTAGCCAAGCGCATACTATCTATACCCATGGTATTTCAAAAGTTGTGAACACTTGTGACTATGTGGGTCACTTTGAGCACAATTTGCAATGTGACCAATGAACTCGAGCTCATGGAAATTAATACATGCCATCCCCGTTGTTAAAGATGTTAGTTTTATGTCTGTATAGATGCTGTGCGCTTGGCTAAGAAACTCAGAAACTCACAAGAAACTCACAAGAAGCTCACAACATTGCCATCTGGAAATATAACGGACCAACACACAAAACTAAGTGTAACCTTGAATGTACATAGTTTGATTAACGGATAGAACGAAGATAACGTCACTCAGGTCTTTTTTATTTTTTATTTTTTTTTTTTTTGCCATCCATATTTGTGAGTAATTCTCACTTAGCTTTTTTGTCCAGACAATAAACGTTTAAGGTTTCACACAGTTTTGTGTGTTGGTCCGATCGGTCTACATGATTGGTTACAATCAATAATGTGAATGAAATCGACTTCTCGCTGATCATTGACACTCACTTTTGGGTTGGATGGTCCTGGTTTCGTGCCTCGCTCGGCGCATAGTCGAGTCCTTAAGAAAGGCTCTTTACTCACATGCTCTCACCGTACTCATGTGTAAAATGAGTACCTGGTCGTTAACAGCGTTGTCTCTGTCTGAAAAAGTTGTATTATCGCCTAACAGGCGTCATGTCTCGTTCTACAAGTTACGTGTTGCTGTTGGGACCTCTTGTAAAGCGTTGTGAGCACGTTTAGTGGATATCGAGCTATATAAAAGCTCAATTATTATTATCATAAATTTGACTAGACCATCTGATCTGTGCCTTTAGGCTGTTGACTGAGTGCATTCATTTTCCTATCCGGTCGGCTCCAGTTCGTGAATAACAAGTGTGTTCTAGAAGTTAAACATTTCTGCAATTTACTCACAACCAACACCTGAATCAAACAAGACTACGTGTCACATTGAACGTATATATGTGACCCCTCGTCTCAAAACGGTATTATGTCGGGATGGACCAGGTGCTGAAAAGTCAAATTATAGTTAAACTGGTCAAAAATATGAAACGTTGGCATTTAGCACAGTAAAATATGATATTCCTTCTCCTCTATAAAGCATAATAAACTCAACTTAAGCATGATATTTCTGGCTACAAATTACAGTTTCAGAATCTTAATCATCACGATTTAATACCGTTTTGAGACGAGGGGTCACATATTACTGTTCATACATTTAGTGAGAACTAACCATCCAAAAGGAGTTCTAAAAACAATAACAGAGAAACACCGTGTGTTGTTTCACTTTGTTGATAGGAAACTGAGAGAAATGTTGATTCCAAGATAAAACATTCACGTCCGGTTCCTGTTCGGTTCGTCGACTGAAAACGAGAGGGGTCACTCGCTGTGCTATGGTAAAACAAGAGACAGACTGGGAGGAAAGGTCAAACTGAGAGCAAAGCGGACCTGAAAGGAAAATGAACGCACTCCGTTTGCAGCCTGAACTAACAGTAAAGAGTTAAAACAAACCAGTCACTTCCATCCTTACCCTCAGGGATCCCGATAGCTCAGTTGGTAGAGCACTCGCTTCACACGCAAAGGGACCGAGATCGGTCCCTGGTGCAGTCGAGACTTTTCTTCTGACCCCCCCCCCCTCCCTCCCTCCCCTGTCTACCCAGCAGTGAATGGGTAGCTAGGTCGGTTAGATCTGGCAGAAAGTCCTATCTAAATGACAACAAGCAATTGCTATTGTCCGTTTCACGCTTTCGAAACCGGGATAAATTCCGCCGGCTCAATGGGCCCAAAATGGCTCTGAAGGACTATATATTGTACGGCTATGTGGTCCAGTGGTATTACACACTCGTTTTCGGGTCGGAAGGTCCTGGGTTCGAGCCTCGCTCGGCGTATAGTTGAGTCCTTGGAAGGCTCTTTACTATCATTCTCTCGCCGTACTCGGGTGTAAAATGAATACCTACCTGACCGTTAACAGCATCGTTTCTGTCCGAAAAAATTGTAATATCACCTAACAGGCGTGTAGTCCCGTCTTTAATGTTAAATGTTGCTGTCTGGACAGGGACCCCTTGTAAAGCACTTCGATCACGTTTAGCGGATATTAAGCTATATAATAGCGCAATTTTAACCCCAAAAAATGTTTACTACTACTATCTTTACCCTCGTAGAAGTCAAGAGTACACATGGTCTTGCCAACCAGAGTGTCGAAGCCATCTTGAATTGGGTGAGACAGTGACAACAGCTGCTGGGCAAGATTTGCATCCGGTGTGCTGGGCAATCGTTGCACATTGCCCAACGATACCAGCTCCATGTAGGGATTGAGTCTGCCATCCACGGTACAGTCACTGATGACGACACTGCCTGGAGCCAAACCTGAGGGGTCAAGAAATATTTGTTAAGAAGGAAATGTTTTTTTTTTTCAAAGCATGGTCGGTATCATGCTTAAATTCTAAGGAGGGCGAAGTGGCCGAGTGGTTAAGGCATTCACTGTGATCCGGAAGGTCCCGGGTTCGAGCCCCGCTTCAGGCACTTTTGTTTTTTTTCTTGAGCAATATTATTAACCTCCAATTTGCTTAATGGACAACATGCATGATATTTGTTGACATCAGACATCCTGTTTGATGGATTTTCTACATTCCTTCATGGAATGCCAAGACGACGGGATTTTAGGGTGCCGTGGCGGAAGGGGTAATTTTTATTTTAACTCTAATTGGTCAAGTGGTTTGACACTCGCCTTCGGATCAAAAGGTCCTGGGTTCGAGTCATGCCATGAGTGCTCCATAGTTCGGTCCTTGGAAAAGTCGCTTTACTCACATACTCTCACCATACTCAGGTATAAAATGAGTACCTGGTCGTAAACAGCGTTATCTCTGTCGGAAAAACATTTTAACATCGCCTAACTGGCGTTCTGATTCGTCCTACATGTTACATGTTGCTCTTGGCTTGGAATCCTATGTAAAGCGCTTTGAAGCACGTTAATTGGGTTTTTCCCTATATAAATACTTTTTTAAAATGTTTTCTCTATTATTTCCTTGGTGGTAAACTATAAAATCAACCTACTTCCGATCATAATCAAATATTCAACAACAAAAACTTAGTTGACGACGTGCATATATCTGCAGGTCTGGTAACCCATTTTATTATGGGCCCATTGTTGTCATGGGAATCTTTTTTTGAAAATTTAATAATGCAAAATAGTATCCATTTCAACAATTTTAAACTAGGCCCATAATTGCGTTCGGGTATCAGACCTGCTCATATGTACACGTCGTTGTCTGCCAAAAGCACCTAATCCACCAGAGGTGCCAATCCGTATGAAGACGACATCGAAGCATTCGGCGTAGTGTAACAATTTGACGATCTCATGGAAGATGATGGAAAGGGAGGGAATGCCAATCCCATGCTGAAAAAGGAAAAGTAAGAAAATTATGATGAAAAATAAACAAATCTCAGTGCATGACATAGGCAGTCGGAAGGATTTGCATTTTCTGAAAGAATAATATGCTCCCTAGAGCATTATCATCATAATTTGAAGTAAATTGGGTAATTTTTCATGAAGATCTGGTCAGATGTATGGGAAAGGTATCCAGCAACTTTTCTCAAATTATTTCACACTTTTTCAATGAGTTTCATTATAACTTATATCATTCTTGTTATTGATTAATTATAACAAAATTGATAATAAGAGAAGCTTTTGGCACAACAAACACCGAGCCGACGCTAAGCGCCAACAGGTTTCAGTCATTAGGGATCTGTTACGGCGCCAATGTTGTTTAATGTTTACATTAGCGACATGCCGAACACTTCCTCCCAGAGGCTGGGATACGCGGACGACTGGGCACTCGTTACTTAGAGTAAAGTGTGGACCCGAATCGAGAGCGTACTCAGCGAGGACGTCACCAGACTCAAATCCTACTTCGACAAGTGGTACCTGAAGATGAACACGTCGAAAACCGTGGCCACTGCATTTGACCTATGCAGTGGCTGGTCGAGAACCTGTTTAAAGCCCCCCACTCACGTATGTTCCCGGCTTTTGTTCTCGCCTCGGTTTTGCAAAACTGTCAAAAAACCGTGCGTGTGTGGGCGATTTCCTAGGTTGCGGAACCAGGCGCGGAATAGGTCCGAGATTTTATGAAGAGCCTAATATTTTTACCCCAGGCCAAGATTTTGAGGGAGTGGCCGCGTAAAAAAACCCACAAAAAAATTAAACATTTTGTTAGTTTGACTCCATATTCGGATTCTACGTTAAATTTACCATCGATTTGATACCAAACTCAATACGAACTCAATGCAGTGTTTTATTTGTTTTTGTATTTTATGTTTTTTTTTGTTCCCGGTCCGTATCTATCTAATTCATAAGAATAGAAGTTGATAAGAAAATATTTAGTATGCTTGTCATTTTATTTATTTTTTTCAAAACATTTTTATTAAGGCGACTTAGTTAAACGTTAATTTTAAAAATTATAAAAAATAAATATATGATAAAAAAAAAGAAAGAAAGAAAAGAAAAGAAAAAACCAAAAAAGAATAAGATGAAATAAAGAAAAATAATAATAATATAAACAAGAAAAAAAAAAGAAAAAAACATTTTTATTATAGGAAAATATTACTCCATGGGATGCGTGAAGTAGGCCTGGCCTGTTCACAACAATAACCTTCACCGAGAATATGCATTCTTCGTCTGAGCTCTCTTCGCGGGCAGCGCGTAAGCGAATTAATAGAATTGTGTCAATTCTTGGAAAGCAGTAACATACAGTTAGTTATCCTCTCCAGTATTGAGCCTATAATTTTAAAACCGAAACTGAAACAAATGAATATTTGTTCTGGGCTTCTTGCTATAGGATGACACACATTTGATTGTTTCCTTTCCAAGTTTGTTTGATCGACCGTTGTTGCAACAGACAAATCTTCCTAGCAATAAAATTCTCTACCAAGTCTATAATTACATTAACTTTTAAGATGGCTTCTTGGACGAAGGAAAGGACGCTTCGGTTCATTGAACATTATAGAGCTCATGAATGTCTTTGGACGGTGAAAAGCAAAGACTATTCAAACAAAATCAAGAGGGAGAAAGTAATATGATGAGCTTACAAACTTTGTTAAGTCATTTTACCCCGTGGCTAATAAGGACATAGTTGTTAGCAAGATCACCAACCTCCGTGGATCATGGAGAAAAGAACATAAAAAAATGATGGTATCTCAAGTTTCGGGCTCTGGATTCGAGGAACAATATGAACCAAGTCTTTTTGATTTTGATCATTTGCTATTTCTTTCCGACTTTGAAATAGCCAGAAAAGGGAGGGAAATTGATTACTCAACCGGTGATGCATTTGAGACACAAATTCTGGATACTCTAATAATGGCAGACAAGCTAAGAACATTTTTGGTCTATCATTTTCATTTAATTAATTTCAATCTGTCTTTTTATTTCGTAGACCTATAATATATATTAAACAGTGTAAATGATTATAGAAAAAAAATACCATTATTACAAGCATTTACTTAATAAATTTTGATTGAAAAATCAAGAATTGGATATCTTTATCATTAAATAAAAAACAATATGAGTACAGTACATTTTTCTCGACACGTGTTTATTTAAGAGGGCATGCATAATACGAGTGTCTAAATGTAAGTGTGAGTGAATGTGTATATGTGTAAGCGTGCGTGTGTCTATATGTTAAACCAGTACATAATGATTATTTGAGTAGGCATTTGTGGATAGATTTCAACAAGCTAGGTCATTACGATTACCTCACACTTTTAGTCAATACAAATTCCATCTAATAGTCGTCTCATTGAACCATATTGAAAAAAAACTTTCCATAATGTTAAGTTTTGAAAGTTTAAGCTCCAGACAGAATGTTATTATACGTAGGCCGACAAGACACTTGCAAATGGCCCTGCACGTCTCAGGAATAATCCGACCCAAAGCTTGGGGTGATATGCACTTTCAAAATTTTAGGTCTTCATACGATCTGCCTGTCGCGGGAAATCTCAATGTAGCTGTCAATCACTCATGTGGGGAAATAGCTGCCCTCATTACTGTGTCTCCCCTTCCTATCAAAGGAGTCACAAGGCTCAACAGTTCCAAATATGTCTCTTCATCCATGCGCAAGTAGTTGTGAAAGTCACTCGGGTAGACCCTCAACTCATTTAGCAAGTTGGTGTGGGTGAATATGTTTCCATCCAGAAGCCACTGCTTTGTCCAGTGCCTTCTTGCACTTGCCCGTGATTTATTTTTTCTTCATATCAAAGCATAAGCAATTAGACCACAGACACCTCTATCATATTCAGACGACATTTTCCTCATAAAAAAAAAACAAACCAGTAATCGAGTGAAAATGAAGAAAATCTAGACAAAATGTAAACTGTTAGTACAGAAGTCGAGTGGACAGCCCAAGTGATTCAGCTTGCCACGGCGGAAATTTGCATCCTGAATGGCGCGGAAAAATATCCTGGGTTGGGGACCCAACGTGTAGGGGAAAAAATTTCCTCAGGCCCGGAGTGGGGTGAGGCACTAGTCCTTACCCTGTTCCGTTGGCACGTACGTGAGTTGGGGACTTAACAGCACTGTACGTGCATCAGTGGGGACTTTCCACCTGTCCAACATGTACCCATTGCGGTAACGAGCACGAAACCGCAGAGCATCAAGTTGAACGGTGCGTTGTGACGAAGCTTCCGGATGAGTTTGCGACGGTGCACGAGTGCGATACGGAATGTGCTGATTGGGTCGATCGTCAAAACATAGTAGTATGAGTACCATTAACTCTCTCCTTACCAACTACAGGAAAATCGTCACATTCGTTACGATACAGCCAACATTTTTCTTATTCAAATTTCTCTTGTACAGCTTAAAACTTAAATAAAATGAACTGTGTATTGTAGAGTATGTTTTGCGAAAGAAATAATGTATTGCAAGAATTTTACTGCTATTATGTCTGAGTGATTTTTGTGTTAGTTTTTTGGTGTGAAGTTTTGGGGAAAATCCTGAAAATGGCTGGTAAGGAGAGAATTAAAAGCAGCTGCCATTATTGCATCATCGTTGCTATGGCTTCCCGTGGAGAAGCGGATTGTTTACAAACTTGCCTGTTACTGTTTCAAGTGCATCCTTGTCACCGCTCCCAGCTACTTGTCATCTCATCTTTCTATCTACAATCCGAATCGCTTGTTCCTTCATCCACTTCCCTGTACTTGAACCGTTTGATTCCTAAGTTGAATTTTTCACGACGAGCTTTCGCGTATTCTGCTGCTCCCTCTGTATGGAACGCTCTTTCAGTGGACACCAGACACTGTAATTCTCTGTCCTCCTTTAAAGCCTCTTTGAAGACAAGAGTATTTCCTTTCAGTTTTCTGTGAGTGATTTTATTGATTTTGTTGAAAGATATATTTGATCGCAAGTCCATATGTATAAGCGTTTCCGAGTATTTTTTGTGGAAAAGGGCGCAATAGAAACTATTATTATTATTATTATTATTATTATTATTATTATTATATTATTATTATTATTATTATTATATTATTATTATTATTATTATTATTATTATATTATTATTATATTATTATTATTATTATTATTATTATTATTATTATTATTATTATTATGACCGGAAGATACCCATATCGATTCAAATTCCGGAAACGAGATGGAAACTATTTGGGTCTATTTTAAGGAGAAACAGAAAGATTCCAGCAATTAGGGTGAAGACCCCCAACAAGAATATACACTGTGATAAATAAAGACCTAAAGCGCCTAGATGACACACAACAACTGAGATGCTGAAAGGATTTAGAACACCTGAGATCCATGGCAGCAAACAGACCGTCATCAGTGGAAAGAACTCACTCAACAAATCAGAGAAGCTGCCAGTCCGAAGATTGGGAGGCGATCAGCAATAAGTCAAGTCAAGTAAAAAAAAAAAACAAACAAAAAAAAAAAAGAAAAAGAAAAAAACAGTAGTCCTTCAGAATCATTGGGCCCTTAAGCCGGAGTTTATTCTGGTTTCTATTGCGTGAAATGGACAATAGCAATTGCTTGTTATCCTTTGGATAAGACGCTAGTCTGTCGCAAAGTACTTTCGGCCAAATCAAACAGACCCAACAACCCAATTACTGCTGGGTAGACATGGGGGGGGGGGAGGGGGTGTGAGAAAATAAAAATTTCGACTGCACCCGAGATGGATCTCGGTCCCTTTGCGTGTGAAGCCATTGCTCTACCAAGTGAATTATCGGGACTTCTGAGTCAAGTAAAAAAAATGAATCATAAAACAACAAGACCAGTGGGTCAATACACGACTCACGACTCACACTGACAGAGAGAACAGGCCCGGCTTTGTACATGACATATCTGTCTGTATCTTTGGCAATGTTCTCTATGGAAAGACCAGCTGGGATTGGAACCTTCAACTCCTTGGCGATGTAGTGGGCAAACTTTTCCATCCGTGTGCAAGATCCTCCAAAGCAAACAAACTGCGAAATATTTTTTCTGTTAAAAATTGCATCAAATACCTCAATTAATAATAAAATAATATAATAATAATAATAATAATAATAATAATAATAAATAATATAATAATAAATATAATAATAATAATAATAATAATAATAATAATAATAATAATAATAATAATAATAATAATAATAATAATAATAATAATAATAATAATAATAATAATAATAATAATAATAATAATAATAATATAATAATAATAATAAATAAAAAATAAAAATAATAATAATAATAATAATAACAATAATAATAATAATAATAATAATAATAATAATAATAATAATAATAATAAAATAATAATAATAATAAAATAATAATAATAATAAATAATAATAAAAAATAATAAATAATATAAATAATAATAATAATAATAATAAATAATAATAATAATAATAATAATAATAATAATAATAATAATAATAAAATAATAATAATAATAATAATAATAACATTAACCCTTTATTGCATAAACAAAAACTGGTGGGGTTAGTTCGTTGTAACTTTGCATACAGCACATATAGGGCCTAGAAAGAGGATTTTCACAACTTATAGGTCACCGGGAGCATTAGGAGCCTTGGGCTCATGCGTCTAAAATATTAGACATTATGCATTCCTGGTTACGGAATTCGACCGTTATAGAGACAATGAAGGTTATATTATAGCCATCAACACAAGACCTCATATAAAGAATTCCAAGTTTATTTCATTATATTTTAATGTTCATGTAGCATAGATTTATCAATTTTCATTAAATTTATATTACCTTTTGAGGTGTTTTTACCATACATTATACAATGAGCAGGACATAATATGATCAATAAACAAGCACATGAAGAACAACAAAGACATTGGAAATACGAATTCTATATGTCTGCCAACTATATTTCAAAACTTGCTTACTATCAATGTAGAGTAGAAGTAAAATTCAATGTAAATTAATTATGTAATTAATTAATTTATATATTTTTAAATCTAATTTATGTATTTACATTTATTTATTTATTTCTGTCTACTGTCAGTACCAACTACTTATTTCGGTTATGGTGAAAAACATAAAAGCAATCATCTGCCTCACCAACAGGGGTAATGCACAATACAACATTACACTTCCTGCATTTAAATTGTGATTTCCTGCTACAGCCTGGCAATTTGCATCTTTGGGGAAATTTGGCTTCTTTATCACGCATTGAGAAATGATCCACCTTGTCATATCTAACAGCCTCATTTACAGATCTTACTGAGCGAGTATCACTGTGAGCAACATCAGGCATCAATTCAGGGACAGCTTGAATACTTTTTATGAAACCTTGGGCCAGCTGGAATTTAAAAGCACATAAAGAAATTGCACAGTCTGCCTTCTTAGCTTTGTACAAGAGCCATGAATTTACTACACATAAATCCAGCAGATGGAACAGGATTCTTTTATACCATTTTTTGCTTTTGAAATCCATGCGATAGAACTCGAGCAGCATGTCACACTTATCAACGCCACCCATGCTTTGGTTGTAATTTTTTATAAGGCCAGGGCACTTGACGTAAATATATTCCTTACGTATACGGTCATATAGCCTAACAGTATGATTCGGTTCAACCCCGTGAATATTTGATCCCACTAAGACTATTTTGTTATCAAACCATTCACATAATAGAATGGTGCCATCACTATCACTCCTATAATCATAGGAACCCCTACCACGTTTTTTCAAATCTTTCATGGCAAGCAGTGGGCACTTGCGACTTCTATTTGGCCTTACAGTACATGTAGCATTCAATTTCCTCTCCTTCAGCTCAACAAGAAGTTCAGGGCAAGCAAAGTAATTATCAAAAAAAAATATAAGCGTTTTCAGGTTGATTTTGTGTGAGGGATAACACGACTTCACCCGGTTTACCTACAGGAAGAGACACATTTTCGACAGGATTCACTGTGTTGTCTCCAGCAAATTGTAGACAATGGACATAGCCTGACCTTCCCGCATGCACCCACACTTTGTAACCCCATTTCTTAGGCTTTTTCATCATATAACATTTCAACCCATGACGGCCTTTGAACGGTATCATTTGTTCGTCTATAGCAACAAATGCTTCAGGCTCAGCGTTTGCAGTAAACGATCGGTTTATAATGTTTATGAGAGGTCTTACTTTATGCAGCCTGTCATAACCGACTTCACCTTTACCTTTCATAAGGGTATTATCATTGCAATGAAACAATGACATAATGTCCTCAAACCTATTTACTGTCATTGCATTTGCAACAATAACTTGCCTAGTGCCCGGGACCAATACATTCTCCTAGAAGGTAAACATACAATGCTCATGTACATGCAAATACCAACAAATGTTTTCAATTCTTGCACATGGATCTTGGTACACCTTGTTCTCCCACACTGGTCCATGAATCTATTGCTTTCGAGGGTAAGCAGTTCAAAAGCATCATTGTCAAAGTGTGCCAGAAACATCTCCATGATTGTTGTAGCACCAGCAGCCTTCCCTCGTGGAATCAGGTGGTTTTCCGGATTTACATGGGCGGGAAGATCTTTCTTTACCCAATGGAAGGTCCTTGGTGCCCCATCAACCATAGTTCTGGGTGAAAAACAAAATAAGAAAACGATACCGTACCATTATAAATCAAATAAAGAAAATCATACATTAAAAAATTTACTTTTCACTGTGGATGAAGCACTGATTAGTAAACATTATAAGACTTCAAATTAAAAATCAACAAGTTTGATCCCTTTTGCCCTTCATTGCGGCACAAGAAGTATTCCTTTCCATTAGTTAATTTAATGTATTTGTAGCCGATAAAGCCAAACAAATCAGTTCGCTGACACACTTTGGGGAGTTGTATACATGGCAGGGACAACATTCGCCTTTTATTCAATAATGGATTAAACTATTCTCTCACCTTTGCCGTTTGCTTGGTTGTGATTGAGTTGGGTCATTCAAGTCATCATCACATTCTTCAACATAAGAATGGTCAGGAGATTGGCCATCATCATCATCCTCGTCACTAGTTGTAGACGTTTCATCATCTCTATCGGGTACAGCAGGTTCAAAGTTTGGATCTAGCTCGTTATCCGTATCATCTCCATCAAGACGCTCATCTTCACTGTCGCTTGGTATGTCATTTTCAAACATTTGAAGCACGTTTCCAGAATAAAATCTGGATTTAGGGCGAAGACTGAGAAGAAAAAAAAACAACATTTGGACCTTTTAGACGAGTAGCTTGAGCGAAAAAAGATATACAAAAGTATTCAAAAATACATTTATTTATACTTATAAACTTATCTTATTTATTGCTCATGTAATAAGTTACTCAAGCAAACCACAACAGTAGACTAGGTCAAATTCATAAGAGGTAAACACTTAAACAAGTTACTATGTATTAGTTATCCTCTGTGCATAATGTGCAAAATAGTAGACACGTCTATTTTTAGCAACAGGTCCGGTTTGCAGGATGTGTAATATTTTAGACATGTCTATTTTTAGTAACATACCCGATATGCATGCTGTGCAATATTTTAGACATTGGAGATAAAATGCCGTTGTAAAATAACTGTCACAATCTAATGCTTTATGTTCGGCCATAATAAGCTTTAGTATGTATATTATATAATAGGCATGGTATTAAGAGGGTTTTATAACTATTTGAATGATATAAATGGTTGTAAATGTGCTTACCTTCGATTGTTGTCAGAGGCCATCTTCAAAACGCAACAGCGAAAAAATGAATTATTTCCCTTGAGTGACTTTTGGCGCTTTTGTGTAAAAGAGGTAGAAGAAGTGTCTACAAGCATAGCATTGGTAAAATTGGTTGTATATTAATATCAAACCCTCATGAGAACTTCGTCTAAAATATTAGACATTATGCAATAAAGGGATAATATAATAATAATAATAATAATAATAATAATAATAATAAAATAATAATAATAATAATAATAATAATATAATAATAATAATAATAAATAATAATAATAACAATAATAATAATTATAATAATATTAATAATCATAATAATAATGATAATAATAATAATAATAATAGTAATAATAATAATAATAATAATAATAATAATAATAATAATAATAATAAAATAATAATAAAATAATAATAATAATAATAATAATAATAATAATAATAATAATAATAATAATAATAATAATAATAATATAATAATAATAATAATAATAATGATAAAATAATAATAATAATAATAATAATAATAATAATAATAATAATAATAATAATAATAATAATAATAATAATATAATAATAATAATAATAATAATAATAATAATAATAATAATAATAATAATAATAATAATAATAATATAATAATAATAATAATAATAATAATAATAATAATAATAATAATAATAATAATAATAATAAATAATAATAATAAATAATAATAATAATAATAATAATAATAATAATAATATTAACATGTAGAGAAAACACAACCAAAATAATCAAATCGATTCATATTTTTACTTTGATATCGGAAAACATTTTCCTGAAGTTGTGACTCTCTGTATCCAAGGCTAGATGGTAGAGGACATCTTTATTCATCTTTGTCAGGTGGCAGTTGGGTGCTTGGTGGCTGCGGGTTCAAGGTTGTATAGCGAAATGTCAAATTGGGAAGAGAACTCGTGACTCGTCACATCCTCTACTCTTTCGGTTCCCAAATCTTTGGCAGTGTGTATGTAACCAGTGCTTTAGAGTACTAATAATGAATAGGTTACATTAAGGTGGCATAACTATTTCAGTAGCAGGATGTATAGGCAGATTCTTAGGATTACGGGACGAAAAAGATCTAGGATGGATGATGTTTATTCACCCCAAATACCGGAGCATAATCAATGTCTCAATGTCTCAATCGTTTCTATGTTACATGTTTGTGTTGAGAATATTGGCTATTAAGCTTAAATGCTGGCCAACTTCTTGTTGTGTGTGTGTTGAGAGCTCATACGGTAGAGAAACGCTCTCCCCGGCCAGGCGGAGTTGTCGTACCAGTAAGGTCGCGGGTTCGAACCCCCATCGCCGCTGCGAAATTTTTATTCTCTGTTTTCTTCTGGCACTTTCCAACTCACTTCATCTGTTATTGTTGTTATGATATTTATTGACGACCAGCTTATATTTGGACAAGAAAATCTGACACCATCATTTTGACACCACAATAAGATCAATTACACAAGGTATGTATCCAGACTTCCCGAAGTATAGTTGTACACTTCCAATGAAATGGGAACCAGTTTTGGTCCCGATTAATAGGATTAAAATGATAAAATTTAAACGACGTTTTGGAGAAAGGCTTCACTCCTGGCAGATAGAAGTGAAAAGAAATGAATCAAAAAACAAGATAAAAATACAGAGTTCCATATGGACAGATAGATCTAGAACTAGATTAGTGGCCTTCATCTCTTTGTTATAGATAGAATGAAGTTGACGTCACTCAGGTCTTTGTTGTTGTTGTCTTTTGCCATCCGCTTTTACGAGCTATTCTCACTCAACTGTATGAACCAGTCTATAAAAGTTGTTTGTTGGTCCGTAACACTTCAAGATGGCTGGCAGAGCTTCTTAGCAAAGCGCACACAATCTATAGATGCTGTGCGCTTGGCTTAGAAACTCACAACGTTGCCATCCTTTATATAACGGATCAACACACACAACTTTGTGTAACCGTGAACGTTCATAGTTTGGTTAATACAGTTTAGTGACAATTACTCATAAACACGGATGGAAAAAAAAACAATAACAAAGACCTGAGCGACGTCAACTTCGTTCTAACTATAGATAGTATGCGCTTGGCTAAGAAGCTCACAACATTGCCATCCGGAAGTATAACGGACAAACACACAAAACTAAGTGTAACCAAAAACAGTTAAGTGAGAATTACTCATAAACATGGATGGAAAAAAACAATAACAAAGACCTGAGTGACGTCAACTTCGTTCTATGTATTGCTTTTAGCCAGTCATATCTATGAGTAGTTCTCACTTTGAATAATCAGATCATAAACGTTTTGTGTGTGTGTTTGTTTGTGTGTGTGTTTGTGTGTGTGTTCGTGTGTGTATGCGTGTGTGTGTGCGTGTGTGTGTGTGCGTGTGTGTGTGTTTGTGTGTGTGTGCATGTGTGTGTGCCTGTGTGTTTGTGTGTGCGTGTGTGTGTGTGTTTGTGTGTGTGTGTTTGTGTGTGTGTTTGTACGTTGTTTCCGTCTGGTTGATGTTGTGAGTTTTTTAACTAAGCTCATAGCATCTATAGTATTTAGATAGTTCGAAGATGACGTCACTCAGGTCTTTGTTATTGTTTGTTTTTGCCATCCACGTTTATGAGTAATGCTCACTAAACTATATTAACCAGACTATAAACGATCATGGTCACACAAAATTTTGTGTGTTGGTCCGTTATAGCTTCTTAGCCAAGCGCATACTATCTATACTCCAAGAGTAATGAGGAAGAATAATATTGCTACAAATGTTAGATTATATCCAAAACAAACATATATATTATATATATATATATATATATATATATATATATATATATATATGTGTGTGTGTGTGTGTGTGTGTGTGTGTGTATCGCAATATCCACTAAACATGCTCAAAGCGCGTTACATACAAAAGAGTCCCTGACCAACAGCAACACATAATATGTCGAACGAGACATGACGCCTGTTAAGGCATATTACAATGGATTTTTTTTTCCGACAGAGACAACACCGTTGACAGTCAGATACTCATTTTACACCTGAGTACGATGAGAGGATGTGATAAAAGAGCCTTTTCCAAGAACTCAACTATGGGACTCGAACCCAGGACCTTCCGGAATTCCGATCCGAAGGCGAGTGTCATACCACTAGACCACATAGCCGCACTAAATACGGAGGAAGAATCATATTGCTGCTAACTGTGGATTTTATCCATTCTAGATGACAATAGCAATTGCTTTCTACCCTTTAGATATAACGCCAGTACATCGCAAAATACTTTCCACCAGATCCAACAGACCCAGCTACCCAATCACTGTTGTGTGAACAGTGGGGGTCATAAAAAAGTCTCGACTTCATCCGGGATCGGTCTCGGCCCCTTTGCCTTTGAAGTATGTACTCTATCAACTGCGCTACCGATACGAAGAAGAAGAAAAAACATTCAAATAGTTCATTGCATTTTTCCTTTCTTTTTATTTTGTATTGTATTTTATTTATTTTTTTATGTTTATATTTCATATCTCCTGACTCACTGCTGAACCGTTTCCTCCAGGCACATTCTAATAGGCTTCAACAGTCGTGACGTCACTTCCCTCGTAATGACGCATACTAACTTAGTAATTGGTTCTAAACTATCGGAACAATGGCGGACGCCCTTATGAAATACTTCTTCAACGAGCATAAAAGTGTATCCAGAGGAGAAAAACACTATAAATCTGATCATATTTTGCTGATCACATGACATGTGAAAAGGTTCTAGCCAGCATGAAGAATAAAAAGTACCGATTTTCTTTGTTTAGAACCAAGCTTCTGGTTGCTGGGCGGACGTGACATCAGACTATTGAATCCTCTTCTTACTTATTATACTTTTCTACAAATGTCATCTTTAGTAAAGTAATGAAATCAATAGAACGACTGTAATAGGAGCAAAAGTCATGACGTCACATCCCCTACTCTTTTGGTTCCTAAATCATTGGAAGTGTGTATGTAACCAGTCCTTCAGAGTACTAATAATGAATAGGTT
Organism: Berghia stephanieae; assembly: GCF_034508935.2. Classification (NCBI taxonomy): domain Eukaryota; kingdom Metazoa; phylum Mollusca; class Gastropoda; order Nudibranchia; family Aeolidiidae; genus Berghia; species Berghia stephanieae. The sequence goes on along the minus strand of NC_088370.1, from coordinate 21,530,722 downwards.
ACATAAAGGTGGCATAACTATTTCAGTAGCAGGATGTATAGGCAGATTCTTAGGATTACGGGACCTTACAAAGGGTCCCTGAACAACAGCAACACGTAACATGTGAAACAAGATATGACGCCTGTTATATATTAAAATTTTTTCCCGTCAGAGACAAAGCTGTCAACGGCCAGGTACTCGTTTTACACCTGAGTACGGTGAAATAGTATGAGAAAGAGCCTTTATTAGGACTCAACTATGCGCCAAGCGAGGCTCAAACCCAGGACCTTCCGATCCAAAAGCGAGTGTCATAGCACTAGACCACATAGCCGCATTACTTTAATAAAGATAATATTTGTATAAAATCATAGTTCTCCAATTTATCATCAGTAAGATTAGGATTCAATAGTCTGATGTCACATCCACTCAGCAACCAGCAGCTTGGTTCTAAACAAAGAAACTGACATCACCTTTTCTTATCTATTGTGCCGTTGAGGTGACAATTACATGGATCTCACCCAAGTGCGATTTTCAATTCCACTCTCAACTCTCGGAGTTCATCGAGAGAACATGTGTCAGTGCATGACATAATCAGTCGGAAGGTGAAAATTGAGGATTTGCATATTTTTTAATTTTTTTTTTTTAATTTTTTTTCATTTTCTGAAAGAATATGCTCCCCCATAGCATTTTAATCTTTATTTGAAGTAAATCGGGTGATTTTTCATGAAGTTATGGTCAGGTAATATGGGAAAGGTATCCAGCAAATTTTCTCAAATTTCATACTTTTTCAACTTGACTAGTTGTAAAAAATATTTAGAAGTGAAATTAAGCTTTGATATTTCCCAAAGATGTACAAACAGGGTTGATTTAATCATTTATGACAAGAACTCATTTTGGATAAAAATTGACCTTCTAACTTTACTTGGCAATATCTCAGTTCAAACCTTTTCACCATCCTACTGATTATGTCATGTATTGTAACAGTTATATTCTATTGGCTTGAGCTAAGAAGAAAAGCAGTCTTTTTTTTATTCTTCAACAATTCCTTTATTCATCCCATAGGGGAAATTGTCTTTTAGGGTCTATTCCAAGGTAAGGCTGGAATAACCCAGGCGCCAGCCGCAGTGCATCGCCGCCAACTAAGCTAGGGCGAGGTGACTTGCTTTAAGGCCACACAGCGTAGCGGGTATTCGAACTCGGCACCTTTCAGGCACGAAGCAAAGACCGTACAGCTAAGCCACGTTGTCCCATACTATGCTGCCGTTCTCTGGGGAAAACACACATTTGAAAATTTGGCCAGACAACTCGCCCTTCAAATATCGATCGATATAAATGACTCATGAATCTTGGCAAAAAGTCTCAAACCTGGGACTTCGCGAAGTGCCAGGTTTGAAAGTTTTTGCCAAGATGAGGATCATTTAAATCGATCGATATTTGAAGGACGAGTTGTCTGGCCAAATTTTCAAATATGTGACCCAACGTGTCAAAACGGTATTATGTCGGAATGGACCAGATGCTTAAAAGTCATTTTTTTAAAATAGTTAAACTGGTCAAAAATATGAAACGTTGGTATTTAGCACAGTAAAATATGATATTCATTCTCCTCTATAAAGCACATAAACTCAACTTAAGTCTGATATTTCTGGCTACAAATTCCATTTTCAGCATCTTAACCATCCCGACTTAACACCGTTTTGAGACGAGGGGTCACATATGGGTTTTTTTTACAGAGTAGGACAGTATGGTAAAAACTTGATTAGTGCTGAAATAACGTTCAAATATTATTTAATTATCGTTCTTACAGCCTGCCAGTTCTTGTCCTTGGAGCTTCCATATCTATGTGCTTGTCTTTGTGTCTGTAGATGACAAACGAATATAATTCAATGCCAAGCAAAGGAATTTGATGGGAAAACGAAATTGAAGCATTTGAATAGGGATGAAAAGTCGTCACGTCACATCCTCCACTATTGTGGTTCCTAAATCCCTGGGAGTGTGTCTGTGACAAGTCCTTCTGAGTACTAATAATGAATAGATTTGTCACAGACCCAATTGTCATAAACCCAGTTTGTCACATATCCAGATTGTCATAGACCCAGTTTGTCATAGACCCAGTTTGTCATAGACCCAGTTTGTCACATATCCAGATTGTCATAGACCCA
>NC_088370.1:21466084-21523584 GCF_034508935.2 Berghia stephanieae | reverse complement strand
AGTTTGAGATCACCTATAAGTCTCATCCGGACACAAGCACAAAATCCAACAGAGAGGAATACACTCAAATGCTTACATTATACATTAAAAATAACAAATATAATAATACATAATAGAGAGATGATTTACATGGAAAAAAATATCATCTCCCAAAACAATAAGTATGCATTTGACTGTTTCCCTCCCAGTCAGGACTCCGACCAGGGCCAGGAAAAAAACAAGTAATCTCATTCCAAGACAAAGACAGAAAGCATGTTGGAAAACATATATAAAGGGATAGAAGACATAGTATGTACCTCCCTGCCCGCTATGGGAGGTCAGGATCCCCACCCAGTCGTTATGGAAGACGAAGTTAGATTAATCCGATTCCTTATAAGTAAAACCTGTATAATGATCAAAATAATCGGTGCCTCAGATGATAAATCATTCCTTGGCAACACCGGTACACCACAAGGAAAGTTTGAGCCCTGTTTTTTTTTTTTTTTTTTTTGTCATCATTTACCCAGAAAATGCTTTAAAAGATGTAGGTAGATACGTAAATCTGTACCTTCGGCCCAATTACGTTTTGAAAACGAAACCCCCATAGAAATGACATATAATATATGCACACGTGCAGTTTGTGATTTTTAAGGCTCGTTGGATGCCTTTTACACTAACTTGTTTGAGGCCGATAAAGTCAATGTCTTCTTCATATATCATATATGAAGACGACACTGACTTTATCGGCCTCAAACAAGTCAGTGTAAAAGGCATCCAAAGAGCCTTACAAAATCACAAACTGCACGTGTTGTAACATTACTGTCAAGGAAGATGGACGGAGAGCCACACAAAAAAAGTAGAATCATTAAATTAGTAGGAGACAAGGAAGATGTAGAAAGAAGAAAAGGTTTATCGACCGACGCACTAAATAAAATTAAATTATTACATAAGAGAGGAAAATATACCAGCTAATAAAGCCATGAATATTTTTTTTACGTCATCGGCACACAAGAAATATCAAGGTAGACCACCCACGTCAATTCACACCGTCCTGAATCGAGACCTAGAGCGCCTTCAAAACAACCATGAATTAAAATCAAAGGAAGACCTTACGAAATTAACATCCACAGCAAAAGACCGTGAACTCTGGAAGGAATTAACAGATGATTAGACAGGCAGCGGAGGCGTCCCGATCAGATAATTTGGAAGCGAAAGGCCTTAAGTCAAGTAGTCAATTCATTTGTCAATAAACAGTGACATGTGATGGTATATTTGTTACAGTAATTCGTTTGTCCAGAAAATGTAAAGTATTGGGGTTTTGACCCTCTATCAAGGGAGAGAACTGATCATTTAACTTATGACCTCTGTAGTATTTTACTTGATTATGCCCCTTACCAAAACCCGAATAGTGACTCGAGACTTGTGCCGCGCTGAAGACCGGTCTGGACCGCGGTCCGACGGTCTTTTAGCTGTGAACCGAAGACCGGTCCCAGAGGGGAAGACAGGCGCCGGTCCTCACTTCTTATCACCTTTCAACTAGTGCGGGGCGGTCCTTGCAAGGACCACGGTCCTACGGTCTCGCGCCATAGCCTACTACTTCCCCAGCGATTCGTTGCTTCGGTTGCCTATCTTCCACCAATCACCACCCATCCCACTTAATTAATCGCACCCACCCCCCTTTGCCATACACTAAACGACACAGACGACCATACAGGCAGACGACCACCAACCTCCACTCCGCAAACCACCCTTTCGTGTGTGAGATGGGGGGAACAGGAGGCGCACGCCTTGGACGATTCCATTATACGGGGTAAATTTCAAAATTTACTACACCATAATGATCGCAATGACAATGATCTATGGTGAAGGCATGACCCCTCTCTCTAATGGGTTATTGTTTGAAATGTATGTGACTACAAAAGATGTGTGTGTTTGTGTGTGTGTGTGTGTGTGTGTGTGTGTGTGTGTGTGTCGAACCTAGCAAGTAGCAAATCCGATTTTTTGTTTTCTTTTGTCCATCTCTTGTAACCACTCCTTTCTATCGCAGTGTTGTCATTTAAAATAATACAATAATATTAAAATTTCGTTTGGTGTTTTTACTAATCAAATAATATGAGTTTCATTAGTTTCTTCCTTCCAAAAAAAACAGTTATAACGTCTGAATTTTAAAAAAGTCCAATAGAATATTTGGGGACCCCGATAGCTCAGTTGATAGAGCACTCTCTTTATACGCAAAGGGCCAGAGATCGATCCCGGGTGCAGTCGATTTTTTTCTGAATCCCTGTCTACTCAGCAATGAATGGGTAGCTGAGTTTGTTAGATCTGGTGAAAAGTCACCATCGACCCCTCTTATCACCTCATCCACCCCCTCTTATTATAACTTCACGTCTCTCTCTCTTACTCTTCAATGCTCGCTGCCCTCTAATGTGTGTGGGGGAGGGGGGGAGGGGGGGGGTAGGAGTTGCGTGTGTGTATCAACGCCACGAACAACTCGATCAACGCCTTGGGCGATGCCATTATCTCCGTTAATGGGGATAAATTTCAAATTTTATTAAATTATCGAAGTAACAATGAAGTACGGTGAGCAAATAAAGAAGGCATCACCCCTCTTCTCTAATTAGGTTACAATTTGAAATGAGTGTGACTACTCCGTGTGTTTTACTCCTGTAGGCCACGGTTTTCATCGTGTAGCGGTCTTTAACGGTTCAAGAATGAACGATCCCACGCTCTCAAAGGTCAAACCGGTTCGAATTTCCAACAGTCTCTCAGGAATGTTCAATGTCGAAAAGGACCGGTCCTTGCGGTCTTCATTTCCCAAGGACCGTAGGACCGTGGTCCTTAGGCTTGCCAAGGACCGCCCCGCACTACTCGAGACCACATCTCGGGTATCACTGTTTATGGTTTATATAAAAACAATAAACAAAAATGAATTAAACAGCCTCAAAAACAAACAAAAAAATACCAAACACGGAACGCTTCGTTCTCAAAAAAACAATGAGACCATAAATGCATTTCTAAAATAACAGATGTATTCATGAATTCATTATTTTTGTTGGATTTTTTTGTTGGCTGAAGAAGGGTATTGAGCCCGAAACGTTCCGTGTTTGGTATTTTGTTGGGTTTTTTGTTTTGTTTTTTTTTTTTTTTTTTGACGCTGTTATATTCATTTTTGTTAATTACTTTTTACAGTCCACAGCTTCTATCAGCTTGGTGTGACTTTGACTTGTGTGTTTGTGGTTTGTGGCGTAACGTAGTTTGGGTCAATCAGAACAAGGGTAGGTTGGCGTTGTCTTGGCGTTTCTAGTTTCTCTTTCGTAAGCGACAACTTTGTTGTTTTTGTTTTGTTTTTAAGGGTTTTACGACGCTTGCAACACATTAAGGTCGTATCAGAGCCAGTAAAAAGGAAGAAAGTGGGTTTGTAAAAAGTTCTAGAATTTCAATTAGAGCACCCAAGAAAAGGTAAGACAAAGGGGAATTGGTTCAAATAGGAAATAGATGTAGATTCCAAGAGCATACCATCAAAGTACCTAGTTTCAGATCACCAAAAAAGTCTCATCCAGACACAAGCAGAGGTCCCCACTAAGAGGAATACACTCAAATGTTTTACAAATCATATATAATATAATACAAAGAAAATATAATACAGTGCATAACAGAAAGATGATTTACAAGGAAAAAAAGATCATTTCCCAAAACTATACATTTGACTATACATCAGCCAGGGTATCCGGCCAGTGCCAGGACAAAACCAAGTAATCTCATTCCAAGACAAAGATAGAAAGCTAGTTGGAAAACAGATATAGGGGGATAGAGGACACAGTAAGTACTTCCCTGCCCACTATGGGAGGTCAGGAACCCCACCCAGGATATAGGGGGATATAAGACACAGTAAGTACCTCCCTGCCCACTATGGGAGGCCAGGAACCCCACCCAGTAAGCGACAACTTTCTCATACAACCAGGTCAACAAAGAATGATCGACACTGTGCATAGATATGAAGGATTTTACTTACAGTTACAGGCGGGTCAGTTCGCAGCCATCGATAACTGACAGTGACAGATAGTATGCGCTTGGCTAAGAAGCTCATAACATTGCTATCCGGAAGCATAACGGACCAACACACAAAATTATGTGTAACCATGAACCTGTATAATCTGAGTGAAAATTACTCATAAACGCGGATGGCAAAAAGCAATAACAAATATCTGAGTGACGTCAACTTCATACTATCTATAGCCTGACACGAGAACCCTCTAAGACTGATAGTTTGGCGTCATATTTTAGGTTTGTGCAGCGTCTTGTGAGTTGTCGTTAGTCGAGCTCATGGAAACAAGTTATTTCATTGGTTGAACTGTTGAATACAACTCACGATTTGTTTTATTTTGTGGCCAAAGACTTGTCTTTTGACGTAATTTTTTGGTCTGTGTCAGGCTATAACTTTACGAAGGCTACGGCCTGACACTGACCAAAAAATGATGTCAAAAGACAAGTCTTTGGCCACAAAAGAAAACATTCCATAGTTCAACCAATGGAATCATTTGTTTCCATTAGCACTATGAACGACAACTCACTAAGCCGTGCAAAAACCTTTAAAATGACTAAGAAAACAAGTTTAGTTTTAGTGTCGGGCTAGTGTCGAGAACGGTCATTTCAACCGTTACCTTCGTAAACTCGAGGCCTGACACCGTCGCCATCGTTATGTTATAGCCTGATACTGAAATCCAAAAGGACTGGCAGTTTGACGTCATTAGTGAGTTGTCGTTAGTAGAGCTCATGGAAACAAGTTATTTCATTGGCTGAACTATTGAATACAACTCACGATTTGTTTTCTTTTGTGGAAAAAGACTGGCATATTGACGTCATTTTTTGGTCAGTGTCAGGCTATAACTTTACGAAGGCCACGCTGACACAGACCAAAAAAAATGAACTTGGAAATGGTAGATTGTGGTGGTATGGGGGCAGACGATGGACAGTGGTCAATGGTAGAGAGTAGATGTAGATGTAAGGCTTACAGTTGCAGGTGGGTCTGCTTAGCTCTATAGAAAGGTAGATTTTCGTTGAAAATTTGGCCAGAATACTCGTCCTTCAAATATCGAGACTTAAATGACCCTCATCTTGGCAACAAAAAAACTCTCAAACCTGGGGTTTTACGGCGCTTGCGACTCATATAGGTCATACCAGCGCCAGTGGAAAGGAAGAAAATGGGATAGTAAAAATATTCTAGACGAAGAAAAAGTAAGACAGGGGGAAATGGTTCAAATAGGGAACAGATGTAGATTCCAAGAGCACACTACTATCAGTGTACTTAGTTTGAAATTACCTAACTGTTTCAGTTTCAGCCAGACACCAGCACTAGATCCCACTAAAAAGGATACACTTAAATGTTTATGTGGTCTAGTGGTATGACACACCCTTTCAGATCTGAAGGTCCTGGGTGCCAGTCTCACTCTAGTCATAGTTGAGTCCTTGGAAAAGGCTCTTTACTCACATTCTCTCACCATACTCAGGTGTAAGATGAGTACCTGGCCGTAACAGCGTTGTCCTGAAAAATATTATCGTTCAACAGGCATCATGTCTTGTACAGCATGTTACATGTTGCTGTTGGTCAGGGACCCTTTGGAAAGCGCTTTGAGCACGTTTAGTGGATATTGCACAAGATTTAAAAAGCTCAAAGCTCAAGGGCCAGGACAAAACTGAAAAATCCCATTCCAAGACAAAGACAGAAAGCAACTGGGAAAACAGATATAGGGGGATAAAAGACACAGTAAGTAAGTGACCTCCTGCCAAACGATGCGGGATGGAACCTCAGACCTTATGATTACCATTCATAAATAGTTACATGACACCCCAGAGATCCCAGAGACAGGATGGTCGGGGTGATTAAATGCAGGATTTAATGACAACAACCAAAAAAAATAAATAAACGTTTACGATGAACTCTGAACTGTCCGGTGGTGTACTGGCAGCATGTCTGACCGTACATTTGGAGGTCTGAGGTTCGATTCACAGATGCATATTTTGTAGTATATTAGTATATGCACTTTTCTTTGTTTTATTTATTAGACTAGACAATAATATATTATATATAATAATAATGCTCTCTCTCTCTCTCTCTCTCTCTCTCTCTCTCTCTCTCTCTCTCTCTCTCTCTCCTCTCTCTCTCTCTCTCTCTCTCTCTCTCCCTCCCTCCCTCTCTCTCTCTCTCTCTCTCTCTAGGCAGTTTCATCCACACCTTTGTAATTCTATCTTGCTATGGGTTGAGACAAAATAAGTCAAGTTTAAATGACGTGCGGATAATGTATCACACTTTATTATTATGGTAATAATAATAATAATATTAATAGTATTATTAATAATAATAATAATAATAATAATAATAATAATAATAATATAATAATAATAATAATGATATGATAATGATAATGAATATAATAATAATAATATAATAATAATAATAATAATAATAATAATATAATAATAATAATAATAATATAATAATAATAATAATAATAATAATAATAATAAATAATAATAATAATAAATAATAAAATAATAATAATATAATAATAATAATAATAATAATAATAATAATAATAATAATAATAATAATAATAAATAATAATAATAATAATAATAATAATAATAATAATAATAATAATAATAATAACTCCATCATGAGGATTGGATACAACATATATGTATATATTATATAATAATGACGCTCTCTCTCTCTCACACACACACACACACACAAACACAAATACACTTAATTAAGACTATTTACTCTAACTCATCACATACAAGATTACTGTGCGTTAACAAATGGTACAAAAGAAAGAAAAAAAAAAACCAACATGATCTTTAAAATGAATACAAATACATCTTTCCACGCCTCTTCCATCACAACAGAGTTCGAGTTCGACCAACGACCTGCATGCCAGACAGGCTGGGGGTTGACACGTGACAAGGGTGGTGAATGATTCTAGCATGCCAGCCAGGCTGGGGGTTGACACGTGACAAGGGTGGTGAATGATTCTAGTGATAACAATAGGCAAACTCTTAGGACACAACGGACACTGTGAAAATAGAACTCAGGGCCAAAGGGATACAATCTGCTGGAAGCTGTGGACTGGACAATGGAATCGTTTGTTTGTTTTTAAGGGTTTTACGGCGCTTGCAACACATTTAGGTCATATCAGCGCAGTAAAAAGGAAGAAAATGGGATAGTCAAAAGTTCTAGAATTACAATTAAAGCATCCAAGAGAAAGTAAGACAAAGGGGAATTGGGAACAATAGGGATCAGATGTAGATTCCAAGAGCATACCACCAATGTACTTAGTTTGAGATCACCTATAAGTCTCAACCAGACACATGCACAAAATCCAACAAAGAGGAATACACTCAAATGCTTACATTATACATTAAAAATAACAAATATAGTAATACATAACAGAGAAATGATTTACAAGGAAAAAAATATCTCCCAAAACTATGCATTTGACTGTTTCCATCCCAGCTAGGACTCCGGCCAGGGCCAAGACAAAACCCAAGTAATCTCATTCCACGACAAAGACATAAAGCATGTTGGAAAACAGATATAAGGGGATAGAAGACACAGTATGTACCTCCCTGCCCACTATGGGAGGTAGGGACCCCACCCAGACAATGGAATCAACAAGAAAGATAACAGTAACATCGTCAACATAAACAGAAACAAAATACCAAACACAGAACGACAACTCACTCAAGTCTAGAGATTTTTTGCTACTTTCAAACTTGGAAAAAATGTATCATGTACATTATTATATTCAACTATCATTAACATGCAAAAACTAAAACCATTAACTTTGATACGCCTATAATTTGTCTCAGAAAAATGTAATAAATAGGCATGGGGTAAAAGTAACCCAGGTAAACTACGGATATAGTCGGTGTTAGGGTTGAGTGAGTTCAAACACCAGATCCATGACAGAGACGTATTCAGCATATCGTCCTCTCCATAGAATTCCAAGATTTTTCCAACAAAGACGTCGTGCCCAACACTTCTCTGTTATCAATCTGAGCGTTTTTAGCAAAGTATTTCTGTTTTCATTGGGTGGTGTTTTTTTTAGTTGGCTGAAAAAGGGTTTTGAGTCTGAAACATTCTGTGTTGGTTATTTTGTTCTTTGTTGAAGCTGTTGTATTCATTTTTCTTTATTACTTTTTACAGTCCACAGCTTCTGGCAGACTAGTATCACTTTGAAAAAAAAAAAGAGCTTTTATATAGAGCAATATCCACTAATCGTGCTCAAAGCGCATTACAAGGGGTCCCTGGCCAACAGCAACATTTAACATTTAGGAAGGGACATGACGCCAGTTAGGCGACATTACATTTTTTTTTTCGGACAGAGACACCGCTGTGGTACTCATTTTACACCTGAGTAAGGTGAGAATGTGAGTAAAGAGCCTTCTCCAAGGACTCAACTATGCGCCGAGCGAGGCTCGAACCCAGGAGCTTCCGATCAGAAAGTGAGTGTCATAGCCGACTAGTATCACTTTAAAAAGAGAGGAAAGATTCAAAGAAATGGCAACAATAATAGTAACCTCCATAAAGGCTAAACCTTTGACCTCTCACTCGGATAAGGTAGAGACAAGGCGATATTGACAGCTATAGCCCTGTCCTAGCCTAATCGTTATACTGGCGTTATATCGTGAGTGTATACACCATATTGTAGAAATGACAAAGACTTATAAATAGTTGCCACATCGATACTACTACTAGTCACCTAATAAACAAAATAAAGAAAGGGGATTTTTTTTTTTTTTTAAATGATTTCAATGATAGAATGACAACATCCAATCCTAGCAACAACAACAACAACAACAACAAAATAAAAAAAAACTATCTCGGGCCAGTCATCATCACCATCATCACAGCACAATGGCTAATATTAATATCATCACAGTACCCATCATCATCTTCACCACTATTTCATGATGTTGATACAGTGTTAGAATCCCACTTCACCATTTGTTCTGTATAGGATAGATAAAACCGTATAGGCAAGCAAATCACATGAGATCTAGTTATTATCATCACTGTTAAAAATTTATAATGTCTGCCGCTACATTTCAAATACATCACAATAATAATATAACAAATAAAAAAGAAAAAGAGAAACCAAAACAATCAACAATGTACAGCCATGTGTCATCACGAGCTTCTGTTTTTTCTGTGTTACTCGTATGACTTGCAAAGCTTATCATTCTGTCCCCTGGAATCTGCAGACACCACATTATAAATATGAAAGGGACCGTCCGCCCTTTGCCATTCTCCATCCCGACTGTCATTCCCATAGAATTCAAGCTCCAAACATCGCATCCAAGGAATGCTTCTCTCTCCATACTGGCCAAAGTCCACCCAACGTTGAATTTTACAATGGGATGAAATTGAATAATTCCGTACGGCTGGAGCCAATTCAAAGGCTATAATTGTATCTACTATGACTGGTAAGTTTTCCACCCATACGGCTGGAGCCAATTCAAAGGCTATAATTGTATCTACTATGACTGGTAAGTTTCCCACCAACACCATTGACAATCCATCTGATAACAAACACGTGTATCATTATATTCATTATTAAAATCACTTTCTTTCATCTCTGTGACTCTCATCATCGAGGTTTGAAAGAGATAACAGATCACTGTTAAATTAATTAACTTGTCCAACTGATAGTGAAGGTTTAAGATATATATATATACAGATAATCCTGATGTTGTGGGCTTTTACCAAAGTAGTGTCATTGTAATTCAACACCAAAGGAAGAAACTGTCTATAGAGTCAAAGTCTTTGGCTGTTACCGTCACCGTCACCAGCTACAATTGCACACCATGATGCCACACGGCACAATATAGTATAAGTAAGGTACCTATTGAACACACACAATGTAGTGTAAGTAAGGTACCTATTGAAAACACACAATGTAGTGTAAGTAAGGTATTCAACACACACAATGTAGTATAAGTAAGGTATTCAACACACACAATAAACATGTCATGAGTCTTAGTATCAGTGTGCCAATGGCATTGAATGAATTAGCCTTGTATACAGTTTACAATGGTCACCATCAGCAACCTGGTGAGAGTGATCAGATTAGATCATGGTGAGAATGGCAGGTCAAGTAAGTTGACACCAGATGACTATGGATACAAATCATCCTTGAATAACACACCACGTGTGTCAATAATTGATTGATAGTTCCAATTGCTACAACTTATCATTACAACTCCTTACTTCAAACTCCACAGACGTACTTTGTACTGTACAAGAAAATGCACATTTTTAAACACCATCCATTTGTTTTTAATAAATTGCAGATTTCTGTTCCATTTTTATCCTTATAGGAACATCTGACATTTTTCATCGTACTTGAGGCTTCAATCCAAATAGATGTGTGAATTGAAACCAATAGAGAGCAACAATTCTTTACGTATTGCATTGGTTTCTACACGGTAGGTAATTCCTCCTCACAAGAATTATGTTATGATTCCAACAATCCCAAGTCCACATACAACATACCATTTCCGACACTGTAACATTTCTGTTTTACACCCATGCCATCCCGCTCAATTTTATCTTCGAAAAAGATTTGTTCCACCAATCGAATCCATTGTCCAGTCGTTGAAGGACATCCAATGCACTGTATGACTTTTTATTTCAACCAGGATATCTACGACTACCAACCAAACCAGTCTGCATCTTGGATGAATATCACCCATGTACATGATATCCAATCTTTCCATGGCCTTAGTGGTAAGCAGCACACAATACTTGGCCAATATCAAATTAAAGAAATTAAGGAGCAGGCACCTGTATAGGATAAAGATCTGAACACGTATGTATGAAAGGGTCCACACAGAGCAAGAAAGAAAAATAGAAGAAAAAAAAACATCCCAAAAAATCAGTCTACCTCGATTAAGGATCAAACCTCAGACCTTCTGGTTCAATCCCCAGTCGAGGTCGACTGATTTTTTGGGGTGGTTTTTTTTTCTTCTATTTTTCTTTCTTGCTTTGTCTGGCACCTTTCATACACACGTGTTCAAATCTTTATCTTATACTTTGCCACCGTCCACGTCTAACACTAACACAAAACATTTAGTGGAGGGAAACACAAAGACAAAACTAATACAAAAGGTAACCTTACTCTAAAAGAAAAAAAGTTTTAAAAATTTTAGCCAGAAAACTCGTCCTTCAAATATCGATCGATTTAATAAAAATGATCCTCATCTTGGCAAAAAAAACTCTCAAACCTGGGATTTCAAGGTAGAGTTTTTTGGGGATTTTTCCAAAATGAGGTGGTTAAAAAAAAATAATAATATATATTTGAAGGACGAGTTTTCTGGCTAAAATTGACACTTTCGTCTTCTTCAGAGTAGGGTTGACCAAATACAAAATGTCATCAAAACAAAATGATGGAAAATGGGAAAGAACAGGCCCAGGTGGCAAAGGTAACAAAATGACAATGGAATAAATAAGGATGAATTGAGTAGTGGTGATGATGCAAGTTACAAGTATGTCCTCCTCACACGCCACAGGAAAATGCACTTTACAGAAACCAGGATGAGAGAAAGATTCCCTAAAACTATCGACTCCACTGAGGTCAACCACATTGGATGACATGACAGGATGAGAGAAATATTTCCTAAAACTATCAACTCCACTGAGGTCAACCACATTGGATGACATGACAGGATGAGAGAAATATTTCCTAAAACTATCAACTCCACTGAGGTCAACCACATTGGATGACATGACAGGATGAGAGAAATATTTCCTAAAACTATCAACTCCACTGAGGTCAACCACATTGGATGACATGACAGGATGAGAGAAATATTTCCTAAAACTATCAACTCCACTGAGGTCAACCACACTGGATGACATGACAGGATGAGAGAAATATTTCCTAAAACTATCAACTCCACTGAGGTCAACCACATTGGATGGGATGACATGACAGGATGAGAGAAATATTCCCTAAAACTATCAACTCCACTGAGGTCAACCACATTGGATGACATGACAGGATGAGAGAAACACTCCCTAAAACTATCAACTCCACTGAGGTCAACCACATTGGATGACATGACAGGATGAGAGAAATATTCCCTAAAACTATCAACTCCACTGAGGTCAACCACATTGGATGACATGACAGGATGAGAGAAATATTTCCTAAAACTATCAACTCCACTGAGGTCAACCACACTGGATGACATGACAGGATGAGAAAAATATTTCCTAAAACTATCAACTCCACTGAGGTCAACCACACTGGATGACATGACAGGATGAGAGAAATATTTCCTAAAACTATCAACTCCACTGAGGTCAACCACACTGGATGACATGACAGGATGAGAGAAATATTTCCTAAAACTATCAACTCCACTGAGGTCAACCACACTGGATGACATGACAGGATGAGAGAAATATTTCCTAAAACTATCAACTCCACTGAGGTCAACCACACTGGATGACATGACAGGATGAGAGAAATATTTCCTAAAACTATCAACTCCACTGAGGTCAACCACATTGGATGACATGACAGGATGAGAGAAATATTTCCTAAAACTATCAACTCCACTGAGGTCAACCACATTGGATGACATGACAGGATGAGAGAAATATTCCCTAAAACTATCAACTCCACTGAGGTCAACCACATTGGATGACATGACAGGATTAGAGAAATATTTCCTAAAACTATCAACTCCACTGAGGTCAACCACATTGGATGACATGACAGGATGAGAGAAATATTCCCTAAAACTATCAACTCCACTGAGGTCAACCACATTGGATGACATGACAGGATGAGAGAAATATTCCCTAAAACTATCAACTCCACTGAGGTCAACCACATTGGATGACATGACAGGATGAGAGAAATATTTCCTAAAACTATCAACTCCACTGAGGTCAACCACATTGGATGACATGACAGGATGAGAAATATTTCCTAAAACTATCAACTCCACTGAGGTCAACCACATTGGATGACATGACAGGATGAGAGAAATATTCCCTAAAACTATCAACTCCACTGAGGTCAACCACACTGGATGACATGACAGGATGAGAGAAATATTCCCTAAAACTATCAACTCCACTGAGGTCAACCACATTGGATGACATGACAGGATGAGAAAAATATTCCCTAAAACTATCAACTCCACTGAGGTCAACCACATTGGATGACATGACAGGATGAGAGAAACACTCCCTAAAACTATCAACTCCACTGAGGTCAACCACATTGGATGACATGACAGGATGAGAGAAATATTCCCTAAAACTATCAACTCCACTGAGGTCAACCACATTGGATGACATGACAACCTGTCCACACACACGCTAGAGGTCCAGCTCATCACAGTGCAAGATGAGGTCAGTGTCAGGTCAGACTTGAATACTGACACCAAGCTGGTGGAAGTCTGTGGAGGACCACAACAAGTCATCCACAAATATGAATTCAACAGCTTCAAAAGAGAACCAGGAAATACCAAAATCAGATTATTTTGGACTCAATCTGCCGACAACGTCATGTATTAACAGTTTAACTATTTCGTTAATACCGAAGAAGGGTTTTGAGCCCAAAATGTTTCGCGTTTGGCATTTTGTTCTGTTTTTTTTGGCTACTGCTATATATTCATTTCAGTACATGACATTTTACAGACTAATTTAGTCCAATCAGAACATCTGGAGAGTAACGGAGATGAAAGAGGGGATCACTATGATAACGATGTAATTTAAAACAAAACAAACCCTGTAGATATAAAGATGAAAATGCATTTCACTATGGAAGAGGACTCTTATGATCAATGTCAAAAAGAACAACAAGAAAAAACAATAACAAAACAATTTGTTCATATTCAAAAATTAATTCCAAACCATGACCAAATCGAATTGGATTTTTGCCTTTCATCGGGGAGAAAGAAATATGAGGGCCAGGGCCAGGGCCGTGCAATGTTCACCTCTAGCCAACTAAAAGGTTTACGAAAACTGCCCATTTCTGCCATACCACCAAAACCTGCTGGAGGTGTTGATGTTTTCTTATAGATTTGATAAATAAACATGACACGATTTTCGAATTCACTTTTGATTAGTTAAAAGAAAATTTTTAAAAAACCTACGAAAGGCTTATATACAACATACGAATGCAAGGAAGGTAGAGGAGAATATCATCATTTTAATCCTAGAACTCTTCTTCTGTATTCAAAAAAACTTCTTTCTCGATACTCACAATACACTATGTGATAAAATCACTGGGATGAAAAACAACCCCCCAAAAAAAATAACAACAAAAAACAAAGACTAACTTACATTTGCTTGAAGCCTTATTTCATTTTATAAATATTTTGTTAATCCTTGTCAACAAAAAAAAAAAAAAAAACAAAAAAAAAAGGTGAAGGAACATTGAAACAGTTGAAGGACACAAGCCCAAGAATTGAAACCTTACACAAAAGAGGTCGTGAGATTCCTGGACAAGGCCAAAATCCCTCCAATTGATCACATCACAATATTTCACATCACATGCTCTCTACTATTTCCGACTGTCATAAATAAGAACAATGAAATACACTAAACAACTTATTTTTATCTTTTATATCTCACTTCAAATCAACACTTGTCAAATTAAATGAATTAACCAAAAGTAACAAAAGTTTGTATAGAATATCACAAAACGAAAAAAACTCTACCAGAAGACTGGTCAGTTTGGTAGCTGGAAATCAAAGGCGTTGCCAATCTCGCCTGCATCGTAACTATAATCTGGGACACACTGATCAACGCCTTTGGGCTGAGGCATGGGCCGATGGACCGGTTCAATCATCAAAGGACGAGTAAACCACGGATGTTCCAAAGCCTCTTCAGCACTCAGACGTTCACTGGGATCCTGTCGTAGTAAATTCCTCACCAGACATTTGGCACGGGCGGGTACAGAATCTGGAATTTTATAGACTCCCCGCCTAATTTTCCCAAAGAGGGCGAGGGGTTCCCGATCGTGGAATGGGTAGCGTCCCACTAACATGGTGAAGACCATCACACCCAGACTCCACAGATCGGCACATTTCCCAGAGTAGCCGTTCCTGGCGGAGAGAATTTCAGGGCTGACGTAGGCAGGGCATCCATGCTTGTCAGTCAACGTGTCCGAAGCGCCTTCGTCTTCAAGCACAATGGCGTCATCCAAACCGTCCAGTCTCAGTTGAGTTCTGATGGGAACAAAAAAAAATAAATATATATATATATATATAATATATATATACCTTTATATATATATAATATATATATATATATATATATATAATATATATATATATATATATAATATATATATATAATATATATAATAAAACTTGGGTTTTATCATCTAAGAATTATCATTGACAAAATAATAAATCGACCCTATAATTTGGAATGGAAAATGTACATATACATCAGCAAACAGTAATAAACGAAAATGAATATAGCAGATTCAAAATAGAACAAAATGTTTCGGGCTCAAAACCCTTCTTCAGCCAACAACAAAAGACAATAAAGACATGAATACATTACTAAATTCCAGACAGACGACAGAGATGATTTGTAGGTCTTCTGCTCTGTAGAAACATCTAATGTAATTATGTCTGTATTGTTTTTTGTTGTAGATTCCAAACAAAGATAGTATGAAAACTTTGGTTGGCTGAGAGTTGTATTATCCAAGACTTCATTCAATATGACCAGGAAAGCTCTTTGGCTTAATAAATGATTCACTGATTGATAAATCACTTTGTATTCTTCATGTCAAAAGGCATTTCAAGGACATAATCCTCATGAAAGCCTTTAGTCACATTACAGTCTATAAACAAAATTGTGATTATTCCTCAATGTGGTCTCATCATCTCGCAGGTTTCTTTAACTGTCTCCATCTGCCAGACCGCTATAATCCCAAAAAGAACCTCTGATAAACGTTCCCATATAACTCTGTCATCTGCATTTTTTTGCCAAATTGGGACCTAAAATTTGCCCAAAAAACCCCCAAAATTTGCCAATAAATTTGCCAAAAAAATTGCTGAGGAGAACTAAGCGTTTCAGTAAAAATTAACATGCGGTACAGAAAAAATATATATAAAAGACAATTTATTACATGTAAGGAGACTACATTTATTAATGACTGTGAATAGCGTTGTTACAAAGATTTTAAAGGATCATTATCTGTAAAGAGTAGCTTCCCTTGGTTTGGGCCCAGGCAAAGCTGCCACATTTCTCAAGTTTCCCACTTTTTTTTTCTGTTATTTTGCTTCTGCTTCTTTTTTTCCCCAAAATTTGCCAATTATGGGAAATTTGCCAAAATTTGCGGATCGCCCTGATATTTGCGGCTGCAAAAAATGCAGATGACAGACAGATTAGACAAATGAAATCAAAGACAGCCCCCCCCCCCCCCCCCCCCTGCCAGCTCAGAAATTTTGAGTCGTTATAGCGTTTGCGTGACCTATTGTCTTGGCATGGATAGCACCTTAGAGCTCTCTGTGGATTCTGCGGGAAGTATAAATAAATCATTACATTATTTCTGTACATTGTAGGCAGATTTGAAAACAAAAATCAAGATTTGGTTCAAACCAAATCAAATGAGAATTTAGAAAAACTTGTGAACTACAGCACAAACCTGTCCTGATCTTTGAAGACAAACTTCCTGAGCTTCAAATCTCGCAGGACCACACCACTCTGGTGACAATGTCGGACAGCCTCGATAACCTGCCGGGCAAGCTCCCTGGCCTCTTCCTGACGCAGCTTCTTCCTTTCTCTGACGTACGAGTGGAGATCCCCAAAGCCACGCTGGAAAAAGATGTAGGCATGGCTTTCGTTCTTGATGATCTCCCAGATGCTGACAACGTGAGAGTTGCCATCCGTTGCCAAGTAAGGTGCTATGGCAGACTTGTACTTGGACAGAGGAAGTACCTGGGGAGGCCAATACAATAAAACATTACAACACTACAATGAAACGTTAAATGATGAAAATTATTTCAATAATTTTATAAAAAATGAGCTTGTATTGTAATAAATGATTAAATTTAAATCAATCCTCTTTGTACATCTTCGGGAAATATCCAAAGCTTAATTTCACTTCTTAATAATTTTTACAGATAGTCAAGTTGAAAAAGTATGAAATTTGAGAAAAGTTGCTGAATATCTTTCCCATACATCTGACCATAGCTTCGTGAAAAATCACCAGATTTACTTCAAACAAACATCTGGTGAGCACATTCTTTCAGAAAATGAAGGAAAAAAAAAGTGCAAACCCAAAATGTTCACCTTCCGACTCATGTATGCATTGACACAAATGGATGTTACCAGTATAAGATCAATATAAGAGTGCTAAAAAAAATATTGCATGACTATGTGTTGGCACAATAGATTCTACTCAAAGGCATGTCCTCTATTCAGTTCCCAGGAAAGTGAATCTCCTTGGGTCCAATTTCCACAAGTCGAAATGGACATTCTTGGACTGATCATTGTGTCAGTGATTCCCGCTAAATGGCAGCACATATACACGTGTTATAGTTATAGGCGTAGGAAGAGTAGGTTTTTATAAACCCCAAGCCAACTACAACTATCCAGATAAGAGATCAACTACAATTATCCAGTTAACTCCTCTATTCCGAGAGAGAGAGAGAGAGAGAGAGAGAGAGAGAGAGAGAAAGACACACAGAGAGAAGGAGAGAAGGAGAGAGAGAGAGAGAGAGAGAGAGAGAGAGAGAGAGAGAGAGAGAGAGAAGGGGAGGGTAGAGAAAATGAAACTCCCCGCCAGCGGTGATCATTTCTATGAAGTCTTACGTCAGCTGCCCCTTGAGATCAATAAACTGCGCGTGTTGGCGGTAAAAGAACAACGGATGCTGGTATATAACTATATATAACTCGTGCCGCAGAGGAGTGAGTACCAAAAGTATGAACACAATTTACAAAGTTATTGTTGTCTTGCGCAGCAATACCCCCCCCCCCAACACACACACGTGAAGTTTTCTTATCAAAAGTTTTTTTGTTTTTTTTTAAAGCACAACAATGAACATTTGAGTAATAGAACAAGACACGCGCAACAAAACATCTCAGTGTCTCGTCCTGTCAGAACCCCAGCCTGCGCCAACACCTGCTCGGCATTCTATTCTTCAAAAGACAAGAACCGGGTGACGCCATGACATCAACATTCATAAATATAACAATAATAATATTGTATGTATTATTATCAGTTCACCCGCGCACGTGCCTCTGGCGTCTGTGGTTGACCCCAATGTGTAGTGTGCTGTGGCTGACCCCAATGTGTAGTGTGCTGTGACTGACCCCAATGTGTAGTGTGCTGTGACTGACCCCAATGTGTAGTGTGCTGTGACTGACCCCAATGTGTAGTGTGCTGTGACTGACCCCAATGTGTAGTGTGCTGTGACTGACCCCAATGTGTAGTTGCTGTGACTGACCCAATATGTAATGTGCTGTGACTGACCCAATGTGTAGTTTGCTGTGACTGACCCAAATGTGTAGTTGCTTGACTGACCCAATGTTATTGCTGTGACTGACCCCAATGTGTAGTTGCTGTGACTGACCCCAATGTGTAGTGTGCTGTGGCTGACCCCAATGTGTAGTGTGCTGTGGCTGACCCCAATGTGTAGTCGCTGTGGCTGACCCCATTGTGTAGTTGCTGTCTTCTCACACCCGATGACGATGAGAGAACCAGACTTGGCTACAACTACAAGAAATCCGTAGAATTACCAAATTCTGGCTCCAATTTCAGAACTTCATGAACATCTCGAAGTCATGAAAACTGATTGAAAATGAAAGTTGATGCCAGACTGCATCATGTTGAGGATTATGAAGTGTTATTTATTAATAACAATAACTAAATTGAGCTTTTATATAGCGCAATATCAACTATTCTTTGTGAAAGTAAATTGTTGATCCTTTAAGCGACTACAATTTCTGTCTCCCTAAAAACTACGAAATGTTAAATATTTGAAGCAGACATGTGTGGAGAACTGTAGGAAAACCATCGAGTCACTAAACATGGGAAAACTGTCTTCTCCAAGGATTCAACAAATGTGCAGACTACTGAGGGATTCAAACCTGAGACAAAACCACACACAACAGACAAGATGTGCATTGAGAGAGAGAGAGAGAGAGAGAGAGAGAGAGAGAGAGAGAGAGAGAGAGAGAGAGAGAGAGAGAGAGAGAGATCGCAACAATAACAGTCATATATTTGTAAAGGGAAATGGTTAAAAAGAAGAAAAAAAGAAGAAAAAAAGAACTCAGAACCATGGTAACATTCAAGAATAAAAACCTAATAACAATAATAATAATAATTATTATTATTATTATTAGCATCATTATTATAAATGATGTAAAACCAATCCTTTATAAATATGCTCAGACAAACTCAACAACAAAACCAAACCACGGCGGTGATGTGTTAAGAGATCAGATCGTTTGAGTTTGATGAATCGATGCAATGAATTCACTTGTAAGACAACACACCGCCCGATTCCCAGGGGCCGACGCAATCTTAACATTACACTATAGGATATCTACTATATCACAGCATTCAAAAGATTAATAACTAGATATTCTTACTGCGCAGTTCAGGTTGAACCGGATAATTAATGGAATGGAGTATTACACAGCCAGCCAGTCGGTCGGGCTTACTGTGATGTGTTGTCACAAGTCTAATGGGAGACAGTGTGTCGTGTGGGTGTGTGCTAAATACAGCCTGCCTGACTGATGAAGTGTGTTAACCAGTAAACTACCTTCCTCTGGGAAAACAAAATTTGGCCAGAAAACTCGTCCTTCGAATATCGATTGAGCGAAATGACCCTCATCTTGGCAACAACTCTCAAACCTGGGCCTTAGGAAGACTTGGCGAAGTCCGACGTTTGACAGTTTTATCGCCAAGATGGGGGTCATTTAAATATATCGACAGTTGAAGGACGAGTTTTCTGGTTAAATTTTTGACTCTCCGAGATTTTACAAGGCACGACAGTTAAGAAGTTAAACACAAGATTGTCAAATCCCGGTAACCCAAGTCTGGTATGAATCGCCAAACACACTCTTGTATGTGTTAACAAGAACAAGTTTGATTCAAAAATAAAAATAACAATAAATAACAAGCCAAATGAGGGGGAAAGGGGGTTGGCTGTATACCGTTGTAACCTAGGACTTCATATATACCCAAAAGATGACGCTGGTTGTAACCCATTAAAAAAAAAATTAAACGAAAAAAACTTGAGCTTTCAAACAGCGCAATATCCACTTAATGTGCTCAAAGCATGAGGGAACAGGTTTGTTTGTTTGTTGCTTTAGGTCTCTTCCAACACAATTGAGGTTATATGAGAGACCGCTGAAACAAAAAAACAAGCAATCTAACAAAAATAGTACAAATGTAAATCAAAATCATAACCGAAAAATATCATAAGCTAAATTACAAATAACCAAGAACAAACAGGCAGAAGATTTACAGAAAAAAAATATCCCTGTCAAATACAATCACAAACAAGAAGAGGATGGCTAGTAAGAGAAGAGAAACGACATCCTATCGGATCGTACACCCATGCGAACATCATAGGTATATGATTCAAGGGTGATGCTCCCATCCAACCACCCGCGAGGGAACAGGTGTATGGCATCTGACATTGGTACCCTACACAATAATAATAATATATAATAATAATAATATATAATAATAATAATAATAATAATAATAAATAATAATAATATATAATAATAAATAATAATAATAATAATAATAATATAAAAAAATAAAGATATAATGATAATAATAATAACGACAATAATATTATAATGATAATAACAATAACGACGATATAATAATAACAATAATAATAATGATAGCAATAATGGCAATAATAATAATAATAATAATAATAATAATAATAAAAATAATAACAGAAGAAGAAGAAGAAGAAGAGAAGAGAAGAAAGAGAAAAAAAGAAGAAGAAGAAAAGAAGAAGAAGAAGAAGAGAAGAAGAATATTATAATAATAATAATAATAATAATAATAATAATAATAATAATAATAATAATAATAATAATAACAACAACAACAACAACAATAGGGGCGCAAATGAAATAACAGCATCCAGTCAGTTTCTAAATCAAAGAGCTAAACAGCTAGAGACCCATTTGTATTTGTAGTATTATTACAACGGTAGGAATGTATCGTTGATCATGTAGACATTTTATCCCGGTCATTGTCGCTGACGTACGGGCTTACGTGCTATGTCTAAAAATAGACATTACAACAGAAAGGTAACCACACGACGGTCGATAGATTCAGCTTTGACCTTTTATGCAAGATCATCATAGGGTCAAGGTCAGTGAGTGGGTATCGCCCACAAAGAAAAGAAAAGAAAGAGAAAAAAGGAAAGATATCTAGAACTAGATCGAACCATTACGTTGGGAGAGTTGCAAGTCCCGACCAGAGGAATTAAAGTGTTCGCTCTCTGATCCGACTCTCCTCGGTAACAATTAAAATATGGAATATTATAGTAAGGAAACATTCATCGGGAATTCCCAATACGACGTGAGTGACGGAAGCAAGGCAGAGCCGCCATGATGATTGATTTTTATGTCCTGGTTCGAACTCAATACTTGTTTATAACAATGCCTCTCTACAATGATCAATTTACTTCTTTAATTGAGAATGAAAATATGTAGTACCTGTCGCTATTACTACTCATACTAGACAAATATACAAATTGATAGTAGTAGTAGTAGTAGTAGTAGTAGTAGTAGTAGTAGTAGTAGTAGTAGTAGTAGTAGTAGTAGTAGTAGTAGTAGTAGTAGTAGTAGTAGTAGTAGTAGTAACAAATTGAGACTGACAGAAGTAGTAGTAGTAGTAGTAGTACTAGTAGTAGTAGTACGAGTAGTAGTAATAGTAGTAGTAGCAGTAGTAACAAATTGAGACTGATAGAAGTAGTAGTAGTAGTAATAGTAGTAGTAGTAGTAGTAGTGGTAGTAGTAGTAGTAGTAGTAGTAGTAGTAGTAGTAGTAACAAATTGAGACCGACAGAAGTAGTAGTAGTAGTAGTAGTAGTAGTAGTAGTAGTAGTAGTAGTAGTAGTAGTAGTAGTAGTAGTAGTTGTAGCAGACAAGGAAGAAGAAGAAGAAGAAGAAGAAGAAGAAGAAGAAGAAGAAGAAGAAGAAGAAGAAGAAGAAGAAGAAGAAGAAGAAGAAGAAGAAGAAGAAGAAGAAGAAAGCACACCATGCCCCATCGTACCCCAATAACTCCTTATCAATCAGGCCACAGAATACCAAGTATATGCAGGAAGTAGAAGCAATCTGTAATATACAACAACGTAACTGTAACCTGATTTCAATAATATCTGTCAATGCTATTTTGGTATTCAACGATTTTAAAGCCCCTGAAATACTTCTATGTCATTTGAGCACCAGTAAAAAGAACAATGAAAACTTCTAGATTTACAATTCAAGTTAAGCACACATGAGAAAAAAAAGGGTAAGACAAGGAGGATTGGATCGAGAAGGGGAAAGAAGATTCCAAGATCAAACAACTCGAACGTGCTTAGTTTTAGACTGCCTAAAAGTCCCATCCAGACAAAAGCACAGGTGATTCCCATTGAGAGGAACACACTCAAATCTTACAAAACAGTACAATCTAAAAAAAAAAAAACAAACAAAAAACATACACAGTACACAACAGAGAGATGGTTCAAAAGGAACATATTTTGGAATACTTGATTTAATTATGATTTACAAGCATCTATACATGACACTCCATAAATAGGCCAGCCTTGGGCGGCAGGGGGGGGTTCCATATCTGAGCAGAAGGGTTGAAAACAACCTCTACCAATATAAAAATATAATAAAAACAATAACAACAATAATAATAATATCAACAATTATGATAATGATAACAATGATAATAATAAAAATAGTAATGACGACAACAATAACAATAATAATAATGTGCAAGTCTTCAGGTCAGCAAAAGGATTGATCAAATCTTCTGACATTTCAAAATTAAGGGAAACAAAAATTTCAAAGGCAACGGAGATTTCAGTGGGGAATCCGAAAAGACAAATCAAATGTAATCAGTTACTATAATAAGATCAACAGAATCCATTTAATGCACTACTACAATTTCATTTATTAAAACATAAAATACGTCACAGTCGAAAAAACCAGTGTCAAGCTTTTGTAGAAGCCTAAAATAGCTACTTTTGATAGGACTGAAGACAGCTAGTGGATAAATTGTTGACCAAAACTGATAAGTCAGAGTCCTGATTATAGTGGGAAGATTTCAAGATCTGACAAGTTGATTAGAATCCAATACACATTCCCTGTATTCATAATGATAAAACAGTTGATGAGTTAAGACTTAAGAGGGTTAGATTTTGATTTAGATATGTAAAAAATGATTGAGTATAAAACTAGAAAACATGACTACTCTGGGTATTTCACCATCTGTGGAGACAAATGAAAATGAATAAAAAAAACAACGAAAATACTAAAATAAAAGGACAAAAATTAATATAAAAATAAAATATAATTTACCTTAAAAAGAAGCACAGACAAATAAAAGAGTCTAATAAAAATAAATAATAAATAAATAAAATAATTTTTAAAAAGAATAAAATACCAAACACGAAATGTGTCATGTGAAATGTGACTCAAAAATGGTCTTCAGACAATAACAAACAAAAAAATACCTCATTTAAAAATGTCCCAACTGGTTTTTAAGTGATGCAATTACATTTTGCTATTGGCCCTGAAACATTCCATGTTTGCTACTTTGTTCTAGTTTGAACCTGTTATATTAATTTCTATTTCTTAAGACGGCAGTAGTAATCAAGAGTCATTAGGCTTAGGCCCATGGAGCAGTGAGTTTATCCAGGTCCCTTTAGCATGAAACGGACAATAGCAATTTCTTGCCATCCTTTGGACAGGACACTAGTCTATCGCAAAGTACTTTCCACCAAATCTAACAGACTCAGATACCCAATCACTGCTGGGTGGAAAAAATCTCAACTGCATCCGGGATGGATCTCAGTCCTTTTGCATGTGAAGCGAGTGCTTTACCAATCAACCGATCTATCGGGGACCCCCTTCTAACAGCTTAAGAAAATATAATTACCTTGCACAAATATTCATCACCGGTACTCTCATCTACAGCTGTGCATGTTCCACACTGAGTTGTTTGATGGACGACGTAATGGCCAATCTTAAGGAATTCTTCATAATTGTTGCCGCTCTCATCTTGAATGGGGCAAAATAACAAGAGTGAACACGGTTGTAGGTCGGGGGATAAAGTTCCTAAGGTTGGTGGAGGAGGAGTGTCAAATTCTTCTTTCTTCTTGGGCCCATGACTAATTATGAGTCTGGGCCGTGAACGCTGTCGGTTCATAGAACAAAAGAGAACTGACGTTGTGGATTACCTTGTGTAAATTAACACAAAGACGATTGCAGTACTACGCTGAAACGCAGTACACAAATTGGAGATGGTAAGATATCAAAATCAAAAGTTGGGAATCAGTTTATTAAAATGACAGGATTATCAATAAAGGACGACGATGAAATGATGATTGAGATAAGTATGCAGTGTGGGTAGAATTATCACAGATTGGAGCTTAAAGTTATATCTAACGAATTAAATATTTACAAATGGGCACCAGTAATCAAAAATGCATTTGAACACATTCCGTAGTGAATGGCAATAATATCACAGAAAAAATTGCTGCCTTTAACAGTGTTGCTTGTAACTTGTAACAAAATCAACAAAACATAAGGTCCAAGTCCTGGTCAGATTAAAGGGGGTTCGGGCAATGACTTAGGAACAGGCTTAATACGAGCGGGTTGGGGGCAAGGAGGTACATCATCACCATTTTGTCCATCAGCAAAAAAAATTAACTCAAAAAGTTCAAGAATCTGATCCGATAAGCGTGCCATTGTGTCAAGTGATGGTGTAATTCAAAGGAACAAATAAAATTCACAAGCTGATGCAACCGTAAACACTAAAACGACTGACGTCCTGACTATGACTATCACTGGCTCTATATACTTTTCTGTTTTTGGTTAAAAAAGAATCAGCACAAAACACATTGTTTTTAGATGTGGAGTTTATGTAGGTAAAAGAAAACATATTGACATTTCTTGTATACATTTTGATGTTTCCAAATCAATATTGCATAGCTAAACTAAGACTAAGTGGTGGTGGCGATATGATGAGTTAAACTTTTGTCTCCGATCCTGACCTGTCAAAACATCAAGCAATCGGTCATCAATGCTGCTGTAGTAAACATTTTGACTGTTATGTAACCTAGATGTTTAAATCATATTATTATTGGTCGCTAGCAAGAATGCATTCACTCCTAGTTCATATCTGAATCTGCTCCTTACATATAAATAGAATGTGTGCTTCACATGATGACAATGACAAGAATATAATAATGTAAGTTCAGTACTGAGACTGAGATAAAAGTATGCTAAACAAAGAGTCGAGATGAAAATCAGTTTATATTCCCGACTTTTTACAGAATACTAAATAATCAAATTAATTTGATTCACTTGATTCGATCAATTGTTCTAGTTCCACATTAATGTTGTATTGCCATTACAAATGATATTGAAATTTAGTCTTTCACAAAGTGATGAAATAAGAATCCAGAGAACAAAATTTCACCACAGATGAGTCATTCAGACGCTTCTGCGTCGCAAGATGATCGGCCCTTGTCGTTCCGTAGAAAGACTGTATAGAATCTTATACCTTGGTTTTGATTCCGTTTGCTATCCAAGAACTGTGGATTCGTTCTAAATCTTGGAAGGGAGTTTCAATAACCCTCCCGAGCTTTAAAACACAAACATAGAATCGGGCTGTTGTTTCATCGCTAACTGACTTTTGTAATAATGTCAATGATGAATGGCGAAAACAAATTCATGCGCTTAACCGGATGTAGATAATCACAAGTACGTGTAGGAACAAGTTGACAGAGGAAAACAAAAAATAAGAATATTGTTAATAAATTAAACGTTTTCCCTCTAATTTCCTTTTTAAATTCCGCTTGTATCGTAACAATGATTGTTTCCTAAAATTGAGTGCTCTTATAGAGGGAACATAAAGAACTATGTTTTCCATCTAATAGTGTGAGCAGATTCTTAGGAAATCCCCTTTCATTGTTAAAAATAACTCTCGACGTCATCTGCACCGGGGTTGCCACCCGGTGTTGTGACGTAAACATCGGGTTTTGGGGGAAATTCTCTCTAATATCCGATATTTCCAACTCGGTTTTGTTATTTTGAATGAAATTTAAATATTAATAATCATTAATTTCTAAAATAATGGCAAAATTTAACCTTTGACAGAGGGATAAAGGCAAGGAAACTTAAAACACTCTGGTTGGCTATTCATATCATGTGATTTTGATGCTATATTTAACTCATCTCCACGTGGCGACCGAAGTTTCTAGCACGTAAATAAAACGAAAACACAGGTACGGAGATGATGAAATAGAAAGCAACTGTGACCGTCAGTTTTGTTTGCTTGGGCCGTTGAGTTGATGTTTACTCTATCATCATTGTAAACACCAAGCGCCGTGTCACATGTCACATACCGACTCATTGCATCAGCAGTCATGTCCCCTATTGGTGCTATGCGTTTAGGTAAAATATTCACTACTCCACTAGCCTGATATGACGTAATAACGCACAAAAAAACTTAGTAACCTTGAACGTTTATCGCCTGATTGGTAGAATTCAGTGAGAACTTATCACCAACGTGGCTGTCTACAGACAATATCAAAAAGCTGAGTGACGTCAAAATGGTTCCGTCTTCAGCAAGAACGAAGTTGATGTCACTCAGCTCTTTGCTATAATAGGCTTCAACAGTAGTGACGTCACTCCCCTCGTAATGACGCATAGTAACTTAGTAACTGGTTCTAAACTATCGGGAAAATGGCGGACGCCCTTTTGAAATACTTCTCCGACGAGCAAAAAAGTGTATCCGGAGGAGAAAAACATTATAAATCTGATCATGTTTTGACTTTTATGCATCCTGATCACATGACATGTGAAAAAGTTCTAGCCAGCATGAAGAATAAAAAGTACCGATTTTCTTTGTTTAGAACCAAGCTGCTCGTTGCTGGGTGGACGTGACAATGATTAGTTCTCAGTAAATTAATTATACTAATCAGACTGTAAACTGTAAAGGCAAAAGATCGTTTTTGTGTATTTGCACGTTATGCCCAGTTGTCGGATCTTCCGAGTATTCTACCTAAACGCATAGCACCAATACCAAGAGAGAGAGAGAGAGAGAGAGAGGGGGGGGGGGGCGCCTATATATGAACCGGCGAACACCAAATACTCACTTGGTGTCTCAGCAAATTTAGGATAGGCTAGTAGCCTACTCTGAAATCAGAAGGTCTGAAGTTCGATCCCAAGTCGACGTCGACTGGGTTATTTTTTTTTTTTTTTTTTTTTTTGGGGGGGGGGGGTGTGTTTTCTCTCTTGTATTTTTCTTTCTTCCTTTGTCTGGCACCTTTCACACACACACTCGTTTCAGTGTCTGTTTCTTCTTTAAAAAGTGTTTTCTTACCCTGTAATGGTCTGCCAAAATGGGTTATGAAATGTTATTGAGCTACTTTGACGATTTCGTTTCATGCAATCCCATTACACAAATATAATATTGACGCACTGTTGTGATGCTGAAATTGAAGAAGAGAAAAATGAGGTCTTCTAAGTCCATGTTCATTTTGCTAACTTTGGTGATAATATGAGGTCGATGACAAACGGGCATAAGTGTATGACTTTTTTCTTATAAGATAGTGAAAACCCGATGTAAATATCGATACTCCAATTAGAATCCTGTCACTTTCAAAAGAAGCGTTTGTCATAATATAATATCTAGTGTAAACTGGAGTTATTGGCAGGCATACGTATTGTTGTTGTTGTTTTTTTGTTTTTTGTTTTGTTTTTTTTTTTTTTGTTGTTGTTGTTTTGTTGGGGTTTTTTTGGTTTTTTTGTTTTTTTTTTTGTTTTTCTTTTTGGGTAAAAAAAAAAAGAAAGCCCGTAAGAATTCAAGAAATATTTTTTTTCTCCTGATGGGTATATTATAACCCGAGGAACTTACGAAACGGAACGCAAAATGACTCAGCTGAAAAAAATGGTTACATTTTTCAAGGGAAGCAAATAGTAAATTGTTTCGTCTTTACTGTATTAATACTTGTTACTTCCCTTGCATTCGTTTTCTGTTTTTCTGATGATGATGATGCTGATGATGATGATGATGATGATGATGATGATGATGATGATGATGATGATGATGATGGTGATCTCATAGACCTCCTCATGTACAATTAGCCCGTAGATTTTTGACCAATTAAAACAAGGAATTTGTGACACACCTTCACATGTGCTCGGACAAACATAGTTTATTGTTGATAATCAATAACCTGAATGGAATCGACCTCTCTCTGATCATTGTTATTGTTTTTATACCGCCAGATGGGTGACTAGTTATCACACGATTTTTTTTAATCAGATTATAAACGTTTAAGTTTTCTCATAGTTTCTTGTGTTGGTTTCATTGATCAGGCGGTAGAACAGTGGGTATTTTACTTAGGCACATAACATCGATAGTAAAACCTGTGTAGTTCGCTATGTTACCCAATCAATGCCATTGTTTACATTATGACGACTGTCCGAGAGGCGTGGTTATCTAGGTGTCTATTAAGCAGGTCTTCCTATTTCAAAACAATTGATTCTGTGCGCTTAGCCGAAATACCCACAACTTTCGCCGGCCGGATACGACATACCAACACACAAAACTATGTGTAACCTTGAACACTTTTAGTTTGATTGACAGATGGAATAAAATTGACGTCACTCAGCTCTTTGTTATTGTTTTTAGCCAGCATTCATGGTTATCCATAGTTTTGTGTGTTCGTACGTTATAGATAGTTCGAAGTTGACGTTACTCAGGCCTTTGTTATTGTTTTTTGCCATCCGCGTTTATGAGTAAATCTCACTAAACTGTATTAGCCAGACTATAAACGATCATGGTTACACACCGTTTTGTGTGTTGACCAGTTACACTTCCGGATGGCAATGTTGTGAACTTCTTAGCCAAGCGCATACTATCTAAATCCGGATAGCGGATGTCATGAGGTTTTTTTGTTTTTCGCATCAATCTTCTTCTTCTTTCAGCTTATCCCGCATTTTACAGAGTTGCCATAATGAATGCCACATCTCCATGCATCTCGGTTCATAGCATCATCTTCCTCCAAGCCCAGTTCTTTCATCATCCTTTACCTTATCCCACCATAATCTAGTCTTTGGGCGTCCCTTTTTCCTCTTTCCTGCCAAGTGTAAGTCCAATACGTTCCTTCCCACGTAGTCCCTCTCTCGTCTCTTTACATGTCCCAATCATTTCAATCAATCTTCTATCATCTTTATTGATACATTTTTAGCATGAATATGTTTTGCAATTACGATAAAATAAAATCGGGTTTTCCCAAAAACCAAATGGGTTTATTAATACGCTTCAACAGTCATGACGTCACTTCCCTCGTAATGACGCATAGTAACTTAGTAACTGGTTCTAAACTATCGGACCAATGGCGGACGCCCTTATGAAATACTTCTCCGACGAGCATAACAGTGTATCCAGAGGAGAAAAACATTATAAATCTGATCATGTTTTGACTTTTACACATTCTGATCACCAGACATGAAAAGTTCTAGCCAGCATAAATAATAAAAAGTACCGATTTTCTTTGTTTAGAACCACGATGGCTGCCGTTGCTGGGCGACGTGACATCAGACTATTGAAACCATCATTAATCAGTAGATGTTTGACCAGTCATAACGCACCGTCGCCCCCTCGGATAAATACAACTGGTTGTTTACAAACAGTAGAATGAGTTTCCGGATGGCAATGTTGTGAGCTTCTTAGCCAAGCGCATACTATCTCTACATCTAGATAAAATGTTCACAACTTCCGCTAGCTGGAAAAAGATAGTGTGCGCTTGGCTAAGAAACTCAGAACATTGCCATCCAGAAGTGTAACGGACCAACACACAAAATTAGGTGTAACCTTGAGCGTATATAGTCTATTTAATAGATAGTATGCGCTTGGCTAATAAGCTCAAAACATTGCTATCCTGAAGTGTAATAAATCAACACACAAAACTGTGTGTATCCATGAACGTTTATAGTCTGGTTAATACAGTTTAGTGAGAATTACTCATAAACGTGGATGGCAAAAAACAATAACAAAGACCTGAGTGACGTCATCTTCGTTCTATCTATAGATAGTATGCGCTTGGCTAAGAAGCTCATAACATTGCCATCCGGAAGTATAACGGACCAACACACAAAACTGTGTGTATCCCTGAACGTTTATAGTCTGATTAATACAGTGTAGTGAGAATTATTCATAAACGTGGATGGCAAAAAAACAATAACAAAGACCTGAGTGACGTCATCTTCGTTCTATCTATAGATAGTCTGCGCTGGCTGAGAAGCTCATAACATTGCCATCCGGAAGTATAACGGACCAACACACAAAACTGTGTGTATCCATGAACGTTTATAGTCTGGTTGATACAGTTCAGTGAGCATCACTCATCCGCGTTTATGAGTAATGCTCACTGGACTGTATTAACCTGGCTATAAACATTCATGGATACACACAGTTTTGTGTGTTGGTCCGTTATACTTCCGGATGGCAATGTGATGAGCTTCTCAGCCAAGCGCATACTATCTATACAGTTTAGTGAGAATTACTCATAAACGCGAATGGCATAAAAAAAAAAAAACCAATAACAAAGACCTGAGTGACGTCAATTTCGTTCCTTCTATTGCATGAGCGGTTACAACTCACAATTAAGTTTTCCCCCCGTGATCGTCGTCTTCTTTTACTCTTGCCTTCATAAACTTATAGACATCTAAGTAAAATACTCACAAAACCGCTAGCTGGATATAAATAGTTCGACGTTGACGTGACTCTGATCTTTATTATTGTTTTTTTTTTTTTTTTTTTTTTTTGCCATCCGCGTTTATGAGTAATTCTCACTATACTGTATTATCCTGACTATAAACGTTCACTGTTACACATAGTTTTGTGTGTTGGTCCGTTATACTTCCGGATATTAATGTTGTGAGTTTCTTAGCCAAGCGCATACTATCTATAACGTACCAACATACAAAACCATAACTGTTTATTGATTGTTTGCGCTTGGCTAAGAAGCTCACAACATTGACACCCGGAAGTATAACGGACCAACACACAAAACTAGGTGTAATCTTGAACGTTTATAATCAGGTTGATAGATAGATCTAAGTTGTCCTTGAAACCGGGATAAATCATCGCCATCGTAAACTTATAGCCTGACACTGACCAAAAAAATGACGTCAAAAGACAAGTCTTTGGCCACTATCGTGAGTTGTATTCAACAGTTCAACCAATGGAATCTCTTGTTTTTCTTGAGCTCTACTAACGACAACTCACTAGACGCTGCACAACCCTAAAAAATGACGCCAAACTATAAGTCCTTGTGGGTTCTAGTGTAAGGCTATAAGTTAACGATGGCTACGGATAAATTGGATTCAATAGTCTGATGTCACGTCGCCCAGCAACGGCGGCCATCGTGGTAAAAAAAAAAAGAAAATCGGTACTTTTTATTCTTCATGCTGGCTAAAACTTTTCAATGTCTTGTGATCAGAATGTGTAAAAGTCAAAACATGATCCGATATATAATGGGGTTTTTTTTCTGGATACGCTTTTATGCTCCTCGGAGAAATATTTCATAAGGGCGTCCGCCATTGTTCCGATAGTTTAGAGCCAGTTACTAAGTTACCATGCGTCATATCGAGGAAAGTGACGTCACGACTGTTGAAGCGTATTCCGCCTCCATGGCCCCATAGGCCAGAAGGACTTCTGCACATTCCCGCCCCTTCCTTTCCATTATCCATCCACCATTTTGTTTGCCTTGCTCTCCTTCTGCTTCCTTTCACGAACGCAGGCATTAGCGAGTTAACGAATACGTTCCAAATCTACAACGATCGACGAACAAAGTGGAAGAAACGATGGTCTGTCCTAAGACTCTTGAGAGGACCGACATTTCGGTTTTCTTCCACACCGTTCGTCGATCGTTGTAGGTTGGGAGCGTCATCGTTATCTTGCTAATGTTTAGGACTGGAATGCTCTGGGAAATGGACTTCCATACAGAGGGGGCGACGTGCTCATATTTGCAGGTCTGACAACCGAACGCGATAAAGGGCTTGATTTAACATTGTTGTCGTGCAGAATATTTTACGTGGGTTTGAGCGTGGCCTTCGTAAAGTTATGGCCTGACACTCACCGTGGCCTTCGTAAAGTTATGGCCTGACACCGTGGCCTTCGTAAAGTTATGGCCTGACACCGTGGCCTTCGTAAAGTTATGACCTGACACCGTGGCCTTCGTAAAGTTATGGCCTGACATTGACCAAAAAATGACGTCAAAATGCCAGTCTTTTGCCACAAAAGAAAACAAATCGTGAGTTGTATTCAATAGTTCAACCAATGAAATAACTTGTTTCCATGAGCTCTACTGACGACAACTCACTAGGCGGTGCAAAAACCAAATAATGACGTCAAACTGCCAGTCCTTTAGATAGTATGCGCTTGGCTAAGAAGCTCATAACATTGCCATCCGGAAGTATAAATGACCAACACACAAAACTGTGTGTAACCATGAACTAGTATAGTCTGATTAATACAGTTTAGCGAGAATTAATCATAAACGCGGATGGCAAAAAACAATAACAAAGACCGGAGAGACGTCATCTTCGAACTATCTATAACGATGGCTAAGGTTTGAGACGACGTGTAAATCGATGCAGGTCTGAGTATTTATACGACAACACTAATATTGTGAGCCCATAACAAATCGGGTTGCCAGACCTGCAAA
Source organism: Berghia stephanieae (assembly GCF_034508935.2). Lineage (NCBI taxonomy): Eukaryota > Metazoa > Mollusca > Gastropoda > Nudibranchia > Aeolidiidae > Berghia > Berghia stephanieae. The sequence goes on along the minus strand of NC_088370.1, from coordinate 21,490,618 downwards.
TAGGTACACGCCGAGGGGGGGCCAATAGAAGGAACGACATTGACGTCACTCAACTCTTTGTCAATGTTTTGTTTTATTTGATTTAGACAGCCATTCTTGGTGATTTCTTCTCACTAAATTATATCAATCAGACTATAAACGTTCAATGTTACACACAGTATTGTGTGTTGGAGAGCGTTAAATCCGACTGTCGGATGTCGTGAGTATTTTACAGATACCCATCGCATTAGTATGAGTAAATGTTACCGGATCGACGCGGTGAACCTCAAAATTGAAAAAAAAAAAAGTATTTTGTCAAACTAAGGTAACTTTGTGTTTACTTTGTAAAAATTAACTTTAAAGCTGAAGAGTCCACCTGAATTGACGATGATGGCCGCCGTCACCCGGTGCAGACGTTGTTCAAATCAACACAAAGGTAGGTAAATAGTAGGCCAATAATCCGTTGACATAAGTCAGTATAAAACACAGGAGTTATCTTCTCCTGTCCCTTTTCACGTTTGGATTCAGGCTGACGGTGGATGTTGGGTAGAGTATTCGATTGGAGGACGTCACGGTCTTGCAGGGAAAGGGGGTTAGGGAAATGCACTTGGTGTCATCTGGAAACTAGACAAGAAAAGTGTAGTGAAAAAAAAAACAACTGGTTCCTAATTCATTGGAAGTGTAAAACCACCTTTTTACTGGATACATACCTTGTGTAATTGATCTTCTGGTGTCAGAGTGATGGTGTCTCATTTTCTAGTCTAAATAAATTCTGGTCGTCAGTAAAGATCTCCATCCTCGTTCTTTTATGAACGCTAGTCCTAAGAATCTTCCTATACATCCTGCTACTGAAATAGTTATGTCACCTTTATGTAACCTATTCATTATTAGTACCCTGAAGGACTGGTTACATACACACTTCCAAGGATTTAGGAACCAAAAGAATAGAGGGTGTGACGTCATGACTTTTCTTCCCTATTAAACGTATTTCTAAAAAATTTGGCCAGAAAACTACTTCCTGAAATATCGACTGATTAAAATGACTCATAATGTCCAAAACTCCCAAACCTGGGTCGTCGATAAAAGGATCATTTTCATGGATCGACATTATGGTGAGGGACGATTTTTCTAGCCAAAAAATTAATAAATTAATTAAAGTTTTTTTTTATTTCCTAGTATGACAGAATACTAAAAATAAGATGACCCGGCCAAATTACCTTTGTATGTTTTGGCCAGGAAATGAGTGTTGACTTCCTTCATCCATCCATTAAAATGATTCCAACTTGCCAACATTATCATACCAACTAAGACAACTTGTGTAAAATTTGGCCAGAAAACTCGTCCTTCAAATATCGATCGATTTAAATAACCCTCATCTTTGCAAAAACTCTCAAACCTGCGAAGTCCCAGGTTTAAGAGTTTTTGCCAAAATGAGGGTCATCTAAATCGATCGATATTTGAAGGACGAGTTTTCTGGCCAAATTTTTGAATACGAGTTTTTGCAGAGTAGGGCAGTTAATAGGGAAGAAAATTGTGATGTCATAAAACTGGTTCCTGTTTCATCTCACTTTCCCCCATTGCCGGAGGGGATAAAGAAAATTCCGAAAATGGATAAAGTCAACATAATATTATAGGCTAGTCATCCAACACAGTGTTGTGTGTTTTTGTGTCTGATAGACTTCTGAGAGTGGGTGTGTAACATGTAAGCGTTTTATCCTTCTACAGTTCTTGCTCTCTCTCCCTTGTTTGTTAATGCGTATTTCAAAACAATTTTAAAAAATTGAAATAAAAACAAAAAATAACTTTTGAAAAAACAATTTTTTAAAAATAAAAACAAAATAACAAACAAACGAAAAACTATGAGGTAAAGTTTTGAAATAATTTAAAAGAAGAGAAAGAAACAAAACAAAATACAACAGAAAGAAACGGAGAGCGAAGGAGAATTGAACAAATTTCTGTTCTTGTTACTTTGAAAGTGTCTCCTTGGATATGAGATTATTTCTTGCAGGTAAGGATGAGGTCTGTGTTTTATGACATTAAAGGTGTATGCCAGCATTTCATACTACTACTACTACTACTACTACTACTACTACTACTACTACTACTACTACTACTACTACTACTACTATTACAACTACTACTACTACTATTACAACTACTACTACTACTACTACTACTACTACTACTACTACTACTACTACTATACTACTACTACTACTACTACTACTATAATAATAATAATAATAATAATAATAATAATAATAATAATAATAATAATAATAATAATAATAATAATAATATAATAATAATAATAATATAATAATAATAATAATAATAATAAGAAGAATAAATGTACATTTATTTAGCGCTTATGCCGAAGCTTCGAAACGCTTCACATTGACCATCAGTAAAAAAAAATTACACACTGCAGATTCGGACATACGAACAAAAGCTCACACGCATCCAATTACACACACACACACACACACACACACACACACACATCCATGTACACACTGTACATAAATATATTACTCACACACACACACACACAAACACACACGTATGTGTCGCAGGAAAGAAATTGACGTCACTCAGCTCTATGTTATCGTTTTCTAGACAATACTTCTCATCCAATTATATCATTTAGACTATTAATGCCATGTGTTTAGACAAAATATTCACAGCACCCACCAGCCAATAAGTAAACACAGCAACTCACAAAACTCCATGAAACCGAAGACTAAAATGATTGAGACATGAAACTCTGGGCTCCTTCCGTTTGTCGGTGTTCAGTGTCAAGTCGGTAAACACGGCATTTGAGAACTAATAGTATGTGTTTAAATAAAATACACACCATTTCTTCCCGCCATATCAATCGTACAAATGCACAAAAAGTTTTTAATTTGAGAGAATTTAGTGAGGTTATGTGATCTTGTGGTAGGACACTCGCTTTCGGATCGGAAGGTCCTGGGTTCGAGCCTCGCTCGGCGCATAGTTGAGTCCTTGGAGAAGGCTCTTTACTCACATTCTCTCACGTTTATAGTCTGATTAATACAGTTTAGTGAGAATAACTCATAAACATGGATGGCAAAAAGCAATAACGAAGACCCGAGTGACGTCAACTTCATTTCTATGATTTGAACTTTGAACTCTCGTCAGCAGAAATGACGTAGCTCAAGTCAGAATTTAGTTGGTCCAAAAACTACTGACCGCACCTTTACGTCTTGTCCTTTTACCGACCCAGGTTTGGAAATAGGATTCAATAGTCTGATGTCACGTCCGTCCAGCAACCAACAGCTTGGTTCTAAAAGAAACATCGGTACCATTTATTCTTCAAGCTGGCTAGAACTTTCTCACATGTCATGTGATCAGAATGTATAAAAGTCAAAACATGATCAGATTTATAAAGTGTTTCTCATCTGGATACATTTTTATGCTAGTCGAAGAAATATTTCAGAAGGGCGGTGATGGAGATAATGGTGTTCGCCATTGTTCCCATAGTTTAGAACCACTTACTCTGCGTCATTACGAGGGAAGTGACGTCACGACCGTTGAACCGTAGCCATCGTTAACATATAGCCTGACACTAGAACCCTCTAGGACTTATAGTTTGACGTCATCTTTAAGGTTTATGTAGCGTCTAGTGAGTTGTCGTTAGTAGAGCTCAAGGAAACAAGTTATTTCATTGGTTGAACTATTGAATACAACTCACGATTTGTTTTCTTTTGTGGCCAAAGACTGGCATTTTGACGTCATATTTTGGTCAGTGTCAGGCTATAAGTTTACGATGGCTACGGTTGAACCCTATAACATTACTCAAGTCAGAGTTTAGTTGGGTCAAAAACCACTGAACACACCCTTACGTTTTGTCTTCTAATCGACCCAGGTTTGGGGATTCCCGTTCAATGTTCCCCTCTTTATTGTCGGCCCATCCCAGAACTTTCGGTGGAGGTAATTCAATACTGCCCCCCCCCCCCTTCTTAAAAAATAAAACGCAAAAAGTAATTGGATTCAATAGTCTGATGTCACAACGCCCAGCAACGGCGGCCATCGTGGTTCTAAACAAAGAGAATCGGCACTTTTTATTCTTCATGCTGGCTAGAACTTTTCATATGTCTTGTGATCAGAATGTGTAAAAGTCAAAACATGATCAGATTTTAAAATGCCTTTTACTTTGAGATATCGAAATCAGAATCGATTGGGGTTGGGGGAGGTGGGAAGGGGGGGGTGGAAAAAAAAAAGGGGGGGGGGGATTGAATAAAAGATTTCTTACACTTTTGCGTTTTGGAAATCGAACTTTGTTCCCAACACGAACTCGCAAGATCATGGAGCGATTAGGAACACGTTGGGAATGGGGACAAAAAGTGTGACGTCACGATTTCCTAGCAACGGCCCTTTTGTGGTTTAGTGGTATGACACTCGCTTTTGGATCAGAAGGTCATGGGTTCGAGCTTCACTCGGCGCATAGTTGAGTCCTTGAAAAAGGCTCTTTACTCACATTTTCTCTCCGTAATCAGGTGTAAAATGAGTACCTGGCCGTTAACAACGTTGTCTCTATCGAAAAATCTTGTATATCGCCTCACATGCGTCATGTCTCGTTCTACATGTTACGTGTTGCTCTTGGTCAGAGACCCTCTGTAAAGCGCTTTGGGCACGTATAGTGGATTTTGCCCTAAATAAAAGCTCACATTTTTTTTTTCAAAACTCAACAAACTTAATCAAGCTGTGAGCTTTTTTACCACGAGCAAAGCTGCCTTTTAAAATAAAAAAAATTCATTTGATAAAGGTTTTCTTTGATTTATAAATGGTTTAACATTTTGTACTTAATCATCGACATTGCTAGCATTGGGCACGACGGGGAGTGGGGGGGGGGGGGGAGGGAGGGCTGTCGGTTTCATTGATTTCCAAGTGGAGCCATTTTCGGTTGCTGTGAGCGTTGTTGGCGCACGTTATGTCATGTTTTGCTCAGGAAAAAACAAAAACAAAACAAAACATTACAACGCAAGAAATGTAAATGAGATCGCACTAATAAAAAAAATAAAAAAAGATGCTGGTCATATCGTAAACGACGTACACTTATTTGCAGGTCTGATAACCCAATTCATTAATGGGCTCATTGTTGTAATGGAAATATTTTTAAAATGACTCAAAATATTGTCCCTTACAACAATGTTAAACTAGGCCCATAATTGCGTTTGGATGTCAGACCTGCATAATTTGTGAACACATCGATCGTCACGAATGAAACTGTTATTTTCTTCTTGTTGGATTAACTGTTCGTGTGCTCGATGGCATTGGTCACATGGTACAAGGTGTTCAAAGTGACCCACATTGTGAAAAGTGTTAACAGCTTTTGAAATATCTAACATCATGATTAGTCATATTTTGTTCAACTTGACACATGAGAATGTTTACAATTTTCATAAACAATGCAGCGTGGTTACATTTGTTAAGAAATATCCAATCGTTGGACAGCAACAAATCATGTGATTGATGACTCGGTTGGACGAAAACCTGAATAGAGATCGCTCCCAATAACACACTAAATTATAAATGACACAAAATGTCAAGTTTTCTTTTGGATGATCAAATTGAAACTTAGCGCAGTCTTTAAGTCACCTTCTCAAATGATGAAACAGCAAAATTTGTCTCCCCCCCCCCCCCCCCCCACTCCCCTTTGACAACGCAGAAAGGTCAAGGACTGTCACCCTATCAAAGACACCAGTTTAATCAAACAGACATAACACATTATAGTCTATACACACACACACACACAGCACATTCACACAGACACACACACACATACATACACTCACACGCATACATACATACATACATACATACATACATACATACATACATACATACATACATACATACATACATACATACATACACACATACATGCATGCATGCATACATACATACACACACACACACACACACACACGCACACAAAGAATGTGTGCACAACCATCTAATTTGCAGTCGTGTTTGAATTTGGGTTTTTGGAGTCAAATTCAGTTTGCCAAACAAAGCCGTACTCTGGAAAAACCCATATTTAAAAATTTGGCCATAAAACTGGTCCTTCAAATATCGATCGATTTATATGACAATCATCTTGGCAAAAACTCTCAAACCTGGGATTCGCGAGTCCTCCAAAGTCCCAGGTTTTATAAATTTTTTGACAAGACGAGGGTCATTTAAATCGATCGATATCTGAAGGACCAGTTTTATGGCCAAATTTTTAAATATGGGTTTTTCTCGAGTAGAAGTGCAGAACGGTCCCCCAATGAGAACCATTTCAGGACAATGTCGGATAAATGAAAACAGCGTTTTTGTAAGCCATGTGTCAATGAACGAGACAAACGAGGACTTGAATGACTGCTGGATAGAAACCTGTGCTGGGTTGTCTGTGCTTGTGTAAACAATCAATTATAGAAACTCATTAATGGGTGTCTTTTATTACGGGTTTTATCACAAGAGTTCTATTAAAACCTTTATTGGTGCGAGTTTTAAACGAGCATTAACACAATGTTATAATGGGGATGGTTCGACAAATGGATGATGCCAAGTCTGCAAAGATAGATCATTTTCAAGCCCTACTACAACCTCCTCGTGGTGTCGAACGGTAACAGGTCAAGCTGGCTAAATGCAGAGGGCGACAAGAATAGGCAATGGCAAACCATTCTTGTAACTTTGCCGAGTTAACTGCATGAATAAGTCCAAAAAATTAAACGTAAAGGGGAGCACGTTTTCACGGAGGACTGCTGCCTTGCTCGGTTGGGAGCGTGATGTTCGTCAGGTCACACCGAACCGTCAGCCAGCTACTAGGCGAAATAAATTTAACAAATGTGACAAAACCAAAATTGGGACATGGAATGTCAGGACCTGTGCCCAAAAAGGAAAACTAAACAACATTCTAAAAGAAATGAAACGGCTCAAAATAAATATTCTTGGCCTGGCAGAGATGAGATGGAAAGAGCAGGGAACCATGTCAAAACAAGAAAACAACACGACATATAAGATCATATGGAGTGGTGGAACCTCTTTCCAAAAAGGAGTAGGGATGATCTTAGACCAACAATCAACCAAATTTTACAAAGGGCACGTAGCAATCTCAGACAGAGTTTTGCTGGTTAAGCTAAAAGGACCTGTAGTTGACACCAATATTCAAGTTAATGCACCAACAGAAGAGGCGACAGATGCAGATATGACAGAGTTTTACCATTCACTAGACAAAGCAAAACGAATGTGTAAATCACAAGAAGTCCTTATGGTAATGGGGACCTAAATGCTAAGATTGGCAGAGGCAGAGATGGTGACATAATCGGACCACATGGACAGGGAGACAGAAATGAACGAGGAAACATCTGGGCAGATTGGTGTAGAACAAATAAATTAATGATTTCAAACACCTGGTTTCAACAACACCCAAGAAGATCCTGGACATGGCAATCACCAGGGGACAGAGCAAGGAACCAGACAGACTTTATAGCAGTATCATCAAGATTCAGAGATGGCATATTAAATTGCAAAACCTACCCAGGCGCCGATGTAGACAGTGACCATGTCCCAGTTGTTTGTACAGTAAAGATAAAGTTTAAAGCTATTCAGAGAACAGCTGGTAGAATAAAAGGGATTACAGGTTATGCAAAGACAATGGCATACAAACAAAAATGAGAGAAGAATTTGAAAGTGCACTCATGATACAAAGCCAAAGTGAACCTGATAACGAAAAATGTGAAAAACAATTTGATATATTCCAAAAGTGTGTCAAAGCAACTGCAGAAAAGCATTTACCAGTAGTTCAAATAAACAGCAAAAAGGAATGGATGACAAATGAAATTCTAAACCTATTTGTAGAAAGACGAAAATGCAACAGAGGGTCTGCAGAAAACCAAACATTGAACAACCACATTAAATCCAAATGCATCGAGGCACACGAGAACGATCTAGACTGGAAATGCTGCGAAATCGAAAGAGAATACAAACCCAACCCCCAACAGGCTCACCAAAGAATAAAAGAACTATCAGGGAAAAGGAAAAGCAAAGCAGGAAGTTGTATCCAGAACAAACAAGGTGAACTGCTATTTGAAGAACAACATATAGAAAGCCGATGGGTAGAATACATAGGCGAACTGTACAATGATCCAAATAGAAATGAACCACCACTGAAATTCAAAGAACCATTAAGCGGACCAAACATCACCAAAAGTGAAATTGAACATGCCATGGAACGAATGAAGGATGGTAAAGCAACAGGCCTTGATGAAATATCTGTAGAGGTATTAAAAAGCCTAGGAGATCTAGCAATTGATGAACTTCACATATTATTCAACAATATATACAACACTGGGAAAATTCCAGAAGATCTCTGTAACTCTATTTTCATAGCAATACCAAAGAAAGCAGGTACAGTCAGATGCGAAAAATTTAGAACTATAAGTTTAATAAGCCACATCAACACAATACTGTTGCGTATAATTATCAACAGGCTAAGGAATAAGATTAACCCCGAAATCGCAGAAGAACAATATGGATTCCAACCTGACAGAGGGACAAGGAACGCAATATACCTCCTCCGTGTGTTAAGTGAAAGAGCTATACAGGTTCAGACCCCACTATACCTCTGTTTTGTCGACTACAAAAAAGCTTTTGATAGAGTACGCCACGAAGAAATACTAAAACAACTGCACTCCATTGGCGCTGATGAGAAAGACCTCAGACTCATACAAACATTATACTACACCCAGCAGGCATCTATCAAAATCGGAAACTCTACAGGAAATTCCATTCCTATTAAGAAAGGAGTCCGTCAAGGGTGTGTTGCCTCATCAGATCTCTTTAATCTATACCAAGAAACAATCATGAGGGGCATAACTAAAATGGAGGGAATAAAAGTAGAAGGTCACAACATAAATAATATAAGATACGCAGACGATACGGTACTCGTTGCAACATCAGAAATCCAACTTCAAAAGATTGTTGGCAAAGTGGTAGTAGATAGTGAAGCCAAGGGAATGGAAGTGAATATCACCAAAACGGAATGCATGGTAATACAGAAAAACCCCGAAAACAACAACACCTGCAATATAACGATTCACGGCGAGCAACTTACCAACGTAGAAAGTTTTAAATACCTGGGTTCAATAGTGACAACAGATGGAAGATGTAACCGAGACATACGAGCAAGAATAACTCAAGCCAAACAGGCCTTTATGGACCTCGGAAACATTTTGAAAAACAAACAGATGTCGTTCGGGATTAGATTCCGAGTCTTGAAGTGCTACGTGTGGCCAATCTTGTTATACAGATGCGAAAGCTGGACTACAAATGCAGAAACACAAAAGAACATTGAAGCTTTTGAAATGTGGTGTTTGAGAAGGATGCAGAGAATATCGTATACTGCACACAAAACGAACGAAGAAGTGCTAAAAGAAACATACCAACAAAGGAAACTAATGCCCTTAATAGCGGATCGACAACTATCCTTTTTCGGACACATAGTAAGGAAAGATAAGAATGAATACCTGACAAGCTGTGGGAAAATACCTGGTAAACGCGCCCGGGGGAGACATAGAAAAACACTCATAGACCAACTGAAGGGCTTCACCAACCTAACAATCCAAGAGCTGTTTGAAAAAGCAAGAGACAGGGAGGAATGGAGAGAGATAATTCATGCAGTATCCGAAGCCTGGACCAGGCATGGAACCTAGAAGAAGAAGAAGATAATGGGGATGATCTATAGATAGAACGAAGATGACGTCACTCAGGTCTTTTTTATTTTCAGAATACGATTCAATAGCATCGGTAACGTCACCATCACCCAAAGCAAACAGGCGACCTATCGTGAGTTCTAATGCCAAAAATAATTCGGGGTCTTTTAATCCTACTCAATACAACAAAAAAATAATTAAGTTTTCTTATCTTCCAAACATGCAAAGGCGAACAATGCATTTCAGATAGTTGAATTATAACTTGGAAAAGTCACACATTGTTCAATCACAGATTAATTGGACTAAACATCTAAATTTACAATGAATAGTGTCACATTTTACGAAAGAAATTTTATTCCAAAACGATAAAACGACTAACTATGTGTTGATGATAGCTACAACTATTGATCTTCATAATTGGCGTGGTAAGTTTAGTTATCAATCTGGCGAAGTGACTATATTCTACTAAACTTCGTTGCACTATAAAAACGCCACTACATACGACAGAATCTCATTCATCAAGTTTTTTTTGGACAAACATGCATAAAATTAAGAAAAGAACGTGAGATGTCAGCATGTTTTCGATAAGAAATGTTACCAAGAACTTACTGCTATTGTGTTTGAGTGATATGTACAATGGCAGTGATTGGTTTACATCACGATTAACCCAGGTTTTACATCGATTGTAATGTGCAAGTAAAATACCCACTTTCTACTGCTTGATCAATAGAACTGACACAGAAAGCTATTTGTAAACTTAAGCGTGTATAATATGATGAGAAAATCGTGTGAAACTAGTCACCGCATTTGTGTTATGTACAAAATCTATTTTTGTGTTATTTGGGGGTGAAGTTTTTTACCCTCATCTGGCAAACACTCTCAAAATCGGGACTTCGCCGAGAGTACGACAGACATCTTTATAGTTTTTGGACGGTGGACGGTGGGTATCAAAGACCATGATTTTTATAGACACCTCGATAACCACGCCTCACGGACAGTCGTCATAATGTAAACAATGGCAGTGATTGGTTAACATCACGAATTACACAGGTTTTACTATCGATTGTATGTGTCTAAGTAAAATACCCACTGCTCTACCGCTTGATCAATAGAACTGACACAGAAAGCTATTTGTAAACTTAAGCGTGTATAATATGATTGAGAAAATCGTGTGAGAACTAGTCACCCATTTGGCGTATGAAAACAATAACAATGATCAGAGAGAGGTATATTTCATTCACGTTATAGTTATTGTTTGTAAACAACCTACGATGTTTGTCCGAGCACGTGTGAAGGTGTGTCACAATTCCATGTTTTGACTGGTCAAAAATCTACTGGTAATAGTCTGATGTCATATCGCCCTGCAACGGCGGCCATCGTGGTTCTAAACAAAGAAAATTTGTACTTTTTATTCTTCATGCTGGCTAGAACTTTTCATAGGTCTTGTGATCAGAATGTGTAAAAGTCTAAACATGATCATATTTATAATGTTTTTCTTCTCTGGATACGCTTTTATGCTCGTCGGAGAAATATTTCATAAGGTCGTCCGCCATTGTTCCGATAGTTTAGAACCAGTTACTAAGTTACCATGCGTCAATACGAAGGAAGTGACGTCATGACTGTTGAAGCGTATTGAACTTATCACCCAAGAGATGGTATTAAAGACATGAGACATAGGGCAGAGTGACGTCAGATTCATTTATTCTATAGAAGACATTAGCTGTTTGTTATTGTTTGTAGACCGTCTGTTGGGTGATTCGTTCTCACAAAAATACACCAGTCATCAGTTACACACATACAAAGTTTTGCGTTTTATCTGGCGGGTATATGTTGTAGTATTTTACCCTAACGCGTAGCATTAATATGAATAGTTGTGAATATATGAATATATAATATATATAATATATAATATATATATATATATATATATATATATTAATATTAAATATATATATTAATTTAAATATACAAATAATATATATAATATATATATATATTATATTTAACTATTTACTCCACAATGTTGGAGTCAGTCTACTTCGATGTTTCAGGCCTTTTCAGCCATCGTCAGGACTGTGTGTTACATGAGTTTGGTTTGTTGTCTGTTGTTGTTTGTTGAAGTGGTTCCGGTTTGTAGTTGATTAGTAAGTACTTCCGTCGATATGGACAAGTATTGTACATCTCATTTATCATGTTGAGTGTGGCTTCATGAGGGTGTTTGATTATAGTATATTTCTCTTCCAGGCATAAGCTAATATTGTGATGATGTTGGTGTGTATCCTGTTGCTTCAGATATAATTTTCCATGAAATGTTGTGGTCTAGTTTGTTGTCTTTTAATTTCCAAATATGTTCGATGAATTTTGTGGATGTTTTTTTGTTAGTGTTTCTAAATGTTGAGGTGTGGAGGTTGTATCTTGTTTTGATATTATTTTCCGTTAGTCCTACATATTTTTCTTGCTTGTTTGTTTTAGTTTCGGTGACTGTGGCTTGGTATATTAAACTTGATTCTAAACATTGTTTAACATATATATATAGATATATATATATATATATATATATATATATATATATATAATGTGTTGTGTGTGTGTGTGTGTGTGTGTGTGAGTAACTCACTAAACTGTATTAACCAGACTATAAAAGTTCATGGTTACACCTAGCTTTGTGTGTTGGTCCGTTGTAATTCCGGATGGCAATGTTGTGAGCTTCTTTGCCAAGCGCATCCTATCTTTAGTCGAGTTATGTAATACAGCTGAGTGAGAATATCTCACAAACATGGATGGCAAAAAAAAAACAATAACAAAGATCTGAGTGACGTCAACTTCATTCTATCTATAGATAGTATGCGCTTGGCTAAGAAGCTCATAACATTGCCATCCGGAAGTATAACGGACCAACACACAAAACTGTGTGTATCCATGAACGTTTATAGTCTTGTTAATGCAGTTCAGTGAGCATTACTCATAAACGCGGATGACAAAAAACAATAACAAAGACCTGAGTGACGTCAACTTCGTTCTATCTATATAGAACTGTTCAAGTTGAGGACAAATCAAACAAAAACATCCACTCGACATTCAATTTAGCAAGGACGTGATCACGTGTCACTGTCGGGATGTCGTCAACTGTAACCAAACAGAATTTGGAATCGCTTGAACAAGATTTCCCCCCCCCCCCCCCCCGACGTTGACATAAGACATAAGGACATTTGATTAATAATAATACAGACAGACAGACAGACAGACAGACAGACAGATAACATTGATTTTATAAGAATACTTTTCCAATTTCCTGGATTAGTCATATCGGGATATTTGCATTTGGGGTTTGTGCGGAAGAGGTCCCAAATAGGAAGTGACGTCAGAGGCCTACGTTGAAGGAAGTAGAGGGGGTAAAAATTAAGAAGAAAAAACCCCTCAAAAATTAAGGAGAAAAAAACCCCTAAAAATTAAGAAGAAAAAAAAACTTGAGTTTTTATATAGTGTAATTAATATCCACTAAACGTGCTCAAAGCGCTTCATAAAGGATCCCTGACCAACAGCTTCATGTAACGTATAGAACGAGACATGACGCCTGTTGGGCGATATTATAGTTTTTCCGATAGAGCAACGCAGTTAACGGACAGGCACTCATTATACACCTGAGTACGGTGAGAGAATATGAGTAAAGGGTTTTTTTTAAAAAAGGATTCAACTATGCGCTGAGCGGGGCTTGAACCTAGGACCTTGCAATCCGAAAGCAAGTGCCATACTATAAGACCACATAGCCGCACAACCCGGAATGGGATGTGACGTCAAAGGCCCGAGTTGAAGGGAATAGAGAGAGAGAGAGAGAGAGAGAGAGAGAGAGAGAGAGAGTACTATCCCAAATTTTACAAGAAATGTCAAAAACACTAAGATTTTTGTAAATTTAGTCTCTCTCTCTCTCTCTCTCTCTCTCTCTCTCTCTCTCTCTTTCTCTCTTTCTTTCTTTCTCTCTCTCTCTCTCTCTCTCTCTCTCTCTCTCTCTCTCTCTTCTCTCATATATATATATATATATATATATATATATATATATATATATATATCTGTCTCTGTCTATCTCTACCTGTCTCTTTCATTCTCTCTCTCTGTCTGTCTCTCATTCTCTTTCTCTCTCTCCCTCTCTCTCCCCCCCCCCCCCCCCCCCCCCCCCCCTCTCTCCCTCCCTCTCTCTCTCTTTCCCATCCGACACGATATGCATCAAGTTGAAATCCAACGAAACCCCCAAAGCCACCCGTTTGCATGTTAGGTCCATGTACACCACATTGTTAGCATTTCCCCCCCCCCCCCCCCCCTCCCCCGCCCCCCCCCCCCCCCCCCCCCCCCCCATCGCAGCCAGCTGTCACATCAACGCCAAGCGATGTCTTCAAATAATTTCCTGTCTCCACTTCAACCCATTTATGCGTGACCTGACAATCACATCATAAGATTATCAACAATTTTTACCAGTTCATTGCCGTGCTATGGAAAAGCATGTTTTTAAAAAATTTGGCCAGAAAACTCGTCCTTCAAATATCGATCGATTTAAATGACCCTCATCTTGGCAAAAAATTCTCAAACCTGGGTAAAAAAAAAAGACTTCGCGAAGCCCCAGGTTTGAGAGATTTTGCCAAGATTAGGGCCATTTAAATCAATCGATTTGAGTTTTCTGGCCAAATATTTTAATGGTGTTTTTTTTTCAGCAGTTCGGCAGGTAACAAATTAAATCATAATTATGGCATGTTGGCAATTTTGACGAAAAGGACAGAAAACGGGCAGAATTTGTGAAGGTCAACATAAGTAGTCCTTGAGAGCCAATAGAGCCGGAGTTTATCCCGGTTTCTATAGCGTGAAACGGACAATAGCAATTGCTTGCTACCCTTTGGATAAAACGCTATTCTTCTCGTAAAGTAATTTCCGCCATATCTAACAGACCCAGCTATCCAATCACTGCTGGGTCGACAGGGAGAGGGGGGGGGTCAGATCGATCTCGGTCCCTTTTACGTATGAAGCGAGCGCTCTCCCAACTGAACTATCGGGACCCCGAAAGTCAACATTGGCAATTGGATCTCCAGATACAATCATGGCCTCGTTTAAAAAAAATATAATTAAAATAGAGCTTTATCCACTAAATGTGCTCAAAGCGCTATACAAGGGGTCCTTGGTCAACAGCAACATTTACCATGTAGGACGGGACAACGCCTGTTAGGTGATATTACAATTTTCGGACAAAGACAACGCTGTTAACGCTCATGTACTCATTTTACACCTGAGGACGGTGAGAGAATGTGAGTAAAGAGTCTTTTCCAAGGACTCAACTATGCGCCGAGCGCGAGGCTCGAACCCAGGACCTTCCGATCGGAAAGCGAGTGTCACACCACTAGACCACATCGCGTACATCATGGCCTCGTTTGACAATTAATCAGTAGATTTTTGACCAATCAAATAATGGAATTTGTGACACACCTTTAAACGTGCTCGGACAAACATAGTTGGTTGTTTGAAATAATAAATAAATAAATAAATAAATAAATATAATAAAATTCCCTTTATTCATACACCACGGGGAAATTCGTCTCTAGGGTCTATTCCAAGGGAAGACTGGAATAACACATGCGTCAGCCGCAGTGCAGCGCCGCAAAGGAGCTAGGACGAGATGACTTGCCCAGGGCCACACAGCGGAGCGGGGGGGGGGGGGGATCGAACTCGTTACCTTTTGGGTACGAAGCAAAGACCGTACCGCTGAGCCACGCTGTCCCCTGTTGAACTATATCAACAACTTTCTGATGAAAGTAACTTATTTTTATACCGCCAAATGAGTGACTAGTTATCACACGATCGTCTCGACCAATACTCTTCAACAGTCGTAACGTCACTTCCTTCCTAATGACGCACGGTAACTTTGTAACACTGGCTCTAAACTATCGGAACAATGGCGGACGCCCTTATGAATTATTTCTTCGGCGAGCATAAAAGCGTATCCAGAGGGGAAAAAAACATAAATTTGAATCATGTTTTGACTTTTACACATTCTGATCACAAGGCATATGAAAAGTTCTAGCCAGCATGAAGAATAAAAAGTAATGATTTTCTTTGTTTAGAACCAAGATGGCCACCGTTGCCGGGCGGCGTTACATCAGACTACTGAATCCAATTACTAACCGTTAAATTTACACAATGATTTTCTGTGTTGCTTTCATCGATCAACCGGTAGAACAGTGGGCATTTTACTAAGACACATGCCATCGATAGTAAAACTTGTGTAGTTTGCTACGTTTATTAAGAAGCTCACAGCATTGCCATCCGGAAGTATAACGAACCAACACAAAAAAACTATGTGTAACCTTGGTCGTTTATATATAGTCTGGTTAATACAGTTTAGTGAGAATTACTCATAAACGCGGATGACAAAAAAAAAAACAAAAACAAAAAAAAAACAATAACAAAGACCCGCGTGACGTCAACTTTATATCTATGACTTCATACTATCTATAGATAGAATGAAGATGACGTCACTCTGGTCTTTGTAAGAATAATGTACTTTATTCATCCAAAAGGAAATTTTTGATTTTTTTTTTGCCATCCGCGTTTATGAGTAATTCTCACTAAACATTATTAACCAGACTCTCAACGTTTAAGGTTACACATCGTTTTTGTGTCTTGGTCCGTTATACTTCCGGATGGCAATGTTGTGAGCTTCTTAGCCACGCGCATACTATCTATACTTTCTTTGTAAAATATGAGTCATTCGCCGGGATAATGTGATGTTTTAATGGTGACGGCATGTTTTAAAACAGGAATGTAATTAACTACAATCTATTTGATTTCAGCGGGACGGATATAATCTGACTTATCTATAGATTTCAAACCGTTCACTTCATTGGGGGGGGGGGGGGGGGGGGGGGGGGGAAACACACAAGTATTTAAATATTTGGCCAGAAAACTCGTCCTTCAAATTTCGATGGACTTAGACGACCGTCATCTTGGCAAACACCCTCAAGCCTGGGAATTCGTGAAGTCTTCCTGAAGTCTCATGTCTGGGAGTTTTGTTTTTGTTCAAAGATGAAGGTTACTTAAGTCGATCGACACATTTGAAGGACGAGTTTTCTGGCAAAAATATTTAAATACGTGTTTTTCCAGATACGGCAATGAACTGGTGAACTAATTTGTGATGTCCTGGCCATTTCGGCTGTCGCAACATGGGAATAAATGACACACACATTATTATTATTGACACAAAATTATGTTTTTAAAAAGAGGTGGATGTGTGTTTCAGGGGAGTGGGAGGGGGGGTGGTTGGTTTGTGTTTCGGAGTGTGGGGGTTCGAGGGTTGATTGGTTCGGAGTGGGGGGGATGTTTGTGTTTCAGGGGAGTGGGGGGGGGGGTGTTTGTGTTTCAGGGTGAGGTGTTTGTGTTTTAGGAGATGGTGGGGGGGGGGGGGGGTGTTTGTGTTTCAGGGATGGGGGGGGTGGGGGGGGGGAGGGTTGTGTTTGTTTCAGGGAGTGGGGGGGGGGGGTGTTTGTGTTTCAGGGAGTGGGGGGGGGGGGTGTTGTTTCGGGTGGGGTGAGGGGTGGGTGTTTGTGTTTCAGGGAGGTGGGGGGGGGGGGGTGTTTGGTGTTTCAGGGAGGGGAGTGGAGGAGAGGAGGTGATTGTGTTTCAGGGGAGTGGGGGGGGGGGTGTTTGTGTTTCAGGGGAGTGGGGGGGGGGAGGTGTTTGTGTTTCAGGGAGGGGAGGGAGTTGGGGGGTGCTTCAGGGAGGGGAGTGGGGGGGATGTTTGTGTCTCAAGTAGGAGAGTAGGGGGGGGGGGTGTTTGTGTTTCAGGGAGGGGAGGGAGTGGGGGGGGGGGGGTTGTGTTTCAGGGGAGGGAGTGGGTTGGGAGGGGGGTGTTTCGTGGTGCTTTTCCTTCTTCAGGAAGTTTGTTTTAAATATCGGCTCATGTTTGATTGAGGATTGAATCAATTTGTTTAAGACATGACGGTAATATCGGAGTCAATGGGGGTTTATGACATATCATGGTTTGTATTACAACCTGGTTATGGCGTCTTATGGTGGATTCATTCTTTCCGGGTCAACTACAGGAAAATTGGCACATTCGTTATGATAGATAGAACGAAGTTGACGCCACTCAGGTCTTTGGTATGGTTTTTTTTTTTTTTTTTTTTTTTCGCCATCCATATTTATGAGTAATTTTCACTAAACCGTATTAACCCGTAGCCATCGTTAACATATAGATAGTATGCGCTTGGATAAATAAGTTCACAACATTGCCATCCGGAAGTATAACGGACCAACACACAAAACTATGTGTAACATTAAACGTTTATAGTCTGGTTAATATAGTTTAGTGAGAATTACTCCGAAACCGGGATGGCAAAAAACAATAACAAAGAGTGACGTCAACTTCATTCTATCTATAGGCTGACACGAGAACCGCTACGGCCATCGTTAACTTATAGCCTGACACTGACTAAAAAATGACGTCAAATGCCAGTTTTGGTCACAAAAGGAAACAAATCGTGAGTTGTATTCAATAGTTCAACCAATGAAATAACTTGTTTCCAGGGCAATGTTATGAGCTTCTTAGCCAAGCGCAAACTATCAATAGATAGTGTGCGCTTGGCTTAGGAGTTCATAACATTGCCATCCGGAAGTATAACGGATCAACACACAAAACTGTGTGTATCCATGAACGTTTATAGTCTGGTTAATACAGTTCAGTGAGCATTACTCATAAACGCGGATGGCAAAAAAACAATAGCCAAAACCTGAATGACGTCATCTTCGAACTATCTATACGCAAACACACACACACACACACACACACACACATACATAAATACATACATAGACACACAAACACAGACATGTACACATATGCACATACATACTTGTATTACAAGAGAGAGAGCGTGTGAGAGAGATAGATAGAGAGAGAGCGTGAGAGAGAGAGATAGAGAGAGATAGAGAGAGAGAGAGATATATATATATAGAGAGAGAGATAGAGAGAGAGATAGAAGAGAGAGAGAGAGAAAGAGAGAGATATATATAGAGATAGAGAGAGAGAAAAGAGAGAGAGAGAAAGAAAGAGAGAGAGAGACAGAGAGAGATAGAGAGAGAGAGATAGAAGAGAGAGAGAGAGAGAGAGAAAGAAAGAGAGAGAGACAGAGAGAGATAGAGATAGATAGAGAGGGAAGAGAGAGATAGAGATAGAGAGAGAGAGAGAAGAGAGAGATATAGAGAGAGAGAGAGAGAGAGAGAGAGAAGAGAGAGGATAGAGAGAGAGAGAGAGAGAGAGAGAGAAGAGAGAGAGAGAGAGAGAAGACGAGAGAGAGAAGAAAGAAAGAGAGAGAGACAGAGAGAGAGAGACGAAGAGAGAGAGACAGAGAGAGAGAGAAAGAAAGAGAGAGAGACAGAGAGAGACAGAGAGAGAGACAGAGAGAGAGAGAGACAGAGAGAGAGAGAGATAGAGAGAGAGATAGAGAGAAAGATAGAGAGATAGAAGAGAGAGAGAGAGAGAGATAGAAAGAGCGAGAGACAGAGAGAGAGAGAGAGAGAGAGAGAGAGAGAGAGGTTGGGGGTTGTAAATATTATTTACTGAATAGAATGAAAGGTCAGTTTTACTCATCGCATCTTGACGATCTAAGCAACATGTTGAGGACTAAAATGTATTTCACGATATACCAGACATTAGTCTTTCGTTTTAACGGGATCAAACGAAAGTCCATGATAAAAAGACTATTTTGACGGGATTTTCGTTATAACGTTAGTTGTTAATAAAGATTTTTCATTGTCACCACATTTCACTAGACCTGTCTACTTGAAAATATATGATGATGATGATGATGATGATGATGATGATGATGATGATGATGATGATGTTACTAGTATACATATGTGTGAGTGTGTATATTTGTCAATATATTATGTTATGCATGTACTCTATAATATTGTATTGTTATAAATGTGTAACCAAATGACACTACTACTACTACTACTACTACTACTACTACTACTACTACTACTACTACTACTACTACTACTACTACTACTACTACTATACTATACTACTACTACTACTGTACTACTATACTACTACTATACTACTACTACTTACTACTACTACTATTATTATTATTATTATTATTATTATTATTATTATTATTATTATTATTATTATTATTATTATTATTATTATTATTGTTATTATTATTATTACTATTATTATAAATTTGTAATTTTTAGGAGATAAAATTGTTGTCGCTTTTAGGGACTTCGAGATGCTTATGAAGTTCTGAAATTTGAGCCAGAATTTCGTATTTTTACGAACTATTCGTAATTGTTGACATGTCTGTAACACAGTTCGTATTTTATTTTAGATGTGATTTTGTTTTCCCCCAACAGGTTGACAGAATTGGCCTTAGTTAGAGATCCAGGATGTTCGACAAGTTATGAGACCAGCAGACAGAAGCAGTGATAATCTATTTCACGTTCGCGTGGTTGATTTTCTAACAAGCCTTCAGATTAAAATACAATTGTCACATCTTTTACTCATTGACCACCAGACAAATTGGCAAGCGTTTCTAGGCAGTCTTTTGTGGTTAATCAAACAGCGTTTCTATGCAGTCTTTTGTGGCTAATCGAGCATCATTTTTGGGCAGTCTTTCGTGGTTAATCAAACAGCGTTTCTAGGCAGTCTTTTGTGGTTAATCAAACAGCGTTTCTAGGCAGTCTTTCGTGGTTAATCAAACAGCGTTTCTAGGCAGTCTTTTGTGGCTAACCGAGCATCATTTTTACGCAGTCTTTTGTGGTTAAACAACAACGGTTTCTAGGCAGTCTTTTGTGGTCAATCAGACAGCGTTTCTAGGCAGTCTTTTGTGGCTAATCGAGCATCATTTTTAGGAAGTCTTTTGTGGCTAATCAAACAACGTTTCTAGGCAGTCTTTTGTGGCTAATCGAGCATCATTTTTAGGAAGTCTTTTGTGGCTAATCAAACAACGTTTCTAGGCAGTCTTTTGTGGTCAATCAGACAGCGTTTCTAGGCAGTCTTTTGTGGTCAATCAGACAGCGTTTCTAGGCAGTCTTTTGTGGTCAATCAGACAGCGTTTCTAGGCAGTCTTTTGTGGTCAATCAGACAGCGTTTCTAGGCAGTCTTTTGTGGTCAATCAGACAGCGTTTCTAGGCAGTCTTTTGTGGCTAATCGAGCATCATTTTTAGGAAGTCTTTTGTGGTTAAACAACAAGGGTTTCTAGGCAGTCTTTTGTGGTAAATCAAACAACGTTTTTTGGCAGTCTTTTGTGGTTAATCATACAGCGTTTTTAGGCAGTCTTTTGTGGTCAATCAGACAGCGTTTCTAGGCAGTCTTTTGTGGTCAATCAGGCAGCGTTTCTAGGCAGTCTTTTGTGGCTAATCGAGCATCATTTTTAGGAAGTCTTTTGTGGTTAAACAACAAGGGTTTCTAGGCAGTCTTTTGTGGTTAATCAAACAACGTTTTTTGGCAGTCTTTTGTGGTTAATCATACAGCGTTTTTAGGCAGTCTTTTGTGGTTCATCAGACAGCGTTTGTAGGTAGTCTTTTGTGGCTAATCAAGCATCATTCCTAGGCAGTCTTTTGTGGTTAATCAAACAGCAAATCTATAGATCTATATCCACCAGACGCCTTCAAACTCCAAGGAAGTTGAGCCTCTTCCCAGAATATATTTTTTGGCTCCGTGTTTTAACAAGGGAAGTAACCTTGTTCGGCTTGCTATGGATGTCAACATTTTATTCGTTATCTCCCTTGCAACGTTGACGCTTTTTACATTGTTGACAGAAACTGTTGCAGGTATTTATATCTATTAATATCGTCTTCGTAATCATCATCATCATCATCATCATCATCATCATCATCACCACCACCACTACCATCATTATCATCATCATCATCATCATCATCATCATCATCATCATCATCATCATCATCATCATCATCATCATCATCATCATCAATATTATCATCATCATCATCATCATCATCATCATCATCATCATCATCATCATCATCATCACCAACACCACTACCATCATTATCATCATCATCATCATCATCAATATCATCATCATCATCATCATCATCATCATCATCATCATCAATATCATCATCATCATCATCATCATTATCGTCATCACCACCACGATCATCACCACCCCACCTTCACCACCACCACCATAACCACCACCATTACCATTATCATCATCATCATCACCATCATCATCATCACCTTCATCATCATCATAATCATCATAACAACCAAACCACTACCACCACCCCCAACACCCCCTCCTCTCTCTCTCTCTCTCTCTCTCTCTCTCTCTCTCTCTCTCTCTCTCTCACACACACACACACACACACACACACACACACACACCGATGACCTACAACACATCCTATTCCCACACAGACTGTGTCAAGCAATGCAGGGATAAGAAAGCTTACCTGGCAAGGTTTGCCTTCTCTCAGGCCTACCTGGACAACATCTACCTGGCCTGCATGGCCCAGTGTTCACACCCCAATCACGATGGTCAGTATTCAACTCAAAGTAGAGCTTCAGAGCCGGAGTTTATCCCGGTTTCTATATCGTGAAACGGCTATGTAGTCTAATGGTATGATACTCGCTTTTGGATCGGAATTTTCTTCGCATAGTTGAGTCCTTGGAAAAGACTCTTTACCCACATTCTCTCATCGTAATCAGATGTAAAATGAGTACTTGGCCGTTAACAGCCAGGGACCCCTTGTAAACGCTTTGAGCCCGTTTAGTGGATATTGCACTATATAAAGCTCAATTTTTAATAGCAAATTCTTGGTATTCTTTGGATAGGACGCCAGCATATAGCAAAGTACTTTCCGCCAAATCTAACAGACTCAGCTACTCATTCACTTCTAGGTGGTCAGGTCGTCATAAAAAAGATAAATTCCCAACTGCACACGGGATCGATCTTGGTCCCTTTGCGTGTGAAGCGAGTGCTCTACCAACTGAGCTATTGGGAGCCCACATTCAACCCAAGACTAAAATGTTTAATTTTGTCTCATATTCAGCCATACATTAATAAATTGCCTTTTAATTCTCTCCTCACCAGCCATTTCTAGAATTTCCCCCGAAAATTCACACCCACCCGAAACAAAAATAGACCTTTCTTTACTCAACACAGTGTTTAGTATTTATAGCTGTCATCAAAGTATTTCTTTACATTTTGTGATGTACAAGATAAATCAGAATGAGAAAATTGTCGGTTGCATCGTGACGAATGGGAGGATTTTCCTATGGTTGGTTAGGAGAGGGTTAGAAACTGTTTATCATGATAACGTACCTACATACTGTCACGTCTATGTAGGAGGTTGGCAAGGAAGGAGATAGGTATAGATAGAAATCAAATAGTTTTCCCCATAGACAGGGTCGGGTGCCAATTTTATTCCATTTATTGATGGTTAAAATTTTCCTGACACTTTGACTGATAGTAATAGAATGATTTAAGTTTAAAGAAATAGGTAACAGTGGAGTGGTAGAATATTGACATGTTGTATAGGGATAGATAGGTTCAGAAGGTAAGTATTAATCCCCGTTAAAGAAAAGCATTTTTATATAACTTACAGAAGTGCCTCATACAATAACAAGATAACACTTGATTAGCCAAATAATAATAATAATAATAATAATAATAATAATAATAATAATAATAATAATAATAATAATAATAATAATAATAATAATAATAATAATAATAATAATAATGCGGGTTTTAATTCATTAAAAGCATTCTATGAGTATTGATCTTCATCCTGTATCACAAAGACTATTCATTTCTCTTTTAAGAGGCCTTATCTGATTGGCGTGAGAAGTTTCCATTTTATCTGACAAAAGCCGTTCAGGTCAACAGTCTGTAATCTGTTTTGTATTAGGCGTTCGGATTGGTCTTTCACAGGATGTGGTCTGACATTACACTTATTCACACTGGGTCATTCAACACTGAAGTGTTTGTTGATAACATATTCATGCTGGATGATTAAAGGCTGACGGATACCGGAGCAAATCTTTGACTAGGTTGCAATATTTTAATATTCAATGAATAGTGGAGTCGTGAAGGATTCCATACAATACCCTTGACATCTCCACTATCCATGAGTTAATCCATTAATGAAATCAATGGGGCACATTGAGTTAGCGGAATGGGGAAGGATATGTATCAATGAGAACATAATAATCAATTCATATAAATACTAAATAGAACTATAAAGTAATGGGGATAGCACATTGATAATTCATTCCTTTGTGAAGGGATAATATATACAATACATATATAAACGCACACACACACACACTATATATATATATATATATATATATATTATATATATATATTATATATATAAAAGATAGATAGTGAAGGAATATTTTTATAGGAAACATGAGTATCAATATCAATTATGAGTTATTGATTCCTGTTAATCTTTTTTGGTTGTGTCTACTTACTGCCAGACGAAAACACAATATTAATTATCACTCCTACACACTAGTATAATGGCATTAATTAATAGTAATACAATGTACTGACCAGTTTCTCGCTATGTAGGAATTTTGAGTTTCCTATTATAGAGCAGTGAGCTCTAAGTAGATGAAATGGAGAGAGACAGTTACTCTCCGCAACTTTGACTTATAAAGGTTTCCGACTGGAGTTGGAGAATCTCAAAGAGCCAATAATATTTCAGGATATTTGTAGGCCTGGTATTATTATTGGTTGTTGTCCGTAGCCCAGTCGGGGTTTGGGTGTCGCAACTGTAGCGTCCGCGAATGTCTAATTAG
>NC_088370.1:21456084-21461084 GCF_034508935.2 Berghia stephanieae | reverse complement strand
ATGAAAAGTTCTAGCCAGCATGAAGAATTAAAAGTACCAATTTTCTTTGTTTAGAACCAAGATGGCCGCCGTTGTTGGGCGACGTGACATCAGAAAATTGAATCCAATCGGTGTATTATTGTGCTGACGAAGGGTTTGTACCCAAAACGTCTATTATCTGTATCGTACCTATACGAAACCTCTCCATTTTCACTCTTTCGTCAGTATTTTCACGATCACAGGCTTCAGGCGGCCCCCACCGTTTTCTACTGTGCTAGTTAGGCCACATCATGATTCAATATACAATCTATTCATTATTAGTCTGCTGGAGGACTAGATACATACACACTTTCAATGATTTAGGAACCAGGAAAGTAGAAGGCGAGGCGTCACGAATTGCCTTCCCTGTTCCACTGGAGGGATTTGGGTTCAAAGCCTTGGGCATTTGGAACAACTTGGAAAGTTTAACTCAAGATTTCAAGAATCCTTTGTATCCTACACACCAACAATGACCTCACCTAGATGATTTCTTATCCATATATATTCTTTATTTTTAAAACTGTGATTAGTTCTCGAATGTGATTAGTTCTCGAATGTAGAGATATGACATTGAGAATTATCGGTGTGGCCAGGATATCATTACACGTCAAAATCTATTTTTAGTAAACCAGGATATGTGGTAGGCGACGTGCACTTAATTTCAGGTCTGATAACCCAATATGGAAATCTCAAAAAATGGCGCAAATTTTGTCCATTACAATGTTAACCTAGACATATAAGGATGTTCGGATGTCAGACCTGCATATATGTACACGTCAGCCCCGATTGATTGTCTTTTGGGTTTTCTAATTATTCCTGCACATCAACGTTGTTTTTGCACACCAATAATCTCACCCCCCCCCCCCCCCCCCTTTTAACTGATTCTTGCTATTCTTCACTCTTCATCCATTCACCCTTCATTCATCCATTCACCCTTCATTCATCCACTCACCCTTCATTCATTCTTCACCCTTCATTCATTCTTCACCCTTCATTCATTTGCCCTTCATCCATTTGCCCTTCATTCATTCACCCTTCATTTATTCGCCCTTCATTCATTCATCGTTCATTCTTTCATTCACCCTTCATCCATTCACCCTTCATTTATTCACCATTCATCCATTTGCCCTTCATTAATTCACCCTTTGTTTATTCACCCTCCATCCATTCACCCTCCATCCATTCACCCTTCATCCATTCCCCTCATCTCCAGATTACGACTTGGCCATTGTAACCTTGGAGAAAGAATTAATATTTGGACCTTGCATCGCTCCCGTTTGTATTCCCCATGAAAGTCAACGCGCCGAGGACATGGATGAGTGTGTGGTTGCTGGATGGGGGGTCATGGACCGTAAGTTTTATTCAGTAATAAACAGAAACGAATAGAAAAGCTTTAAAAAATAAATAACAATACCAAATACGGAACGTTTCGGGCTGAAAACCCATCTTCAGCCACAACAAAAAACAATGAAATAAATACATTAATACCCTTCAACAGTTGTAACGTCACTTCCCTCGTAATGACGCATGGTAACATAGTAACTGGCTCTAAACTATCGGAACAATGGCGGACGCCTTATGAAATATTTCTCCGACGAGCATAAAAGCGTATCCAGAGGGGAAAAAAAAACATTATAAATTTTACACATTCTGATCATAAGACATATGAAAAGTTGTATCTGTTGTGTTTTTGACGGGACACCAGATGAATTTTGTGGAATCTCTCAGCCCAGAAGCATTAAGTGATTCGATGTGAGAGAACAATTTATTACTGAATATAAGTTAGAGTATATACAAATATATCACAACACCATTGTAAGTAGAAGGACTGTATATAACTCAAACATAGATAGTAAGGAACAAAGAGTGCATCCTTCTCCAGGGCATGCCACTCTGATATATGTAAGCACAGATGATATTTTAAACAATGGACTTAATGAATAATAACTAATTGGGCTGTGACTAAAGTCGATTAGCTAATAACAAAGGGGAGCAACTCTTTCCTAGCGTAACTCGATGTATAAGTCCATACCAGTATCTATGGGGATTTCGTTCCTCCAGACTTCAGTTTCTTTGTGTTGTTTTCAAGTAATACCTTGCCATGCCTCTGTGTGTGAAAAGAGGAGTTGAAGGAGAGGGAAGAGGAGGAGGAGGAAGAGGAGGAGGAGGAGGAGGTAGATGAAGATGATGATGATGATGATGATGATGATGATGATGATGATGATGATGATGATGATGATGATGATGATGATGAGATGTGATGATGATGATGATGATGATGATGATGATGATGATGATGATGATGATGATGATGATGATGATGATGATGATGATGATGATGATGATATGGATGATGATGATGATGATGATGATGATGATGATGATGATGATGATGATAGTGATGATGATGATGATGATGATGATGATGATGATGATGATGATGATGATGATGATGACGATGATGATGATGATGATAATTCTATTCTTTTGTTGTTGTTGTTGTTGTTGTCCTTCCAGGCCGTGCCATCGACAGACGCCAACCAGATCTACTACGAAAAGTGACCGTTCCTATCGTCCGCAGGGATAAGTGCATGTCCTCATACGGTGGTCGACACTTTAACGATTTGAAGTTATGCGCCGGAAATTACAAAATGGGCGGTCAGGATTCCTGCAAAGTAAGTTGGTTGAAATCTTGAACATCTATATAGTGCAATATCCACTAAGCGTGCTCAAAGCGCTTTAAAAGGGGTCCCTGGTCAACAACAAACTTTAACATGACGTCTGTTAGGCGTTATTACATTCTCCCCCCCCCCCAAAAAAAAACCCCCAAAAAAAAACGACAATGCTCTTACAGTTCATTGCCAGGTATTAATTTTACATCTGAGTATGGTGAGAGAATGAGATTAAAGAGCCTTTTCCATGGATATTGCTATTCGCCGCTCACAGCGGGGCTCGAACCTTGGACCCTCCGATTAGAGTGCGAGTGTTGTACCACTAGACCACGTGGCCGCACGATGTACACATAACAACAGGTCTGATCATCGAAGGCAAATATGGGGCCTATGTCACCTTGTTGTCATGGACACTATGTTTCGTTGCTTTGAGAGTATCGATGTATTCCCATTACAACAATGGGCCCCTGACATTTTGGCTTATCAGACCTGAAATTAAATGCACGTTTACCGTGCTCTACCAACTGAGTTATCGTATCCCCCAACAAGGATGGACAACCCAAGACTATTGAGGAAACGTGATGGGAGATCTGGAAAAATGACATCTTTAAAAATGTGGTCTTTTGGTTTGAGAGTTTTTACCAAGATGAGGGTCATTTAAATCAATCGATATTTGAAGGACGAGTTTTCTGGCCAAATTTTTTTTAATGGGTTTTCTCCTGGGATGCTTTGACCAATTAACTAACTGTCGTTTACTGGAAATACAAGGGTCTACAACAAATGGTCAGAATAGCCGGCCTTCAAGGGTCGAATGATTCAATTGACCTTCACCTTTGAAAAAAAAAAAACCCTCTTCATCCTGGGAGACCAGAAATACCACGTGACGTCTCTAGTTTCAGAGTTTTGGCCAAGATAAGGGTCAAGGGTCATTCAGGTCATAGGTATTTGAAAACAAAACAAACAAAAACGAGCTTTTACATAGCGCAATGTCCACTAAACGTATTCAAAGCGCTTTACAAAGGGTCCCTGACAAACAGGAACACGTTGACATGTAGAACAAGGTAACATGTAGAACAAGGCATGACGCCTGTTAGGCGATATTACAAATTCTTTTCCCGACTGTCAACGGTCAGGTGCTCAATTTACGCATGAGTATGGTGAGAGAATGTGAATAAAGAGCCTTTTTCCAATGACTCAACAATTTTGTTTCTCACAGAGACAATGCTGATAACGGTCAGGTACTCATTTTACACCTGAGTACGGTGAGAGAATGTGAATAAAGATCCTTTTTCCAAGCGAGGCTCGAACCCAGGACCTTCCAATCTGAAAGCGAGTGACATACCACTAGACCACATAGCCGCACAAGCCACGTTTTTTTAGAAATCCAATATTGATTTCTTTCAGGGCGACTCAGGTGGACCCCTCGTGTGTCGTAAGAAGAATGGCCCCTACAGTGTGTTTGGAATTGTTTCCTTCGGTAATCAGTGTGCCAAACCTTTGTACCCTGGGGTATACACGCGTGTCAACCATCCACTCATCAAACAGTATATCTTAGAGTCCACTCAAGACAACACTCGAAGATGGAGAAATTATTAATCTTTTGTAATTTTGTGAATAAAGGATATTTTATTGTTATAAATATGTAGCTTGTTTGTTTTGTTTGTTTTGAAGGGTTTCACTGCACTTGCAAAACGTTTAGGTCATATCAGCACCACTAAAAAGGAAGAATGTGGGATAGATAGTAAAAAATTCTAGTATGACACCGACGTGTACATATATGCAGGTCTGACATCCAAACCCCCGTATATTATGCCTAGTTTAACACTGGAATCGACGACAATCATCATCATCATGTAGTTCCGTATCTGAAGCAGACGTCGGAGGTCATCTTCCGCCAAGCTGATCTATCTCTTGCTAATTCTATTAAAGCAGCGCCACCTTTCTCAGCTTCATCTGTCCAAGTTCTTATCCCTTTCAAACAAGTTATTCTTTGTCTTCCTCTTATTCTTTTTCCATTCATCTTTCCAGTCAAGGCGAGTACTTCCAAACCAGGGTGGCGGATAATGTGTCCTAAAAATTCCATTTGTCGTTCGACGACAATATTTGCGCCATTTTTTGAGATTTCCATTTTGGGTTATTAGACTTGCAACATCCCAAAAAATCAGTCGACCTCCACTGGGTACCCAGTCTTTGACTGGCACCTTTCATATACACTAGTCTTGTCAGATCTTTAAGTGACCTCCTGCCCACCATGGGAGGTCAAGAGGTCCCATCCAGGTTACATGTTACTTCTCTTTTCAAGGCTTTATA
>NC_088370.1:21441084-21451084 GCF_034508935.2 Berghia stephanieae | reverse complement strand
CTCTTATCATTGTTGTTATTTTTATACCGCCAAATGGGTGACTAGGTTTCACACGATTTTCTCGATCATATTATAAACGTTTAAGTTTACAATCAATAGTAAAACCTGTGTAGTTTTCTCGATGAACAAATCATTTCCATTGTTTACATTATGACGACTGGTGTGGTTATGTCCCCTGCCAATAGTTGACTATTGTCACGATTCAAAACACCGTGATGTTTTCTATTTATAGAAATGTGATGGTTGACTTGGTCTATTCTCTCCATGTTTGAAATTCGACATTACTGGGAAAACATGGAAATATTTTAAATATTTTGGCCAGAAACTCGTCCTTCAATAAATACCCATCGATTGAAACGACACTCATCTTGTGAAACAAAACTTTTTAAAAGTGTTTAAGAAAACCCCAGGTTTGATCGTTTTTGACATGAAGGCCATTTTAATGGATCGATATTTGAAGGACGAGTTTTCTGGCCAAAATTTTTTAATGTGTTTTTTTTTCTTCAGAGTTAGGTAGACGTCTAGTATTGATTTACCTGTTGCAATATTATGAAAATCAACGTCAGGTGACATGGCCAAACTGACCTACGATGATAAAACACTTTTTTTTCAAAATAATTTTGGCCAAAAATATCTACTTGATATAAACTACTTATTGCTATGTATAAGGCCGAGGTTTGTTTATTTTAGGTCTGCTAACCCAGTTTGTTATGGGCTCATTGTTGTAATAGAAATACTCTCAACCCAACGCTAAAAATTCTCCATAACAACAATGTTAATTCAGGCCTATAATTGTTTTGGGTTGTCAGACCTGGTAGATATGTACGATGATCAGGACGGTCCCCAAGTTATTGTAAAAAAGCTTTATATCTGTAAAATCTCTCTCTCTCTCTCCCTCTCTCTCTCTCTCTCTCTCTCTCTCTCTGTGTGTGTGTGTGAGTGTGTCTCTCTCTGCCTCTCTCTCTCCCATTCTCTCTCTCTCTCTGTGCGTCTCTCTCTCTCCCTCTCTCTCTCTCTCTCTGCGAGTGTGTCTCTCTCTGCCTCTCTCTCTTTCCCATTCTCTCTCGCCCTCCCTTTCTCTCTCTCTCTCTCTCTCTCTCTCTCTCTCTCCCATTCTCTCTCTCTCCCTCTCTCTCTCCCCCTCTCTCCTCTCTCTCTCCATTCTCTATCTGTGTGTGTGTGCGCGCGCGCGCGCGCTCTCTCTCTCTCTCTCTCTCTCTCTCTCTCTCTCTCTCTCTCTCTGTCTGTCTTTATATATATACATATATAATATATATATATACATATATATATATGCATATCAGTATCTATCTATCTATCTATCTATCTATCTATCTATCTATCTATCTATCTATCTATCTATCTATCTATCCTTCTATCTATCTATCTATCTATCTATCTATTGAATCGTGTTTGATACAAATATGGTGCGAAAAGTGCTGGACATGTAGTAATGGAGCGAATTATTATTTTTTTAAATATTTACCACAATGTTTGAGACAGTCTACATTAATGTTTCAGGCTTAATTTGCCATCGTCAGGACTGAGTTGTTTTGTTGACTGTTGTTGTTTCTTGAAGTGGTTCCGGTTTAAAGTTAATTAACAAGAACTTCCGGCGATGTGGACACGTACCGTACATCTCACTTTTCGTGTTGAGTGTGGCTTCATGAGGGTGTTTGATTATAGTATATTTCTCTTCCAGGCATAAGCTACATTGTTTTGATGTTGGTGTGTATCCTGTTGCTTTAGATAAAATTGTCCATGAAATGTTGTGGTCTAGTTTGTTGTCTTTTAATTTCCAACTATGTTCGCTGAGTTTTGTGGATGTTTTTTTGTTAGTGTTTCTAAATGTTGAGGTGTGGAGGTTGTAAGATACAGTGAGATCTACGGTACGTGTCTACATCGCCGGAAGTTCTTGTTAATTAACTCTCACACACACTCACACACACACACACACACTCACACTTTCTCTCCCTCTCTCTCTCTCTCTCTCTCTCTCTCTCTCTCTCTCTCTCTGTCTATCTATCTCTCTATATACATCTATAATCGATAAAGGAAGTAAAGTTGTTGTTTTTCTCGCCAAACTGAGAAAGGGATATCTTTGTAAGAAAACACCAGCATAATCTCCCATTGCGTTACAAGTTACACGTTCTATAGATGACGTTCTATAGTACACTATATAGAAGGCCTTGCGTATACACATCAATTCTATGACAAGGCACACATCATTGTTATTGTGTAGATTCAATATTCTAGGTGCACACCGTGAAGACAACGATATAATTGAAATAACTGTGTTGTAATCTTACCTTTTACATCGATGGTGTACGGGATGTCGATACAAAACAGCTATGATTGAGTTTTATCTGTGATTGTGTGTGATTGTGTGATTGTGTCATTATTGATAAGATTCCAATTACATTATTAGTTTGGTTTCGGTTCCTTTTCTTCCATATTTTAATGTCTTCATCATCATCATCATCATCATCTTCTTCTTCTTCTTCTTCTTCTTCTTCTTCTTCTTCTTCTTCTTCTTCTTCTTCTTCTTCTATTATTATTATTATTATTATTATTATTATTATTATTATTATTATTATTATTATTATTATTATTATTATTATTAATATTTTTCTCATTATTATTATTATTATTATTATTATTATTATTATTATTATTAATATTATTATTATTATTATTATTATTATTATTATTATTATTATTATTATTATTATTATTATTATCATCAAAATCATCATCATCATCATATCGACACAACTTTCATCATCATCATCATCATCATCATCATCATCATCATCATCATTATTATCATCATTATTATTTTTGTTATTTTAGAACTATTTTCACGTTAGAATCCAATCGTTACGTGCCGTCTGAGACGATCATTGGTGTACGTGCTATGTACCACAATAGCAACACGGAAGGTTACACAGGAATGCTACCCACAGTATAAGACATCAAATCTATATCTTAACACAAATCATTCTAGACGGTCTTGATAGATCGAGATAGACCCTAACACTGTGATATAATCATAAAATATAATTAATAGTGAACCATTGGTGCGTCGCCGTTTACTAAACATGTCAACACCGCCTTTCAGCAATACGGATATTCGCAATTTATATATATGATATATATATATATATATATATATATATATATATATATATATATATATATATATATATATATATATATATATATAATGTATGTATATATATATATATATATATATATATATATATATATATATATATATATATATATATATATGTATGTATATATATATATATATTATTATTATTATTATTATTATTATTATTATTATTATTATTATTATTATTATATTATTATTATTATTATTATCATTATTATTATTATTATTAAGCCATTGACATTGAGCTTGATAAAATTCTTCTGGTCTTGGGTCCAGTGTTCGAGCCTCGCTCGGCGCTTAGTTGATTCTATGGAAAAGGTACTTCACTCACATTCTCTCACCGTAATCAGGTGTAAAATGAGTACCTACCTGGCCGTTACCAGCGTTGTCTCTGTCCGGAAAATAATTGTAATATCGCTTAACAGGCATCGTGTCCCGTCCTAAAAGTTAAGTCTTGCTGTTGGCCAGGGACCCTTTGTAAAGCGCTTTAGTGGATTTTGCGATATATAAAAACTTTTTATTTTCTTCTTCTTACTCCTTGTCAGTCTGTAGCTTCAACAGTTTACAGATTCCACATGTTTTTGAATTGGAATTTCAATGGGGATTCCACAGCCTTTACTCTTTCCTGACCGATCGTTTTCAGTATTTTCCCACAATGGCAGGCTTACCCAGTAGAAAAATTGCTTTTTTTAAACTCAAACAAACAATCTCTCTACAAAATAACTTTATGTTCTTATTTATGAATTTGTGGCAATTTAGCCGTAGGTGGTACGCAGAGGGTTAAAGTTGACGGAATGAAAGAATTCTACAGTCATTGCAAAATTCAACTGCTAGAATAGGACCCAGTAGTCTGATGTCATGCCGCCCGGCAACGACGGCCATCTTGGTTCTAAACAAAGAAAATCATCACTTTTTATTCTTCATGCTGGCTAGAACTTTTCATATGCCTTGTGATCGGAATGTGTAAAAGTCAAAACTTGATCAAATTTATGTTTTTCCCCCTCTGGATACGCTTTTATGTTCGCCGGAGAAATATTTCATACAGGCGTCCGCCATTGTTCCGATAATTTAGAGCCAGTGTTACTAAGTTACCATGCGTCAGTAGGAAGGAAGTGACGTTACGACTGTTGAATCCTATTGTATTGATGAGAATAAAAACTGACCACACTATTCCCTTTTTGACAACTTTGCATTGGCTTCCCGTCAAAGCACAGATTAAATATAAAATCTCGACCCCTGTTTTCAAATGCTTGAATAGCCTTATTGTTATTGATTACCAAATGGCTTCATCTTCTGATGTATTTTTGTAGAATGTCGCCTAGGGCTAATTTTACCTGCAAAATATTAACAAATGATATTGTGAAATTGAATGTAAGCTTATATTATTTAATTACAAGAACAGATGGAATGGAAGTTTCAGGTTTCCCCTTTATCAACAAACAGGATGAATGAAACACTACAGATGAATGAGATAATGTGGTAGTGGCGTTGTTCACTATCGTGTGACATTAGCTACAATTGTTGTTTACACTTCTCTGTTCTATTTCTAAAATAGATAGAAAGAAAAATACACAAAAAGCAGAGCTATTTGCCAGTTGTAACCTGCCTACTAACAAGATTCGTTTATAGCTTCAGTCATATTCCGATTCCCAAATAAACGTTCTTTGCTGTTTTTCTATTGATATGAGTATCAAGTTTGAAGTCTATTGAGATGTGTGTTACTATCATGTTATATTATATGACACGTGATAGTGAAAGAGATCCACAGATGTCTATGGACGGACTCAGGAGACCAGATGTCTATGGACGGACTCAGGAGACCAGATGTCTATGGACGGACTCAGGAGACCAGATGTCTATGGACGGACTCAGGAGACCAGATGTCTATGGACGGACTCAGGAGACCAGATAACTAATGTACTTTGGAAAGACTCGGATTTAAAAATTTGGCCAGAAAACTCGTCCTTCATTTATCGATCGATTTAAATGAGCTTCATTTCGGCAAATACTCTCAAACCTGGGACTTTACGAAGTCTTCCTTATGTCCCAGGTTTGAGAGTTTTTGCTAAGATGAGGGTCATTTAAATCGATCGATAACTTACCGATAAAAATTGGGATGTTCCGATAGTGTGCTGGTTAACAAAATTGGGATTTTCCAATAGTGTGATTGTTAACAAAATTGGGATTTTCCAATAGTAGTCTGGTTAACAAAATTAGGATTGTCCAATAGTAGGCTGGTTAACAGAATTAGGATTTTCCAATAGTGTGATGGTTAACAAAATTAGGATTTTCCAATAGTGTGATGGTTAACAAAATTGGGATTTTCCAATAGTAGTCTGGTTAACAAAATTTGGATTTTCCAATAGTAGGCTGGTTAACAGAATTGGGATTTTCCAATAGTGTGATGGTTAACAAAATTGGGATTTTACAATAGTGTGATGGTTAACAAAATTGGGATTTTACAATAGTGTGATTGCTTTTAGACAGCAATTTTGGTGATTAGTTCTCACTAAATTACAAAAACGTTCAAAGCTACACGCAGTTTTGTTTGTTGGTACTTTATATCCAGCCGGCGGATGTTGTGAGTATTTCACCTATACACATAGCATCAATAGCATGCCTACGATAGTACTTAAACCAACAAAACACGACCAGTTCTTGAATATGGATTTTGTGGTGCTTTCTTCAACAAATGTGTCGATTTCCCCGGAGTGATTCGTGTTGCTAGTTGTCGTTGGATCAGCCATCCCTGTGACAACGAAGCAACGACTGCCAATTTCAGTGGACTGGCGACCGTCAATCATATCAACCATCATGGAGGCCACGGGCGACCATGACTTCAACGCCAGAAACAAACACGAATTGAGTTTTAAAAAAGGGAGTATTTTAAAGGTAAGGGAGGAGAGTGAGGGGGAGAGAGGGAGGGAGAGAGAGAGAGAGAGAGAGAGAGAGAGGGAGAGAGAGGGGAGAGAGTGTGTGAGGGAGAGAGAGGTAGAGAGAGGGAGAGAGAGAGAGAGGGGGGAGGGAGTGACAATTATTGAATCATTATCGTCATCGCCGATGTCATCATTATTATCATATGTATCATCATCATCATCATCATCATCATCATCATCATCATCATCATCATCATCATCATCATCATCACCATCATCTTTTTCCTCTGTGATTACATTCCAGATTCTGACAAGCAAGGGAGACAACAAAGAGTGGTTGAGAGCAGAACACGATGGCCACGAAGGGCTGGTGCCAACCAACTACGTCACATTGAAACCCAACGAGTAAGGGATTTGAAGACAATCTGTGACGTATATTATCTGTCAGGTGTCTTTGGTTGGTTGGTTTGGGGTTTGGGTTGGGGTTTTTGGGGTTTGTTTGTTTGTTTTTTTTTTTTGTTTTTTTTTTTTTTGTTTTTATTTTTGGTCATTTTGGAGAGGGGTTTGTTTGTTTAATTTTGACGTTTGTTCTGTTCGGGATTTTTTAAAATTTGGGTTGTCGGTTTGTTGTTGTTATTGTTTTGTTTTGTTTTTTGGTTTTTTTTTGTCGTCTGTTCTTTGTTTTGTTTTGTTTTGTATTTTTTTTTGGGGGGTGGGGGGCGGGTTGTTTGTTTTTGTTTGTTTGTTTATTTGTTTTGGTTTTTTAATTTTTGTTGTGTGTGTTTTGTTTTTTGTTTTTGTTTCGTTTTGTTTTGGTTTTTCTTTTTTTTTTTTCTTTTTTTTTTTGTTTCCTCTGTATTTTATTGGGGATTTTTAAAGAAAGGGGGGGGCGTGCACCTATTTGCAGGTCTGTTTACCGAACGCTAATATGGTCGTGATTTAACGATTGTTGTCATGGCAACATTTTGCGTTGGTTTGAGACGATGTGTACTTCTATGCAGGTCTGACATCCGAACCCAATTATGGGCCTGGTTTGACATTGTTGTAATGTAATGGACAATATTTTGCTTCATTGTCTTAGATTTTAATTACAATAACGAGCCCATAAGGAATTGGGTGATCAGACCTGCAAATAAATGCACGTCGATTTGGGAGTAGTTCCATTACAACATCTAGCATTTACCAATTTGGGCTATCAGACCTACAAAAAGTTACACGTCGGGATTGGCTGATGATGATTTTGTTCTCCTTTTGTGATGTTTTTTAGCCGTGGAAAACAATCAGTTTACATTGGACACAACGTGTGTGATCTGCATTGGACAATTTGCCATCAAAAATGTTACTTTTCGTATTGAAAGATACGGGGGGCAAAGTGGCCGAATGGTTAAGGCATTGTGGCCCGGAAGGTCACTGGTTCGAGCCCCGCTTCAGGCATTTTCGGTTATTTCCTTGGGCAAGATTATTAACCCCCAATTTGCTCACTTGGACACCATGGGTGATTCCTGTTGACATCAGACTTCTTGGTTGATGAATTATTTATATTCCTTCATGGAATGCTAGGCGACGATATCTTGTGACGTCATGGCGGAAGGGCAGAATAAGTCAAGGGATAATCTCGTTGTTTCTGATTTTTAAAGCTGATGTTTTTATTGTCTCTTCTACCCCCCCCCCTCCCCTTTCCCCCATCCCTTCTACGACGACTCTGACCACGCTACCATCTATACCACCCAAGCTGGTACCACGGAAAGATCTCCAGACTCGATGCCGAGAGACTCCTGAACGACCAAAAACAAGATGGCGCTTTTCTTGTTCGGGAAAGCGAGAGCAACCCCGGCGATTTTTCAGTTTCTGTCAAGTAAGGGAATAGGCTTTAAAAGTCGTGACGTCACTTCCTTCTTAATGACGCATAGTAACTCAGTAACTGGTTCTAAACTATCGGAACAATAGCGGACGCCATTATGAAATACTTCTCCGCCGAACATAAAAATGTATCTAGAGGAGAAAAACATTATAAATCTGATCATGTTTTGACTTTTATACATTCTGATCACATGACATGGGAAAAAGTTCTAGCCAGCATGAAAAATAAAAAGTGCAAATTTTCTTTGTTTAGAACCAAGCTGCTGGTTGCTGGGTGGACGTGACGTCAGACTATTGAATCCAATTTATATAAATCAGAAGATGTGCATCAACCATCTACTCTTTAGGTTCCTAAATCATTGGAAGTGTGTATGTAGCCAGTCCTTCAGAGTACCAATAATGAATAGGTTACATAAAGGTGGCATAACTATTTCAGTAGCAGGATGTGTAGGCAGAGTCTTAGGAATTTATGCCAGGCTTCATGAATGGCAATCGAAAACAGTGGGTCTCCTCAAACCGACTACTGACAGGCCACGACAGGACTGCTGCAAACATGCATCGATGGGGTCTGAGAGAGTCAGCACGACTGTCCCCTCTGTCAGGGAACGCCAGAGACAGCAGACCACATAATCTTACACTGCCCTGTGACGAGATTGGCGGGAGGTTTCGAGGCTTTCCTCCAATGCGGTGACGAATTCAAAGACTGGCTGGAGACTTCCAGTGTGGAGATGTAGCCAGACGCTAGTACTAGTTGAAGAGTGACAAACACATATCAACAGGAAGATACAGTGAGTAAATGTGACTCATATATAAGGGAACAACACAACACAACGTTTCGGCCCTTGGCCTTCGTCAGGAGACTTACAACAAAATACAAATATATAAGTACAAATGACAAAATCTGATATTTTGTAACCTTGCATATATATGTTTTGTTGTTTGTCTCCTGACGAAGGCCAAGGACCGAAACGTTGTCTGTTTTGTGTCGTTCCCTTATATATATGAGTCATATTTACTCACTTTATCTTTCTCTCCATTTTAGTGGCTCATGTAGGCACCTCTAGCCGTTTGTTTAACAGATCAACAGACCTGATAAACTAATCCATTTATGGGCTCAAGTTAACATCGTTATCATGGACTATTGTGTTTCTGTGTGTGAGAACTTGCCTTTGAGCTGTTTTATTTTATAGCGTAATATCCACTAAACGTGCTCAAAGCGCTTTACAGGGGATCACTGGTCATCAGCAACCTGTAAGACGTAGAACGAGACTTTTAGGCGATATTACGATATTACATTTTTTTCAAACAGACACAATCTTGTTAACGACCAGGTACTGATTTTACACCCCAGTACAATGAGAGAACGTGAGTAAAGTGTCTTTTCCAAAGACTCAACTATGCGCCGAGCGAGGCTGGAACCCAGGAATTTCCGATCCGAAAGCAAGTGCCATACCACAAGACCACATTGCCGCACGAGAATTTCTATTACGACAACGAGCCCCCAATAACATTGGTTGTCAGACCTGCAAATATACATACGTCGACTCTGACTCTGAGAACGATAATGCCATGACGGACTAGTTTTGTGGGGGGTTTTTGGCTCCAATTTTCATAAGTTGATAATAAAAAGAAGTGAAGAAATAATTCTCTGTGTGTTGGATTTTGTCCATGCACGTGACCATTGACCATCCGGCTGACCTGGTAAACTGCGAGCATAATATATATCGATATCGATATAGCATTTTGAAATAGATATGGTTCGATATTGTCATTCATATCGATTTATTAATATTTCGATACGATATGCCCATTACTACTTTTCATTCTAACTGACAGATTCGCCCAAGGCGTGGAACATTTCAAAATATTGAGGAACAGTACAGGGAAATACTATCTGTACTTGACCAAGTTCAGCTCTCTGAACCAGCTGGTGGAGTTCCACAGGACCCCTTCGGCAACGCAACAGTTACTTCTGAAGGACCCAGTGCCGGTGAGTCACCCACCTCAATAACTCGACTTTAGAGCCGCCTTTGTAAACTCATAGCCTGACCGTAGCCTTTGTAAACTCATAGCCTGACCGTAGCCT
>NC_088370.1:21391084-21436084 GCF_034508935.2 Berghia stephanieae | reverse complement strand
AACGACGTTCCGGCTCTTGGCCTTCATCAAGTAAACACATTGAAGAAGGCCAAAGGCCGAAACGTTGTTTGTTTTGTGTTGTTCCTTTATAATATATGAGTTACATTTACTCACTTTATCTTTCTCTCCATCATGTTCTACTCACTTCATGCTCATTAGAGTAAGAACTGGTTCCAAAGTGAGTGTGGACAAAACCTAAAATAGATTTTTTTAAAATACCGAGCTTTTATATAGCGCAATATACACTTAACGTGCTCAAAGCGCTTTAAAAGAGGTCCCTAGCGAAAGCAAAAAAAAAAAATAATAATAAAAATAAAATGCCACAGACCATCTCTTAGCTGAGGGGGACACAATCAAATGCACGATATTCTATTTTTTTGAGAGATGATATTTTCCTCCTTGTAAATCAAATCATCGTTCTGTTTTGTACCATTGTCGTTAATAGTTTTGAATATATTGTTCTTTGTAAACATATGAGTATATCCTTTAAAGATATTATGCGCTTGGCTAAGAAACTCACAACATCCGGAAGTATAACAGAACAACACACAAAACTCTGTGTAATCATGAACTTTTATAGTCTGTTTAATACTGTTTAGTGAGAATTACTCATAAACACGGGTGGCAAAAAATAACAATAAAAACCAGAGTGACGTCATCTTCATACTGTCTATAGACGGATCTTTTGCTTGTGCCTGGATGGGACTTTTATGTCGGGTCAACATAGGCTCATGGATGGAAAGCTGGTGGAATCTTCAGCTCCCTATTTGAACCAGTTCTCCTTTGTCGTGATTGTCTTTGGCGATTTCAACATCTGATCTACGGTACCATTTTCCTTTTATCATCTTCCGTTTTACTGGCGATGAAATGACCTTATCGTGTCGCAAGCGGTAGACGAAAACTCCTAAAAACAAACAAAAAAGTAGTCCCTGATTTAAATAAAACAACAAACAAAATAATTCCAAATTTGAATAAATAAAACAAACAAAATAATTCAAATTTGAATAAATAAAACAAACAAAATAATTCCAAATTTGAATAAATAAAACAAACAAAATAATTCCAAATTTGAATAAATAAAACAAACAAAATAATCCCAGATTTGAATAAATAAAACAAACAAAATAATCCCAGATTTGAATAAATAAAGCAAACAAAATAATCCTAGATTTGAATAAAACAAACAAACAAAATAATCCTAGATTTGAATAAAACAAACAAACAAAATAATCCCAGATTTGAATAAAACAAACAAACAAAATAATCCCAGATTTAAATAAAACAAACAAAAGAATCCCAGCTTTAAAGAAAACAAACAAAATAATCCCAGATTTAAATAAAACAAACAAACAAAATAACCCCAGATTTAAAGAAAACAACACGCAAAATAACCCCAGATTTAAAGAAAACAACAAACAAAATAACCCCAGATTTAAAGAAAACAACAAACAAAATAATCCCAGATTTGAGTAAATTAAACAAACAAAACAATCCAAGATTTTTAAAAATACTATTTTCTCATGAATCAATAATTTGGTGTTGGGAGCAAGACGTAAGCTGAGATTTCAAAGGTTCTATCGTGGAATGCAGGATAAAACATTTCAAATCCAAGCTGACGTGTTGCGGCTGTTCTGTCTATCTTGTGATTGGACGACACGTTGTCTTGTACGACACGTTGTCTTGTAGGACACGCTTGTCTTATACGGCACGTTGTCTTGTACGACCTGATTCTGAGGCATCCAAACCTTTCGCTAATCTAAATACTAAAAATATACGTCAGTTTCTGTGTGACGATTATGGAAATTCTCACAAACAAGCTAGAGAAACTCTACCAGGTTTACATTTCTATCGATCTCGTCAAAGTTAAACATTTGTCACGACTCGGATCGTTTTAAACAAGTACCTACATTTTCTTTTTAATTCGTCGATAATTCCAAAATCGGATGGCTATTCATGGCTTCCATTTTGTCGGTCGCTTCCAAACCGTGACTTCCGCTATGATTGAAGTCAGTGCAATGTGCATTGTGGTAAATACACACTACACATGATGTCAAAATGGTTGTGTAGCAATCTCATACCTTTCCGTTGGATTATAATATTATTTTGTAACGAGTTCAAAGTTCAAAAAGTTTATTTATGCCCTTCATGGCGTATAATCACAACTTTTATATGAACAAAAATTCATCATCATCATCGACAACACCGAAAGTGAACCCAGCGAAGCCGGTAGGTCGGGCTAGAAGATTTATATTATATTCTTCTTCTCCCTCTTCTTCAAGTACCAAGTATGTGCCAGACACCGGTGATTATGGTAAGCCATTCATCTCTCTGATCAGATAACCTCAGAAAACTAATATTACTCTTCTCTTTCTTTGTCACCCAGCTGTTCAAACTATTCAAATATGTTTTCTTGGTCTACCTTTACTCTTTTTACCTTCTATCTTTCCTGTGAGAGCAAGATGTTCAATAATTTATGTTGATTTAGGTGCCCTAAAGATTGCATTTGTCTTTTTCTTATTGTACGAATTAGTAACCTTTTAGTTTCAGCTTGCTCTAATACTTCTTCATTATTTTCTTCTCTGTCCATGAGATTCTTAACATCCTTCTAAGAAACCACATTTCTGCTGCCTCCAGTTTCTTTATATACAACATGTTAAACTTGCGTGAAAAAAAAACGAAAAATAAGATTTCAACTTTAAAACATTTTCCCACTTGTCACGATAGAATTTACTCTGTTAGTCAAGATATTCTCGGTGCTAAAGTTGTGTGACCTGACTTGACCTTACGCCTTTCGCTTTCGATGTCATCCGACTACGCCGTTCCTCTTATTCTTGTGGTGAAGGTTCTCCAATAGGGAGGAAAAGTGTGATGTCAAATAACTGGTTCCTATTTCATTGGAAGTGTAAAACCACGCTTCCGGAGGACTGTGTATAATAGTAGAAAACGGCAGGGGCTGCCTGAAGACTGTGATCGTGGAAATACTAACGAAATAGTGAAAATTGAGAGGCTTCGTATGGGAACAAAACTGTATTGTTCGCATACCAAGCCTCTCCATTTTCACTCTTTTGTTAATATAGTAAAATACCTTTTGTAACTTATCTTCTAGTGTCGGAGTGATGGTATCTTATTTTCTAGTCTAAATATAGGCAGATCGTCAGTTAAGATCGTCCATCTTCGATCTTTTATGAACGCTAGTCCTAAGAATCTGCCTATAGATAGTATGCAGATGACGTCAGTCAGGCTTTTGTTATTGTTTTTGCCATCCGCGTTTGTGAGTTGTTCTCACTAAACTGTATTAACCAGACTATAAAAGTTCATGGTTACACAGAGTTTGTGTGTTGGTCCGTTATACTTCCGGATGGCAATGTTGTGAACTCCTTGGCCAAGCGCATTCTATCTATAGATCTTGCTACTAAAATAGTTATGTCACCTTTATGTAACCTATTCATTACTAGTACTCCGAAGGACTGGTTACATGCACACGGCAAGGATTTAGGAACCAAAAGAGTAGATGGTGTGACGTAATGACTTTTCATCCCCATTGTTTCTGTCTTGTGTCTCTTCGCTGGTGTTTGATAGCTCTGCAATAGGATTCAACAGTCTGATGTCACGTCCGCCCAGCAACCAGCAGCTTGGTTCTAAACAAAGAAAATCGATACTCTTCATTCTTCGTGCTGGCTAGAATTTTTTTCACATGTCATGTGATCAGAATGTATAAAACTCAAAACATGATCACATTTATAATGTATTTCTTCTCTGGATACACTTTTATGCTCGTCGGAGAAGTATTTAATAAGGACGATGATGAAGATAATGGCGTCCGGCATTGTTCCGATAGTTTAGAACCAGTTACAATGCGTCATTCATTACGAGGGAAGTGATGTCGCGACTGTGGAACCCTATTGATGTTAATCTGATTTTGTCAGTGAGTTGTTTCAAATCCTTGTCGAGACTGAGTGGTAACGTTTTTTTGTTGGCCGTCTGGTGTGTAGTGTTTGTGTGTGTGTGTGTGTGTGTGTGTGTGTGTGTGTGTGTGTGTGTCGAAAGTGTCGTAAAACCCTTAAAAACAATAACAAAACAAAAATCATTGCTTTATTGATGCTGCGCGATTAGCCAAAAAAACTCACAACATCCACTAGTCGGATATAACGTACCAACACACAAAACTATGTGTAACCACGTTTATGGATAATATAGATAGAATGCACTTGGCCAAGGAGTTCACAACATTGCCATCTGGAAGTATAACGGACCAACACACAATTCTCTGTGTAACCATGAACTTTTATAGTCTGGTTAATACAGTTTAGTGAGAATTACTTATAGATAGTATGCAGATGACGTCACTCAGGCCTTTGTTATTGTTTTTGCCATCCGCGTTTGTGAGTTGTTCTCACTAAACTGTATTAACCAGACTATAAAAGTTCATGGTTACACAGAGTTTGTGTGTTGGTCCGTTATACTTCCGGATGGCAATGTTGTGAACTCCTTGGCCAAGCGCATTCTATCTATAAACGTGGATGGCAAAAAACAATAACAAAGACCCAAGTGACTTCAACTTCTTTCTATCTATAGTCTGATTGATACAATTTAGTGAGAACTACTCATAAAAATGTCTGGCTTAAAACAATAACA
Organism: Berghia stephanieae; assembly: GCF_034508935.2. NCBI lineage: Eukaryota > Metazoa > Mollusca > Gastropoda > Nudibranchia > Aeolidiidae > Berghia > Berghia stephanieae. Next base: position 21,431,449 of record NC_088370.1, on the reverse strand, counting down.
TAGAGCTGAGTGGCGTCAAATTCGTTCCTTCTATTGGCGGAGATTTCAAGTTTACGACGTAGAGCAACGCTGTGTCATTGTGATTTGTAGATTACTAACGGATATTGTGAGTATTTTACCTGAATGTAGTACCATTTCAAAAAGATGACAATGGGAAGGTGTGGGATGGGGACAACTGCCATCCAAAGCCTTTCAATTTTCATCTTTTTCTTTGTGTTTTTTAGGCTTAAAGACATCAGACCGTGGCCTTCTTCGTAAACTCATGGCCCGATACTAACCACTAAATGGTGTCAAAAGACAAGTCTTTGGCCACAAAAGAAAACAAATTCTAAGTTGTATTCAACAGTTCAACCAGCGGCGTAGCCTGGTCATTTAGGAGCATGGGGCTGGATTTGAGATGGGTTGTCGCATATATATATATATATATATATATATATATATATATATATATATATATATATATATATATATATATATATATATATATATATTTTATATATATATATATATATATATATATATATAGAGAGAGAGAGAGAGAGAGAGAGAGAGAGAGAGAGAGAGAGAGAGAGAGAGAGAGAGAGAGAGAATTTGATGCACTCAATTATTTTATCAAAATTTGCATGTTCTTTGTAACTTGTTCATCATGCCTGGCTAAAGATAAGCGATAGCCACTGTCAATCTGTGCACCTATGTGAAGAGTACCAACGGTTTTCAATCTAGTGGTGATATTTAAATGTAAGTTAGACTTCTGATGGTTCAATGCTCTCTGTGTTAAATTTTTCAAACAGGTAAATCCACTTCTTGTCCAAGACAATTCTGTATTGCTGTTATCGCCAAACAAAATACAATTAAAAGAAAATAAACTCTTATTTTCTATTCTCACCGATAGCCAAGGAAAACGACTATACCAATCTTTATCAAATGACCGATTCTGTTTCCCGTCTTTAATAGTGAGTACAAAATCGTTTGGTTGATGGGGACCGAGACTTTTAATCAAAGGTTTATTTTCCCCTATTCAAAGAACTGGTATTGATAGTCAACAGATAATCAACGTGATTCATCACACTTAATAGCAATTAATTAAAATTTTAAAAACAAACACTGCACACATCAGATTAACACACTCAAGTTAAAAGGGACAATGGGGAATTCAATATCACATGCCTGACACGCCTCGAAGAGGGATGGGTAACAGGTACAACACGATTGCCATCAATGGAACAATTAGGTCATTGTGTGTGGCTGCGAGTAAGAAAGCCACAATGACTCAGTTCAACGTCAAGATGCCTCTTGATGCCCACAGTCATAGCACAGTCAATGCATCGCCTGGTTGTACCGTGGGAATATGGCTGGAAGCCTTCTCCACCTTTAAAGCCACACGCTGTACTGATTGGTCAGGGGCACGAGTACAACTCGAGCTGTAGTAAATTCAAAGCGGTGTGATTGGTTCAAGTTTTGAGGCTCTGTAAGGGTTTTTTAACACCAGGTCAACAATGAATTTCATTGTTTGTGAAACAGAAAAATTAAAAGTGTGACTTTTTATTGTTAAATTCTTACATACTTTCAAGACAATGACGACCTGTGGCTTAGCCTTAATAGCCTTTAAGGCCCTACGCCACTGAGTTCAACCAATGGGATCCCTTGTTTCATTGAGTTCTACTTACGACAAATCGCTTGGCGGTCCACAAATCTAAAAATTATATCAAAATATAGATAGTGCTGACACAAGAACCCTATAGATAGAATGCAGATGACGTCACTCAGGCCTTTGTTATTGTTTTTGCCATCCGCGTTTGTGAGTTGTTCTCACTAAACTGTATTAACCAGACTATAAAAGTTCATGGTTACACAAAGTTTGTGTGTTGGTCCGTTATAGATAGAATGCGCTTGGCCAAGGAGTTCACAACATTGCCATCCGGAAGTATAACGAACCAACACACAAACTCTGTGTAACCATGAACATTTATAGTCAGGTTAATACAGTTTAGTGAGAACAACTCACAAACGCGTATGGCAAAAACAATAACAAAGGCCTGAGTGACGTCATCTTCGAACTATCTATAGGATAGTTTGACGTCATTTGTATGTTTTTGCACCGTCTAGTGAGTTATCGTTAGTAGAGCTCAAGGAAAAAAGTGATTCAATTGGTTGACCTATTGAATTCAACTCACGATTTGTTTTCTTTTGTGACAGAAGACTTGTCTTTTGACGTCATTTTTTGGTCAGTGTCGGGCTATAAGTTAACGATGGCGACGCTGATACTCACCTCTAAATGACGTCAAAAGACCAGTCTTTTGCCACAAAAGAAACAAATTGTGAGTTGCTTTTAATAGTTCAACCAATGGGACCACAAGTTTCCATGAGCTCTACAAACGACAACTCACTAGGCGGTGCGAAAACCAAATAATGACGTCAAAATACCAGTCCTTTTGGGTCTCAGTGTCAGGCTATAACCTTACGATGGCGGTGGTTCTCGAGTCAGACTATAGATAGTTCAAAGATGACGTCACTCAGGTCTTTGTTATTGTTTTTTGCCATCAGCGTTTATGAGTAATGCTCACTGAACTGTATTAACCTGACTATAAACGTCCATGGATACACACAGTTTTGTGTGTTGGTCCGTTATACTTCCGGATGGCAATGTTATGAGCTTTTTAGCCAAGCGCATACTATCTATAAGTTAACAATGGCTATGAGACAACTCACTAGGCGCTCCACAGACCTAAAAATGACGTCTAGGTGGGTTTAAGTCGTGTTGGGCTATAAGTTCACGATGCCTCGATCAGACAGGCCCCATCGCTCTCTACCGTGGCCTTCGTCAACTCATTGCAGGCACTTACCCAACACATTCGTTCTAAAAGAATACCAAGATCACGAGGAAAAAAATATTTTGAGTCTCAATCAATAGTCAAAACTAATAGAATTATTTGTTTCCTTGAGCCCTTCTAACAACTCACTTTTTACTTTAGTTCGGTGATCGTCGTCTTCTTTTGTGACGTCATGTTTTGGTCACTGTCAGGCCTCGAGTTAACGATGGCAGTGTCTCTACCATTACACCAAAGAGATCGTGGACTTATCTTCCCTGACTTCGGACAAGGCTGCGCATACGAGATGGAATTCAATCCCTCAAGGGGACAGGGACCTAGTCTCCTCGAAACTGGGAGAGAAGTTGTCAGGCTTCAGTATCGTCAAGAGGAGACACTGGGTGACAGCGAATCGACTTCGGTCAAGAACCTGCCTCATGGCACCGTCGCTTTAACAGTGGGGACTTTCCACTTATCAATCACGTACCCGTTGTGGTCAAGAGCCCGAAACCGCAGGCATCTAGTCGAGCGTTGCGTTGTGACGAAGCTTCCTTGCGAGTTCGCGACCGTACAAGGTTGCGACGATGAGTTTGCGGCCTGGAGCGTAGCCATCGTTAACTTTTAGCCTGACACTGACCGTAACCATCGTTAACTTTTAGCCTGACACTAAGACCTTAGCGATCGTTAACTTTTAGCCTGGCACTGACCAACAAATGACGTCGAAAGACCAGTCTTTGACCATAAAAGAAAACAAATTGTGAGTTGTATTCAATATTTTAACCAATGGAATCACTTGTTTCTTTGAGCTCTTCTGACAACAACTCACTAGACGCTACACATACCTAAAAATGACGTCAATCTATAACTCCTAGAGGGTTCTAGTGTCAGGCTATAATTTAACGATGGCTACGCTCAGACCGTAGCCATCGTTATGTTATAGCCTGGCACTGAAACAAAAGGATTGGTCTTTTGACGTCATTATTTGTTTTTTGCACCGCCTAGTGAGTTGTCGTTAGTAGAGCTCATGGAAACAAGTTATTTCATTGGTTGAACTATTGAATACAACTCACGGTTTGTTTTCTTTTGTGGTCAAAGACGTGTCTAATGACGTCATTTTTTTTTGTTCCGTGTCAGACCGTAGCCATCGTTATAGCCTGACACTGAAACCCAAAAAGACTGACATTTTGACGTCATTATTTGTTTTTTGCACTCCTAGTGAGTTGTCGTTAGTAGAGCTCATGGAAACAAGTGGTCCCATTGGTTGAACTGTTGAATACAACTCACGATTTGTTTTCTTTTGTGGCCAAAGACTAGCATTTTGACGTCATTTGTTGGTAAGTGTCAGGCTATAACTTTACGATGGCTACGGTCAGGCCGTGAGTTTACGAAGGTCACGCCTGGATAGATCATTCTAACAGAGCAGATGGCAAGAAACAATAACAAAGCCCTGAGAGACGTCAACTTCGAACTATCTGATCAAGCGGTAGAACCTGTGGGTATTTTACTTAGATACAAACCATCGATAGCAAAAAACAGTGTAGTTTTCTATGTTTACCAATAACTGCCATTGTTTACATTATGACGACTGTCCGAGAGGCGTGGCTATTTAGGTGTCTCTAGTCTTGTCCTGCACAAAACTCCAACTTCGCAAGTTTCATTTATTTACTTATTTTTATTTTTATCTTTTGTGTTGCTAAACTCCCTTTTTAGGGTCAGATCGACGTCTCCTTATTTGCAGGTCCGGTAACCCAAATTGTTATGGGCTCGTTGTAATTGAAATATACTTTAAAACTAACGCAAAACATTGTCCGTTACAACCATGTTAAAAAGGCCGTAATTGCGTCCGGTTGTCAGACCTGCAAATATCGTTACGTCGGGTCCCATTCATCCCGACATAATAGCGTTTTCAGGCTATAGATGGAACGAAATTGACGTCACTCAGCTCTTTGTTATTGTTTTAAGTCGGCCATTGTTATGAGTAGTTTTCACTAAATTCTATCAATCAGACACAAACGTTCATGGTTACACATAGTTTTGGTGCGTTATAGATAGAATGCGCTTGCCAGATTCACTAACATTGCCATCCGAATAAACGACCAACACAAATCTGTGTAACCATGAATTTTTAGTCTGAATACAGTTTATGAGACAATCACAAAACGGGAGCAAAAACAAACAAGACTAGTGACGTCATCTGCATACTATCTATATCGTAGCCATCGTTAACTTATAGCCTGACTCGGACCAAAAAATGAAGTCAAAATGCCAGTCTTTGGCCACAAAAGAAACAAATCGTGAGTTGTATTCAATAGTTCAACCAATGAAATTACTTGTTTCCATGAGCTCTAATCACGACAACTCACTAGGCGGTGCAAAAACCAAACAATGACGTCAACAGTCCTTTTGGGTTTCAGTGTCAGGCTATTATAACATAACGATGGCGACGGTTATATCCGGCTGACGAATGTTGTGAGTTGTTTTAACTAAACGCAATGCATCAATAGATAGAATGCGCTTGGCCAAGGAGTTCACAACATTGCCATCCGGAAGTTCGCAAACTCACAACCTTAACATGATTATAGCTTGGTTAAGTACATTGTGAGAACAACTCAAAACCGATGGCAAAAAAAACGGCCTATACACATCAGCAACTATTATAGAACCATTACTCTTTGTTATTGTTTGTCGCCAGCCGTTTTTATGAGCAGTTCGCATTAAATTCTGTCAATCAGACTATAGATAGTATGCGCTTGGCTAAGAAACTCACAACATCGCCATCCGGAAGTATAACGGACCAACACACAAAACTATATGTAACCATGAACGTTTACAGTCTGGTTAATACAGTTTAGTGAAAAAAATACTCATAAACATGGATGGCAAAAAAGAAAAAAAACCAACAATAACAAAGATCTGAGTGACATCAACTTTATTCTATCTAAAAGCGTTCAAGGTTACACATAGTTTTGTGTGTTGCTACCTTATATCCGACTGCGGATGTTGTGAGTATCCTAAACTAGACGCGCATCATCTATAGGTTACGATTCGAGTCTAAGTCAACAAGCTGGCTAAACCGTAGCTATCGTTAACTTATAGATAGTATGCGCTTGGCTAAGAAGCTCACAACATTGCCATCCGGAAGTATAACGGACCAACACACAGAACCATGTGTAACGATGAACTTTTATAGTCTGGATAATACAGTTTAGTGAGAATTACTCATAAGCGTGGATGGCAAAAAACAAAAACAAAGACTCGATTGACGTCGACTTCATTCGATCTATAGCCTGACAATAACCAAAATATGACGTCCAAAGATAAGTCTTTGGCCACAAAAGAAAACAAATCGTGAGTTGACTAACAACTCAGTAGACGGTGCAAAAACCAAATAATGACGTCAAAATGCCAGTCTTTTTGGATCTCAGTGTCAGGCTATAACATAACGATGGCGACGGCTAAACCCACTCGGAGTTGGAGTCGACGCTTTTGGAGCAGATGGAACAAACCCTTAAATAGAATCCACACAACCCGTGTATTCCACTCGTGAATATATTCTACATACAAACACTCTCTCACACACACACACACGCACACACACGTACACAAACACACACACCCACACACACACACCGGTTCTACCCAACCCGCATGCCACACATCTATAATTTCTACCCTCACCAAAACGCCTCAGGTGTCATGTGATAATATTTCATTTTAAAATTTCCATTCGGTCGGAGAAGAACTCTGAAAAAATAAAACACATTTTTTAAAATTTTGGCCAGAAAAATCGTCCTTCAAATAAAGATAATATTTTAAAATAACCCTCATCTTGTTAAAAACGCTCAAAGCTGGGACTTCTACGAAGTGGCTCGTTGTGCCATGTTGTAGAGTTTTGTGAGAAGACGAGGGACATTTTAAACGATCCATATTTGAATGCGGAGAATTCCTGGGGGGGGGGGATGTTTATGTGTGTCTGTGTGTGTGTGTGTGTGTGTGTTTTATTTTTTTTATTTTTTTATGAGCACGGAAGTGTTGATATTTCGTTTGATATTTAATTCGCCAACCTACAATTTAATTTTTGTCATCAGTCAAGTCCTAGAGATTTAATTCTTAGGAATTATAAAATCGTGAATGCCAATTTAGTGTCACTTCGATGTCCTCTGACAAAACACGTATCTAAAATATCTGGCAAGAAACGTGTTCTTCAAATACCGATCGATTTAAATGACCCTGACCTTGTAAAACAACAAAACTTGGAGGGACTTTAAGGAAGTCTTTACGGAAGTCCCGGGTTTGAGAGTTTTTGCCAAGATTATGGTTATTTTAATCGATCGATGTTTGAAGGACGAGAATTCTAGCCTAATGTTGAGATAGTTTGTTTTGTTTTTTGTTTTTTTTTTTTTCAGAACACAGACTGAAAGGGTTAATGGCAAATGGCAAGGCAACAATTTAAAGTCAGTCGTTTTGTGTCAAATCTTATGAGTTGCTTTTTTATTTTAACTCTTTCAAGGCGGAATTCGATTTTATCCCGATCTTACATCTGATTTAAATTTACTGTCTATACGATTCAATAGTCTGATGTCAAGCCCCCCGGCCATCTTGGTTCTAAACAAAGAAAATCATTACTTTTTATTCTTCATGCAGGCTAGAACTTTTCATATGTCTTGTGACCAGAATGTGTAAAAGTCAAAATATGATCAAATGTATGTGTTGTTTTTTCCTCTGGATACACTTTATGCTCGCCGGAGAAATATTTCATACTTGCGTCCTCCATTGTTCCGATAGTTTAGAGCCAGTGTTACTAAGTTACCATGCGTCATTAGGAAGGAAGTGACGTTACGACTGTTGAAGAGTATGTTATTGGCCAAGACAACGAAAAGTCGGGTTGAAATTTAAATAGACACCTAGAATATTGTGACACTTTGTGTGTGTTTTTATGTATTATTATGTGTGGTCTTGTGGTGTCTGACACACTCGCTTTCGGATCGAACCTAGCTCAGCGCATAGTTGAGTCTTTGGAGAAGGCCCTTTACTCACATTCTCTCGCCGTAGTCAGGTGTAAAATGAGTACCTGGCCGTTAACAGCGTTGTCTCCGTCCGAAAAAAATGTAAAATCGCCAAACAGGCGTCATGTCTCCTTCTTTAAATACGTGTTTCTGTTAGTCCCTAAAAAAACACTTTGTAAAGCACTTTGAGCACGTTTAGTGGATATTGCGCTATATAAAAGATCAATTTCTTTTCATTTTGTATGTATTATTTATAACACGAAATGAAGTGAGAAGAGTAATGCCATAATATAATAGAAGAATAAAACTTTTTGAAGAAATGGGAATCGAACTCGAGACCACACTGTTAAGGCCAATTCATCTGAGCATGTCAGTGGCATGCTCTATAATCTACACCATCCAACACTCTACTGCTGGGACTCGAACTGGAGTCTAAAACTGTTACGGCAACTCCACCTGACTGTCAGTGTCATGCTCTAGAATCTACGCCATCCGACACTCTACTGATGGGACTCGAACTAGAGTCTAAAACTGTTACGGCAACTCCACCTGACTGTCAGTGTCATGCTCTATAATCTACGCCATCCAACACTCTACTGATGGGACTCGAACTCCAAACCAAATGGTTATAGCAACGCCCAGCAACGAGCAGCTTGGTTCTAAACAAAGAAAATCGGTACTTTTATTCTTCATGCTGGCTAGAATCTTTTCACATGTCATGTGATCAGAATATTATATAAAAGTCAAAACATGGTCAGATTTATCATGTTTTTATCCTCTGGTTGCCAGATTGGACGATACATCATTCGCCACCCCGATATTCTTACCATTGTCAAATCATGGCTGGGCGGAAACTTTTGTAGCCAGATAGTACTGCTGTTGCTGTTTGTGCTATAGATAGTTCGAAGTTGACGTCACTCAGGTCTTTGTTATTGTTTGGTTGTTTTTTTTTTTGCCATCCGCGTTTATGAGTAATTCTCAATAAACTGTATTAACCAGACTATAAACGATCATGATTACACACAGTTTTCTTTGTTGGCCAGTTATACTTCCGGATGGCAATGTTGTGAACTTCTTAGCCAAGCGCATACTATCTATTGTTGAGGTCCAGTACAAGCGGGATTGCTTGTACTTTTGAAAAAAAAAATTAATTAATTTTTTAAAAAGGTTTACACGCAGCGGGCACTTTGGCGTAGGCTGCTGTACCGTTTAGATAATTACACGGCATTTGAATGTTGTAATCAGTCTGCCTTATCCCCCAGCAATTTTTCTCTACACGTTATCCCAATCTTACACACGTTGTCATCAAATGACAGCCATTTGGTGAATGGGAAAGATGCCATTACGAAGTTCAAAGTTTATTCAATCTTAGGCTTTCGAAAACGAACGAGATGTTAACCCAATCACGGCGAGATGTGCCTTGGAAGTGTCGTGGTAAAATCTTCTCATTCAAAAAATAGATACCTTGAGCTTTTCTATAGCGCACTTTCCACTAAATGTGCTCAAAGTGTTCCAAACTAACAGCAACGCCTTTGAGTCGCTGTCATGGTAATTTTCGATAGCCAGAAACAAGGGTGTATTCATTTTACATCTGAGTGCGGTGAGAGAATCTGGGTAAAGAGACTTTTTTCAATGACTCAACTTTGCGCAGCTCAGAACGGGACTAGAGCTAAAGGCCTACCTGTCCGAAGGCGAGTGTCATACCACACGACCACAAGGCAGAATAGAGTGAATGCATTTGCCACCAAATTCAGTCCCTTGATTCGTGGATAAAGAATAATAGACAGGTAGATAACCACGCCTCTCGGACAGTCCTCATAATTTAAACAACGGCAGTGATTGGGTAACATAGCAAACTACACAGGTTTTACTATCGATGGTATGTGTTTAAGTAAAATACCCACTGTTCTATCCCTTGATAGCGCTTGGCTAAGAAGTTCATAACATTGCCATCCGGAAGTATAACGGACCAACACACAAAACTGTGTGTATCCATGAACGTTTATAGTCAGGTTAATACAGTTCATTCAGCATTACTCATAAACGCGGATGTCAAAAAACAATAACAAAGACCTGAGTGACGTCATTTTCGAACTATCTATAGATAAAATGAAGTTGACGTCACTCGAGTCTTTGTTATTGTTTTTGCCATCCGCGTTTATGAGTAATTCTCACTAAATTGTATCAACCTGACTATAAACGTTCATGGTTACACACAGTTTTGTGTGTTGGTCCGTTATACTTCCGGATGGCAATGTTGTGAGCTTCTTAGCCAAGCGCATACTATCTATAATTCGTATCAACACACAAAATCATGTGTTACATTTAACGTTTTCAGTCCGATTGACAGAATTCAGCGACAGCCAATCAGCCAACAGTCTGTTTAAAAACAATAACAAAGAGCTGAGTGACGTCAACTTCGTTCCTTCAATAGATATGATGCACTCAATGAACTTGTCAAGTGAACACTAAACAGCACAGACAATAGAAGGAAGTCATTTTTTTTTAAAAACTGATACACAAGATTTGTCAAGAAAATAAGCCATTTCTGTTTAACTGACACAATCTGAAAAACAAAAGACAGAAATAAAATTTGGCCAGAAAACTCGTCCTTCAAATAGAGAAGGATTAAAATCATCGCTTCCATTTTTTCTCAAACCTGGGAATTCAAAAAGTCGTAAAGGAAGCCCCAGGTTTGACAATTTTTGACAAGATGAGAGTCAGTTTAATCGATCGATATTTGAAGGGCGAGTTTTCTGGCCAAATTTTTGTATAGTAAAAAATGTAAGACTGGCGAGGGGGTGGGGGGGGGGGGGGGGGATTGTGAGAAATTTGAGACTGGGTGGGCGAGGGGGGGGGGAGGGTAGGGGTTAGTCATATCTAAAATACTTTGAAAGGTTCGTGAAATATTTATTATAAATGCTGCGAGCAATTCAGTGTTACAAATTCTCTGTGAAATAACCTTAATCGTTCACAAATACCTGCTTCCGTTTATAATTTACATTCATTTTATTTCATTTCCACACACTACCAAACTCAAACATACAACACACACACACACACACACACACACACACACACTAACACAAAGAGACACACTTTAATATGATAATAATAAATAACCAAATCAAACTCGGCAAATAAATCCACGCTCTTGTTGATTCTAAAACGCTTAAATTACCGCCATTAACATAAAGTGGTGAGAAATAGAAATAATAATAATAATTATTATAATAATAATAATAGTAATAATTATAATCCTATGGGTCGGTTTTTTAAAAAATAGGATCAAAAGTCAACCACCCACCCAGAAACGAAATAAAACACAACCATGACATTATCGAATCCAAGTCTGTCTAATTCCTGCTATTATCCAAATGGGTGACAATCGCCTTGGGTCGTAGTCGGGAAAAACACATATTTAAAAATTTGGCCAGAAAACTCGTCCTTCAAATATCGATCCATTTAAATGACTCTCTTCTTGCCAAAAACTCTCAAACCCGGGACTTCACCGAAGTCCCAGGTTTGAGAGTTTTTGCCAAGATGAGAGTCATTTAAATGGATTGATATTTGAAGGACGAGTTTTCTGGTCATTTTTTTTAATTTGACTTTTTCCAGAGTATGGCAGTCCGTCGTTGTGAGTTGAAGGTGATTTTATTTTATTGTCGTCTTCTAAATAAATACACTTTTTTGATTTTCTAAAAATTGGCCAGAAATACTGGGTATTTCTAATTTGGCCAGAAAACCCGTTTTGATTTTGTTTTTTAATTTGGCCAGAAAATTCGTCCGTCAAACATCTACCGAACACAGTGACCGCCATCTTGTCAAAAGCGTTCAAACATGGGACTTCGAGGAAGTCTTTGAGGAAGTCTGAGGTTTGGGAGGTTTTGGCACGATGCGGGCCGAGTTTTCTGGCCAAATATTCTTTGTTTAATGTGTTTTTTTCTTCTTCTTCTTCTTTTTCTCTTTTTCTCAGAGCGTGGCAGAAGAATAATGGCGATCAGTCAAACCGCTAGTTATAGACTCGAATCTCTACCTTTTGATGATGCGATGAGTGTGTGTGTGGGGGGGGGGGGGGGGGGGGGCTGATTATCATTATCATTCGTGTCCCCAGGCTGGAGTCAAAAACCGTTAAAGTGACGGGTGTGAAAAGTCTAGATTAACCCTTTCACGGCCAGAATGGTTTCTTTTTTTTTTTTAACTCATAGTTTCTACCGGCTATTGTGGTCTAGTGGTATGGCACTCGCTTTAGGATCGGAAGGTCCTGGGTTCGAACCTCGCTCGGCGCATAGTTGAGTCCTTGGAATAAGTCTCTTTACTCACATTCTCTCACCCAAACTCTGGTGTAAAATGAGTACCTGGCCATTAACAGCGTTGTTTCTGTCCGAAAATGATTGTAATATCGCCAAACAGGAGTCATGTCTCGTCCTGTCCTACGTGTTAAGAGTTGCTGTTGGCCAGGGACCCCTTTTAAGCGCTTTGAGCACATTTAGTGGATATTGCGCTATATAAAAGCTCGTTATTATTATTATTATTATTATTATTATTATTATTATTATTATTATTATTATTATTATTATTATTATTATTATTATTAAATTTTATTGCTAAAAAGTACAGGTTGCTTTGAGAGTATTTCTATTACAACAATGAGACCATAACATATAACAATTTGGGTTACCAGACCTGTAAAAAAAGTACACATTGGCTTGAGGGTCTTTCTATCAAAGCAATGAGACCACAACACTTTAGATTGTCAGACCTGCAAATAAGTACAGGTCGGGTATATCCTGACCCCGACAGGAACGGGTTAATTTTCAATTTGTTTTGAGGACCAAATTTCTGGGTGTTTTTTTTTTTTTTTTTAAAGATATCTCGTATAAAAGCTGTAGAATACACAATCGTTCTTTTTTTTCAGCTGGAATTTCACGCAGCACATTTTAGACACGAACATTTTGATGAAATAGAACGTGTCAGATGAAAATACTTTGTTGGTGTTGAGGTAAATAGGCGTCTAGATTGATTGAAGCAGGGGGAAGGATTCAATTGATATTTGACACTTTTTACGCATATCTGACAACAACAACATAACCACAACAACAACAACAACAACAACAATATAACAACAACAGCAACAACAACAAAACTACGTCACACTCTACGTTGGTAATGTTTATATTCATTTGTTGATTTATTAAATTAGGTCAATCAGTTTTGTTTCTTTGCCTTTAACGAACATTCAATGTTTGTTTGTTTTTGTTGTTTTGTTTGTATTTTTCGGGGGTTTTTTCTTGTTTTTGTTTTTGTTTTTTTTAAAATTGTTTTAAAGGGTTTTACGGGACTTGCGACAGACACTGCTATTTCGGTGGCATCAGGATGGTTCCAGTTTCCTGTATCTGTTCTTATGAAGTCGGACTGATGTTTGATCTGCGTGGAAAGACCCTAGGATTCCTGAAAAGGAAAATAACAGTAGCAAAGCTACAAAATAAGCTTCATCAAATGTTATTGTAAGGCAGGTCCTTGAGTGCGTGCACAGAATCAGTTTGGGGCCGATAGGACCAACACCCCTGATCCAATTTCATGAAGGCGAACTAGATAATTACTTATTTACTAGTCTAGTAAATTGCTTGTTAGTCTCAAGCCTAAGCGGAGCAAGTGACTTTTTAAAATCGGATTTCTAGTCTCGGACTAGCTAGTCTCTTGCCCAGAAGTTGGCGTTGTAAGGTCGGTGACTAATTCGACTGTTTTGTGCTGGGAACATTACGCTCTCTAGTACATGATGGCAGGTAAGATACCAGCCTTCATACTTTTAACGCAAAAGATTTCCAAAGAGGAAATTAGCAACACATCCTGTGTAGATGATATTTCGTTCCGTATATTAACTGTCGACTGGTAAAGTCCAATGATGTCAATTGTCGACTGTCAATTCTATATTTAGGCCAATGACAGTTTCAAACAAATTGAACAAAAACAAAATAGAAAAAAAGGAAAGTGTGTTCTGACGAATCACATTATTTCCGTCATTTCATTGCCAGCAGAATAACTTTTTAATCATTTTTTGGGGTTGTTCATTGACGCAAACCTTTTTCGATTTCGTTTCTCCGTTCACTCGCAACTCGCGAGCCGATTAGATTTTCTTTTTTTTTAGTTTTTACTCACAAAAATGTGTACTTTCGACGATCTGCACTTATCTTCAAGATTTTTTAAAGCCAGTGTGAATAGCAACAGGACACTTTTTGCCTGTCATTCGTAACCGACGTATTGTCCTTCCGAATCGAAGCTCTCTCAATCTAAAAACAGCTGTTGTCTTGTTGACACTATGATGTGTCCTAGTAACTAGTCTCAGACTAAGCTTGAAGTCCGACCTCAGCAAATGACTAAAACTTGTCCAATCTTAGTCCGAAGGTGCTGTGATTTTAGTCTGGGATTTGCTTAGTCAGCTCACATGAAATCCGATGTTCAAGTCCTTGACTCAAGTCAGAGACCAAGAGCTAGTCCGCGTTCATGAAATCGGGCCCTGATGGGTTACAAAGACGGGCTATGTGAACCAACACATTGACTCGTACATCATTAACATCATTACATCAACAACAACAACAAAAACAACAAAAAATGTTTTTAAAATTGAGCTTTTATATAGCGCAATATCACTAAACGTGTACAAAGCGGTTTACAAGTGGTCCATGGCCAACAGCAACATTTAACATGTAGGTCGGGACTTGACGCTTGGTAGGCGATATTACAATTTTTTTCGGACAGACAACCCTGTTTACGGTCAGGAACTCATTTTACACCTGAGTACGGCGGGAGAATATGAGTTAAGAGCCATTTCCAAGGACTCATCTATACGCCGAGCGAGGCTCGAACCCAGGACCTTCCGATCGGAAAGCGAGTGTCACACCACTAGTCCTGATAGCCGCACATCACTTGGTTTGCCTATATGGGCCAGTCGCCAAAAACAATCCAGGTTGTCTGCCCTTTACAAATACCATTTTTCATATTTATAAAACAACAGTTTACAATAGGATTCAATATTCTTATTCCGACAGGCTTTCTTTTGATTATGTGTATAATTAGCGTTGTTCGTGTACTGTGTTAGGGCTTAATCTGTTATGCGCCCAGATCTCTCCTGAAGAAGGGATGCTTGGCGCACTATAAATCTATACCATTATTATTATTATTATTATTATTATTATTATTATTATTATTATTATTATTATTATTATTTATTATTATTATTATTTATTATTGTTATTATTATTATTATTATTATTATTATTATTATTATTATTATTATTATTATTATTATTATTATTATTATTATTACTATTATTATTATTATTCAATAGTCTGATGTCACGTCGCCTAGCAACGAGCAGCTTGGTTCTAAACAAAGAAAATCGGTACTTTTTATTATTCATGCTGGCTAGAACTGTTTCACATGTTATGTGATCAGAATGTATAAAAGTCAAAACATTAACATGATCAGATTTATAATGGTTTTCTCCTCTGGATACACTTTTATGCTCGTCGGAGAGGTATTTCATAAGGGCGTCCGCCATTGTTCCGATAGTTTAGAGCCAGTTACTAAGTTACTCTGCGTCATTACGGGGGAAGTGACGTCACGACTATTGAAGCGTATTCACAATCAAGAGATCAAACACAACACAATGTCAGCAATAGAGATTTATTTTCCAATGCCCCACAAATAGAACAATCCACCAGAAGTAATATTGACAGCGCTGTCATGAACAATTCTTGGCGTTTTGAGCGCTTGCAACACGGCGTGACGGTTGTCACCAGAATGAGGGCGTTGGCCAGCCGAACGAAGAAAAAGAAGAAGATGAAGAAGAGGAGAAAGAGGAGGAGGAGGAGGAAGAGGAGGAGGGGGAGGAGGAGGAGGAGGAGGAAGAAGAAGAAGAAGAAGAAGAAGAAGAAGAAGAAGAAGAAGAAGAAGAAGAAGAAGAAAGAGGAGGGGTGGTGGAGGAGGAGGAGGAGGAGGAGAAGTGCTTTCATGTCCGGATAATATACTAGGCACAGGAAATTTAATTCCTAACAACAAAATGAAACTCGGTGTTGATTCAAGACGTCATGGTGAGAACTAACACAATCTCTTACACTGCAAAAATAGTCAGACTTTTTGGTATCATTCTAATGTGAATAAATCCTCTTGTTGGGGTCCGATGTACCCAGACTTTATACCGTTTGTGGATGACGAGGCACAAATTAAAAATATACTTTTTCAACGTTTTGTCTTTCTCAGATTAAACCTCTCATATTCGTCACTTCACACTGGAAGCTGACGGACGACCTCAAGCAATTGTTTTGTTTTTTTGTTTGTTTTTTTTTTTGGGGGGGGGGGGTTGTATTTGGTTTTATTTTTTGTTGTTTTGTTTGTTTGTTTTTTTTTGTTGTTTTTTTTTTTGGGGGGGGGGGTGGGATTAAATTTTCCCCCCTTTTTATCAGCCAATCAAAATGTGATTTTTTTTAAAAAGCATTCTGATTGGTCAAGTCACTGGGAAAGAATGCCAAAGCGATTACAATTGATCAGCGCCTTCCATGAATTTCTAGGAACTTTCTTTAGGAAAAAAAAATTTTTATTCTCTATTGTCTTCTGGCACTTTTCTATTCACTTCATATCTTGTTGTTACCAACATAAGTGCCTGCTCCACTCACTTTTCTGAATTAAAAATTCACCCCATACACCGGAGCATACTCAATGTCTCAATCGTTTCTATGTTATATGTTTGTGTTGAGAATATTGGCTATTAAGCTTAACTGCTGGTCAAAATTATTCGCGATGGTGGTGTACGAACGAATCGGCGGTCTCAAGAAGTGGGTGAGAGAGGTATCTAGTAATGACTTTGGGTTTGAAACGAATATTTTTGTGTTCGTGGATAGCTCACACGGTAGAGCCACGCTCTCACCTGCCAGGCGGAGTTGTCGTACCAATAAGGTCGCAGGTTCGAACCCCACCACCGCCGCGAAATTTTTTATTCTCTATTGTCTTCTGGCACTTTTCTATTCACTTCATATCTTCTAGGAACTTTCTCATACTCATATTAATTGAGCTTTTATATAGCGCAATATCCACTAAACGTGCTCAAAGAGCTTGAAAAGGGATCCCTGGCCAACAGCAACACTTAACATGTAGGCGATATTACAATATTTTTGGACAGAGACAACGCTGTTAGCGACTAGGTACTCATTTGACACCTGAGTACGGTGAGTGTGAGTAAACAATCTATTCCAATGACCCAACTAACTATGCGCCGAACGAGGCCGGAACTCAGGAGCTTCCGATCCGAGAGCGAGTGTCATACCACAAGACCACATTGCACACACAGCACAGACCATATTATCTACTGTACTTGTGCCGTTCCCACTAAATAAACGTGTGTTTTGCTTTGTTTTTGTTTTCTTTTTTTTTCAGATAGGTAGGACAATACAGTTTCCAGAATGAGTAACAACAACAACAACACCAACATTATGAACAACTATAATTGTAACATCACAGCCAATCTGTCGTGCTGGCTGTATGACGTCACAACAACCCACGCCAACATAACCACAAACATGACCCCCACTGTGGCCGCCATCATCACAACGACCAGGAAACCGCCACTCCTGAGCTACGAGACCAAGGTCATTCTGGAATACATCATACACATCGGGATGTTTTACACCACCGCCGTCTTCGGCATCGTTGTCAACGTCATCAACATCATCGTCTACAAGAAGCAAGGCTTGAAAGACAGCATATCAATCGGTCTTTTCGCTTTGTCGGTGTCCGATCTCTTCATCTCAGGCCTTCCCATAGAAACAGCTACTTGCTACGCTCTCAAATTCATCTACCCTGACTCCAACATCAATTTTGTGTCCGTCCATTATGTCCATTCCTCGTGGTCTAGGAGAATGTTCTATTCTCTCTCCTGCATGATCACGACCATGTTGTCCCTGGAACGTTGTCTCTGTGTCATCATGCCCTTCCATGTCAAGGTCATTTTTACGAAATCCCGCACAGGCATTATCATTATCTCCCTTATCATCATACACGTTCTTTGCTTCGTGCCCATTTTCGCAACGCACCGATTACAGTGGGAAGACTCCACTTCCGAAAATGGCTCAAGGAGTCTGAAACTCAGGTTCGCTCCTCACCGAGCCATGATAGAAAATTTCAATTCTACCTTCATGGCCATTATCACACCGACTCTTGCTCAGGTCATTGTGACCTGCTGTGCCGCCGTCATGGTTCACGGGCTACGTCAAGCTTCTAAATTTAGACAAGCTGTGACGTCAGGAACGATGCAGAACGAAACGAAAGTGGACAAATTAAACGATGACGCCGCGTTGCCCAACGACGCGAAGCAGCAGACGATTACTCTCTCCCCGAGGGACGCTCGACTCGTCAGGACCATGGTGTTCATCGTCGCCATTTTGTCGGCGTGCAATATTCCTTATCTTATCATGACATACGCCATCTTGCTGGTTCACGATTTAAACATGCAGCGTGCGTATCACAACACCTATTCCCTCATCTTCAGCATCAATTACGTTCTCTCTAATCTAAATGCCAGCCTCAACTTCTTCATCTACTACAACACGAGCACAAAGTACAGAGAAGTATTTGACCAAACATTTTCGTGCCGTCGCTCTGTCAAGGAATAGAGTTATCTGCCCACCACATTTCCTCAGATTCATCAACCATTAACCCTTGAAGGCTTGACTAAATTACCTCCAATTCATATCCCCCCCCCCCCCCCCCCCCCCATTTCCAGTTTGGTCATAACAGCAGCCCAGGCCGTTTTAACTGCTATACTCTGGAAAGTCAGAATATTTTTTTAAAATTTAGCCAGAAAACTCGTCCTTCAAGCATCCATCAGTTTAAATGACCCTCATCTTGACAAAAACTATCAAACCTAGGATCTCGCGGAGTCTTCCTTGTCCCCAGGTTTTTAGTTTTTGCCAAGATGAGGGTCGTTTTAAATCGATCAATAGTTGTAGGACGACTGTTCTGGCCAAATTTTTTTTAACTACGTGTTTTTCCAAAGTATAGCCGTTAATGATGAACTCATGACAAATAGCGGTTCTATCCGTCTCGGTGTTCTAGCTGTGCAATTGGATTCAGTAGTCTGATGTCACGCCGCCCGGCAACGGCGGCCATCTTGGTTCTAAACAAAGAAAATCATTACTTTTTATTCTTCAAGCTGGCTAGAACTTTTTATATGTCTTGTGATCAGAATGCGTAAAAGTCAAAACATGATGAAATTTATGGGTTTTTTTTTCCTCTGGATACGCTTTAATGCTCGCCGGAGAAATATTTCATACGGGCGTCCGCCATTGTTCCGATAGTTTAGAGCCAGTGCTGCTAAGTTACCATGCGTCATTATGAAGGAAGTGACGTTACGACTATTGAATCCTATTGATGGTTCCTCTGTGACCTCTTGTTGCTGTGTCTGTCAAGCTATTGACATGTATGTCTATTTAACTATTACTTATATATGTGAGCCTTCTGTTCTTCAATCAACATACTACAGATCATACACTTTTGAAAACTACGTCAGTTATCGTATAGTATTCTATTAAAACTAGTCGATTAAACGTTTAGGTTGTGTTATTTTTTACTCGAAAATTTAAAATAAAGTATAGATAGTATGCGCTTGGCTAAGAAGCTCACAATATTGTCATCCGGATGTATGACGGACCAACACACAAAACTATGTGTAAACGTGAACGTTTTTAGTCTTTTTAGTCGTTTTTAGTAATTAAGAGAAAATTACTCATAAACGCGGATGGCAAAAAGCAGTAACAAAGACCTGAGTGACGGCAACTTCATACTATCTATAGTGTGCGCTTGGCTGAGAAACTCACAACAACTACTAATAAAAGGACTGACTAAAAAACAATAACAAAGCGCTGAGTGACGTCAACTTCGTTCCTTCTATAGAGAATGATGTTTACATTCTAGTATGGAGCTCTCCGACTCCGGTCGTTGGCTTTTTGTGACCAAAAATTATATTTATTAAGGCAACTGTAAAATCTTCACAAAAAGCAAACAATGTGAGCGATCTACATTCATGTTTTCGTCCAACCGAGTCATCGATCACATGATTTGTTGTTGTACAACGATTGGACATTTCTCAATGTATCTAAACACGCTGCTTTGTTTATGAAAGTTGTAAACATACCCACGTGTCATGCTGAGCAAAATGACCAATTGTAACGTTGGATATTTCTCAAACTGTGAACACTTTTCACTATGTGGGTCATTTTGAGCACACTTTGCAATGTGACCAATGACCTCGAGCACTTGGAAATGCCCATTGGTATCTTCCAGAGAGCAACAAAGTCACCATTTGTACGGCTATGTGGTCTAGTGGTATGCCACTCGCTTTCGGATCGGAAGGTCCTGGGTTCGAGCCTCGCGCTCGGCGCATAGTTGAGTCCTTGGAAAAGGCTCTTTACTCACATTCTCTCACCGTACTCGGGTGTAAAATGAGTATCTGGTCGTTACCAGCGGTG
This sequence comes from Berghia stephanieae, assembly GCF_034508935.2. Classification (NCBI taxonomy): domain Eukaryota; kingdom Metazoa; phylum Mollusca; class Gastropoda; order Nudibranchia; family Aeolidiidae; genus Berghia; species Berghia stephanieae. Next base: position 21,411,114 of record NC_088370.1, on the reverse strand, counting down.
TCTTTGTCCGAAAAATTGTAATATCGCCTAACAGGCGGCATGTTCCGTCCTACATGTTAAATGTTGCTGTTGACCAGGGACCCCTTGTAAAGCGCGTTGAGCACATTTAGTGGATATTGCCCTATATAAAGCTCAATTATTTTTTTTTAATCTATGAAACAGACCAGGAATTTTTTTTTTTAATTAAAGATACAGTTAATTGGATTCAGTAGTCTGATGGGAGCAAGTAGCAAACGTTCACGTCGTGCTCCTGTAATCCTTCTCTGAAGGAGACTGATTGCTACACTACGCGTCCAGAGAGAATAAATTGGGCGGTAAAAGGATAGCCCCTCGGCCCAGACAATGGAAAACTTCAATGTTGTAAGTTTCAACACAGAAGGAATCTCCCATACCAAATGCAAGATACTGACAGAGCTAAAAGCAGATATAATTTGCTTACAGGAAACCCACAAAGACTCAAAACCACCTTGCATACCTGGCATGCAACTAGTAATACACCACGAACACCCAAAATATGGAAGTGCCATGTACACTCGAGAAAAATCTACCATACTGAAAAGCGATGATCACTCAGAAAATGACATTGAGATTCTCAGAGTAGAAACAACACTGATTACCATCATATCTGTGTACAAACCTCCATTAACCCCATTCAAGTGGCCCCAAATGAATCTATCCGATAGAAAACCAACTCTGATCATTGGAGATTTTAACAGCCATAACACTATATGGGGATATGAGCAAAATAACCTTGACGGAGATGCTGTTGAGGAATGGGCGGCCGGCAATGACCTCACAATCCTCCATAACCCCAAAGACAAGAAAACCTTTATGAGTGCCCGGTGGAAGAAAGGTTACAATCCGGACCTGGCATTCATATCCTCTCAACACTTCTCAAACTTTGAAAGGACTGTAGGTGAGCCTATACCGAAATCTCAACACAGGCCTATTACCATCAGCATCAAACCAGCTGTTAAAGCCCTCGAATCAAATGCGATACCACGATTCAATTTTAGAAAAGCAAATTGGGAAAACTTTACTAAAGATTTAGACAATAAGATCACCAATATAAAAAGTGACCCACAGAGATACGACGACTTTAGAACACTCATATGGAAAGTTGCAAAGAAAAACATCCCCAGAGGATGCCGAAAAAGTTATATTCCATGTCTCCAAGATGAAAGCAAGAAACTATATGAAAGATACATTGAATCATACAAGGTGGATCCTTTCAGTGAAGAAACCCTAGAACTGGGTGAAGAACTCACATCAATGATAGCCGATGAAAGATCGGAAAGATGGAAGGAATTAATAACCTCCACCAATATGACCCTAAACAGCAAAAAGGCCTGGACTACAATTTCAAAACTGAATAATGACAAAAATACCCAGACAAGAGTGGCTGCAGTAACACCTGACCAAGTAGCACATCAGCTTCTACTGAATGGGAAACCAGCCAAGAAAGCACGAGGCCAACTAAAAGCCCTGAAACGTGAAATGGACAAAGCCCTCAAGGATAGTGAAGATCATCTTGACTCTTTTACCCTGGAGGAGCTACTAGAGGCCTTGTCCCATCTGAAGGCAGGAAAAGCATCTGGACTGGATGGAATCACAACTGAGATGATTCAACACTTTGGCCCGAGAACCCTATCCTGGCTATTGGACCTCTTCAATGTATGCGCAAGGACAAACAGGCTGCCAAGTGCATGGAGGAAAGCAAGAGTAGTCGCCCTACTGAAACCGGGAAAGATCCAAAATCCAAGAAAAGCTATCGCCCGATTTCCCTCCTGTGCATCGCATACAAGCTATTTGAGCGAATGGTTATGTCCCGCATGTCACCCAGTCTAGACGAACAACTGTCTCCAGACCAGGCTGGATTCCGACCAGGACGGTCAACATGTGGTCAACTTCTTAACCTTACACAATTCATAGAAGATGGGTTTGAGACAAAACGGGTCACTGGCACAGTCTTCGTCGACCTCACTGCAGCCTATGACACAGTGAATCACAAGATCCTACTCCTCAAAGTGGCTAAAATGATAAAGAATAAGAAAATTGTAAATATTATCCAGTCACTTCTCGAAAACAGGCGCTTCTTTGTTGAAATGGATGGCCGGAAGAGCAGGTGGCGCACCCAGAAGAATGGTCTTCCCCAAGGATCAGTGCTAGCTCCAACACTTTTCAACATATATACAAATGATCAGCCTGAGTTCCCAAATATCCGCCGATTCATATATGCTGATGACCTATGCCTCGCAACACAGGATGTGTCCTTCCAACCAATCGAGAGCAGACTGACAAATGCCCTAGACACCCTTACAAAGTACTACACTAAAAACTCGCTGAACGCCAACCCAGGGAAAACACAAGTGTGTGCATTTCACCTCAACAACCACCAAGCCCACAAAAAACTTAACATCAAGTGGAATGGCCAGACATTAGAGTACAACTACCACCCAGTGTACCTCGGAGTGACGCTTGATCGGACTCTGTCCTTCAGAGAACACGTGAGGAAGACCAAGGCAAAAGTGTCCACGCGTAATGCCCTCCTTGGAAAGCTGGCAAACATGAACTGGGGAACTGACCCTAAAACTCTAAGGACCACAGCATTGGCCCTCAGCTACTCAACTGCGGAGTACTGCTCAGCTGTATGGGCCCGATCATGCCATGCCTCCAAGCTAGACCCCGAGCTCAACAACGCCTGCCGGATCATAACGGGCCAGCTGAGAGCAACACCATTACCACTGGTCTACCGTGCAGCAGGAATAGCCCCACCACACATCCGGAGGGAAGCTCATGCCCAAATACAAAAATACAAACAGGAAATGGACCAGAGACACCCCCTTCATGACCACAATTGCCCAAAAGCAGGCTCAAATCAAGAAAAAGCTTCCTCACAGTAGAGAGCCTTCACCCAGACCACTCAGCATTCTTCCGCCTGGACAAATGGGTAGAATGGGACAAGACAGCAAACGATGCCCTCCAGCCCCCAACAGAAAAGCTCCCAGCAGGCACAGACCTCAAAAGAAAAGAATGGGTGGCGCTGAACAGAGCTAGAGCAAAGGTGGGAAACACCGCCACCAACCTCTTTAAATGGAAAATCTCACCGGGCACTGAATGCCCATGCGGTCACCCCAGACAGACCATGGACCACATCCTGTCCGAATGCTCGCTGGGACCTCACTGCACCAATGCTGACCTGAGGGAATGCAACCAGACTGCCCGGGACTGGCTGACTCACTGGCGCGACAAGATATGATGATGAGTAGTCTGATGTCACGCCGCCCGGCAACGGCGGCCATCTTGGTTCTAAACAAAGAAAATCATTACTTTTTATTCTTCATGCTGGCGAGAACTTTTCATAGGCCTTGTGATCAGAATGTGTAAAAGTCAAAACATGATCAAATGTATGTGGGTTATTTTTTCCTCTGGATACCCTTTATGCACGCCGGAGAAATATTTCATACGGGCGTCCGCCATTGTTCCGATAGAGCCAGTGTTACTAAGTTACCATGCGTCATTAGGAAGGAAGTGACGTTACGACTGTTGAAGCGTATTGGCCTCTGGTTGCTATGCCTGGTAAGCTTTTGACACGGGGTGTCGGGTTATTTACACAATATACACACTGTACATAAACTTTTAAACTTGAATGTGAGCTTTTATATGACGCAATACCCACTCAAAAGTGCTCACAGCGCTTTACAAGGGGTCCCTAGCCAACAGCAACACTTAACATGTAGAACGAGAAATGACGCTTGCTAGGCGATATTGCATTTTTTAAATTTCGGACAGTCTTTACCAAGGACTCAACTATGCGCTGAGCGAGACTCGAACCCAGGACCTTCCGATCCGAAAGCGAATGTCATACCACAAGACCACATAGCCGCATAAACTTTTGAAAAATGCCCCGTGCAATTATTAAATGTTTTATAAAACAAGTCGAAGAAACATTTCAATTGGGGTTTTTGTTGTTTTGTTTTTTTTTCTTTTGTTTGTTTATTTCTTTGTTTTTGGGGGGTTTTTTTAAACTCGAAAATTTAAAATCAAGTGTAAATTTTGTCCCTGGTGTCTAATGAAGACTGAAGACTCATCGCTACCTAAATATTATAAAAAATGAATAAATGAAATAAAATTCTCTTTATCCATCACATGGGGGAAATTTATCTCTAGGGTCTATTCCAAGGGAAGACTGGCATAACCCAGGCGTCAGCTGCAGTGCAGCGCTGCAAATTGAGCTAGGGCTCGGTGACTTGCTCAAGGCCGGCTACACAGCGGAGCGGGGGGGGGGGATGATCGAACTCGTGACCTTTCGGGTAAGAAGCAAAAACCGTACCGCTGCTGAGCCACGCTGTCCCATATTTGCCTATCACTGTCACCCAATGCAAACAGCCCTATAAATAGTTCGAAGATGACGTCACTCGGGTCTTTGTTATTGTTTTTTGCCAACCGCGTTTATGAGTGATGCTCACTGAACTGTATAAACGGTCATGGATACACCCAGTTTTGTGTTTTTGGTCCGTTACACTATGGCAATGTTATGAACTTCTTAGCCAAGCGCATACTATCTGTAGATCCTGAAAATGACTCACTCACAATTTTATAGATAGAATGCGCTTGGCCAAGGAGTTCACAACATTGCCATCCGGAAGTATAACGGACCAACACACAAACTCTGTGTAACCATGAACTTTTATAGTCTGGTTAATACATTTTAGTGAGAACAACTCACAAACGCGGATGGCAAAAACAATAACAAAGGCCTGAGTGACGTCATCTGCATACTATCAATATGTAAATAGTATGCGCTTGGCTAAGAAGCTCACAACATTGCCATCCGGATGTATAACGGACCACCACACAAAAATATGTGTAACCTTGAACGTTTATAGTATGGTTAATACAGTTTAGTGAGAACTACTCGTAAACGTGGATGGCAAAAAGCAATAACAAAGACCCAAGTGACGTCAACTTCATTCTATCTATACAGACGATTGAAAAAATACAAAGTGTCGTCAGGTTTTGAGATGCAATTCTTTCATCGGTGTGTCAAAATATTGTGATAAATTCTCACTAATTGTAAAGAAGAAGAAGAAGAAGAAAGAAAGAAAGAATGAATAAATGAATGAAAGAAGAAGAAGAAGAAGAAGAGGAGGAGGAGGAGGAGGAAGAAGAAGAAGAAGAAGAAGAAGAAGAAGAAGAAGAAGAAGAAGAAGAAGAAGAAGAGGAGAGAGGAGAGAAGAGAAAAAGAAGAAGAAGAAGAAGAAGAAGAAGAAGAAGAAGAAGAAGAAGAAGAAGAAGAAGAAGAAGAAGAAGTTTTTATGTGAGGTGTGGAGAAGGAGGGGGGTGTCCTTAATTAATCGAATGTTTGTACGCCAACATTTTCCCACAGAACGGAGAAAGGAAAAGAACAACTGCGTTTGGTCAATACACAGCAGACACAGCTATGTTCATCACTTGCCTGTCATCGGAAATAATCAGCCCCACATATCATGAGCACGATTCCCAATTCTTATTTTCACACAGGCGATTTGAAAAAAAAATTGCATGGAGTCGTTGGGGTAGAAAGAAGAAATTTCCTCAAAAGTGTCAAAATATTGTGATACATGCTCACAAATCGTGGGGCTGGTCGCAGTGGGTGATAGGCAAGTACTCAAGATGGCTATAGATAGTTCGAAGATGACGTCACTCAGGTCTTTGTTATTGTTTTTTTGCCATCCGCGTTTATGAGTAATGCTCACTGAACTGTAATAACCCGACTATAAACGTTCATGGATACACACAGTTTTGTGTGTTGGTCGGTTATACTTCCGGATGGCAATGTTATGAGCTTCTTAACCAAGCGCATACTATCTATACTATCAACCCAACCAACTGGGTGGGGTTCCTGACCTCCCATAGTGGGCAGGGCTGTACTTGCTGTCTTCTATCCCCCTGTATCCTTGGTGGGGTTCTGACCTCCCATAGTGGGCAGGGAGGTACTTACTGCGTCTTCTATCCCATTTTATCTGTTTTACATCATGCTTTCTGTCATTGTCTTGGAATGAGATTACTTGGTTTTGACCTGGCCCTGACCGGAGCCCTGGCTGGGAGGGAAACAGTCAAATGCATAGTTATTGTTTTTATCCTTGTAAATCATCTCTCAGTCATGTATTATTATATTTATTTGAATGTATCGTTAAAGCATTTGAGTGTATTCCTACTCACTTCGTTTCTTGTTATCAACATAAGTCCCTGCTCCACTCATTTTTCTGAATTAAATATTCACCCCAAATACCAGAGCATACTCAATGTCTCAATCGTTTCTATGTTACATGTTTGTGTTGAGAATATTGGCTATTAAGCTTAAATGCTGGTCAACTAACTTCGCGGGGGTTGTGTGTGCTGGACCAGTGGCCTCATGTAGTCGGGAAGAGAAGGCTCTAATAAAGGACTAGGGTTAGAGACGATCTTTTTTGGGATCGTGGATAGCTCATACGGTAGAGTCACGCTCTCCCCGGCCAGGCGGAGTTGTCGTACCAGTAAGGTCGCGGGTTCGAACCCCCATCGCCGCCGCGAAATTTTTATTCTCTATTGTCTTCTGATACTTTCCAACTCACTTCATTTCTTTTTGAGAACTACTCATAAACATCGATGGCAAAAACACTAAAACAAATACCCGTGTGTTGTTGTTTTGTTTTTTTTTTTTTGCCATCCACGTTTATGAGTAATTCTCACTGAACTGTATTAACCAGACCATAAACGTTCAAGGTTACACATAGTTTTGCGTGTTAGTCCGTGCAACTTCAGGATGGCAATGTTGTGAGTTTCTTAGCCAAGCTTATCTTATCTGTACAAGATTCCGAGATTAAGTCAACAATAGATAGTATGCGCTTGGCTAAGAAGCTCACAACATTGCCATCCGGAAGTATAACGGACCAACACACAAAACTATGTGTAACCTTAAACGTGTATAGTCTGGTTAAAACAGTTTAGTGAGAATTACTCATAAACGCGGATGGCAAAAAACAATAACAAAGGCCGGAGTGACGTCAACTTCATTCTATCTATAGAGTTGACGAGTCCTTGGCATGGCGGAGGCGAATACTGCCGTTTTATTAAAGAAGACAGTATGTGCTATTTGGTTCACATTGCATATACTGTGTTTTTTTAAAAACAACGGTAGAATATGTCACAAAGAAGCAGTCGAACAAGGGCCACAACTCTACGTCAAGATCGCTAGAATATGTCACAAAGAAGCGGTCGACCAAGGGCCACAACTCTTACGTCAAGATCGCTAGAATATGTCACAAAGAAGCGGTCGACCAAGGGCGACAACTCCACGTCAAGATCGCTAGAATATGTCACAAAGAAGCGGTCGACCAAGGGCGACTACTCCACGTCAAGATCGCTAGAATATGTCACAAAGAAGCGGTCGACCAAGGGCGACAACTCGACGTCAAGATCGCTAGAATATGTCACAAAGAAACGGTCGACCAAGGGCCACAACTCTTCGTCAAGATCGCTAGATTACGTCACAAAGAAGCGGTCGACCAAGGGCGACTACTCGACGTCAAGATCGCTACCATTTACCAAGCACGACAGCCTGTAGAGATGTCGAAGGGATACACAAGGAACTGTAACGTCTGTCGCTGTTCAACGCCGTCTGTCAGTGTCAGAGGTTGGCTTGGGATGCAGGCGGCCTCAGAATGGATTTAAGATAAAGATGTAAACACGTGTGTATGGACGATGCCAAACAAAGCAAGAAAGAAAAATACAGGAAATAAATAAATAAACCATCCCAAAAATCAATCTACCTCGACTGGGGATCGAACCTCAGACCTTCTGATTACCGGTCAGATGTGCTACCACGGTTGGCGCCTTTCCTACACACTTGTTCAGATATTTATCGTACACTTACACCGGTGCCGTTTCCTTAATTTCTAAATTAAAATGGACTTAATGTGACCCCTAGACATCGCGAACGGCGTCTATTGTGGGCCAACATTCACTCCATATGTCCTCCACAACAGTGGATGGGTGTGTCATTCTCAGATGAGAATAGACTTAATCTTCTCTTTGTTGACGGTCGATTTTAACCCTCTCCTTACCACCCATAGGAAAATCGTCACATTCGATACGATGCAGCCAGAATTTTTCTCATTCTGATTTCTTTTGTACATCATAATATTTGAACAAAATTGTTTGTTATAGTTAAAGTATATTAACACTGTGTTGAAGTTGAAGAGCTCGTTCAGCAGGGAAAAAAATATGTATAGCAAAACTAACCGATTTTGTGTTTGAGTTTGAGTGAAACAAAATCTATTTTTGTATAGGTTGGGTGTGAAGAATTGGGGACAATCCGGAAAATGGCCGGTAATGAGTAGTTTAGGTTGTGGAGAAAACAAGGGGAGGGGGGGGGGGGTCATTGGGATGCTCGTGTGATTTAGCATGATCCCTTCGACAGAAGCAGCATCCATGTTTGGGCGGCTATGTGGTCAAGTGGTATGACACTCGCTTTCGGATCGGAAGGTCCTGGGTTCGAGCCTCACTCGGCGCATAGTTGAGTCCTTGGAAAAGACTCTTTACTCACATTCTCTCACTGTACTCATGTGTAAAATGAGTAGCTGGTCGTTAACAGCATTGTCTCTGTCCGAAAATAAAATATAACATCGCCGAACAGGCGCCATGTCCCGTCCTAAATATTGGATGTTGCTGTTAGCCAGCGATCCCTTGTAAAGCACTTAGAGCACATTTAGTGGATATTGTGCTATATAAACGCTCAATTTTATTTTTAGAAAGCAGCATCCATGTGTGGGGTGGATTTAACTTTCACCACCGACTCCCTCTTCATGTCTTCCACCAAAATGGCAATTGCTCCAACCTTCATGTCTTCCACCAAAATGGCAAATGCTCCCACCTTCATGTCTTCCACCAAAATGGCAAATGTTCCCACCTTCCGTGGCTCTCCACCAATGTCAAATGCATGCTCCCACCCTGTCTTCCACCAAAATGGCAAATGCTCCCACCTTCGTGTCTTCCACCAACCAAAATGGCAAATGCTCCAACCTTCATGTCTTCCACCAAAATGGCAAATGCTCCAACCTTCATGTCTTCCACCAAAATGGCAAATGCTCCCACCTTCATGTCTTCCACCAAAATGGAAAATGCTCCTACCTTCACGTCTTCCACCAAAATGGCAAATGCTCCCACCGTGTCTTCCACAAAAATGGCAAATGCTCCCACCTTCATATCTTCTACCAAAATGGCAAATGCTCCAACCTTCGTGTCTTCCACCAAAATGGCAAATGGTCCAACCTTCATGTCTTCCACCAACCAAAATGGCAAATGCTCCAACCTTCATGTCTTCCACCAAAATGGCAAATGTACCCACCTTCGTGTCTTCCACCAAAGTGGCAAATGCTACCACCTTCATGTCTTCCACCAAAATGGCAAATGCTCCCACCTTCGTGTCTTCCACCAACCAAAATGGCAAATGCTCCAACCTTCATGTCTTCCACCAAAATGGCAAATGCTCCCACCGTGTCTTCCACCTTCAATGGCAAATGCTCCCACCTTCGTGTCTTCCACCAACCAAAATGGCAAATGCTCCCACCTTCGTGTCTTCCACCAACCAAAATGGCAAATGCTCCCACCTTCGTGTCTTCCACCAAAATGGCAAATGCTCCCACCCTGTCTTCCACCAAAATGGCAAATGCTCCCACCTTCGTGTCTTCCACCAAAATGGCAAATGCTCCCACCGTGTCTTCCACCAAACTGGCAAATGCTCCCACCTTCATGTCTTCCACCAAAATGGCAAATGTTCCCACCTTCGTGTCTTCCACCAAAATGGCAAATGCTCCCACCCTGTCTTCCACCAAAATGGCAAATGCTCCCACCTTCGTGTCTTCCACCAAAATGGCAAATGATCCCACCTTCTTGTCTTCCACCAACCAAAATGGCAAATGCTCCCACCTTCGTGGAAGACCTTCTTCGGACATGAATGTCCCTGAAATTTCCATGAAATAAAGTGACGTGTCATTCACGACACAACGATCAAAGATGGAGTCCGTATAACGGATTTCGAATCTGGAGCTCTCGGTTAGTTAACAAGTTGAAATACACCAAACTACTGTTTTTGTTTTGAAGGATTTTACGCACTTGCAACACATTAAGGTCATATCAGCGCCAGTAAAAAGGAAGAAAACGGGATAGTAAAAAGTTCTAGAATTACGATTAAAGCACCCAAGAAAAGGTAAGACATTGGGAAATTGGTTCAAATAAGAAACAGGTGTAAATTCCAAGAGCACACTATCGGTGTACTTAGTTTGAGATCACTAAAAGTCTCATCCAGACACAAGCACAGGTCCCTACTGAGAGGAATACACTCAAATGTTTTACAAATCACATATAATATAAAGAAAACATAATACAGTGCATAACAGAGAGATGATTTACAAGGAAAAAGAATATCATCTCCCAAAACTAACTATACATTTGACTGTTTCCCTCTCAGCCAGGGCATCTGGCCAGGACAAAACCAAGTAATCTCATCTGAAGACAAGGAAAGAAAGCAAGTTGGAAAACAGATATAGGGGAAAGGAAGATAGAGAAATTGCCTCCCTGCCCACTATAGGAGGTAAAAGATTTGGGATAGTTAACAAGTTGAAATACACCAAACTGGGGATCCGAATAACATTAATTCTGACACAACACAAAAGAGAGGACAGGCTTGTACTGGATTCAGAAAAGTGAGTGGAGCCTGCACTTGTGTTGATAACAACAAGAAATGAAGTGAGTAGGAAAGTGCCAGAAGACAACAGAGAATACAAAATTTTCAGCGGCGATGGGGACTCGAACCTGCGACCTAGGATAAGACGCCAGTCTACCGCAAAGTACTTTCTGCCAGATTTAAAAGACCCAGCTACCCAATAATTGCTGGGTGGAAAGGCGGGATGGGGAAGGAGTAAATCTCTACTGCAATCCGGATTAATTTCGGTCCCTTTGCGTGTGAAGCGAGTGCTCTACCAACTGAGCTATCGGGACCCCCAGACAATGACAAAAAAAAAACATATAGGGGGGGGGGGAGGGGGGCAAAGACCCAGTAAGTGACATCCCTGCCCACTTTGGAAGGTCAGGACTCCTCCCCCGCCCACAATATGACTGGACAGGGAATGAAGGAAAACAAAAACGACAAATATAAAGAATTATTTACACTTTGTATTTCTTCCAAGGACAATCAATGATTTTCAATTCTTATCTAGTTAAGAGTTATAAACTACAGACATCACGTGACTATGTCCGTTTTCATTCCATTCACACCGTGGCTATTTATTTGGTGATAAATTATCTCAACTATTTCAAATATTATCAAGGACGTCTGATTCTAACTGTGAGGTAATTTTTTTTTTTTTCAAATTATCAAGGTTTCTTAAATCTCATGGTGACCCAGAACCAACCCCTGAGTGGTCAGACTCAGACATCCTAAACAATGTCAGACTAGAGGATTTTTGGGATTTTTTGATCATGTAAAATGGCCGTCTTGGTATCAAAATGTAGATAAATTATTCCTCGATCTAACACAATTCAAATTATGAAAATCTCACTAATAGAGATGGCACAATTTTTTAATTTTTTTTTGGTGACGTGTGGTAACTTTTCTGGCAGAGTAATCTCCCTGTCCTTGGTTGTTGTGATTAAACTTCCAGTGATTGGTCTGTCCAGCAATGGGGTAATCCCTAATCAAAACCTACGACTATGACTATTTTCCACTCCACATTCATCGTTCATCGCTGCCATTGGAATTCCTCACTTCCGTTTCCTTTTCAATGGAGGGGGAGGTAAAGAGAAAGGAACTGTCAGTTTGGCTACCTTGTCTGTTGTCCCTGAAACTTTGAATCCCAACGTATTGGCGTGGAGAACCAGGCTGGAGGGAAAACAATTGAAAATGAGTTATTTTATCATTAATATTTTTATAATAATAATAATGATAATAATAATAATAATAATAATAATATTAATAATAATAATAATAATAACAATAATAATAATAATAATAATAATAATAATAACAATAATTAATAATAATAATAATAATAGTAATAATAATAATAATAATAATAATTATTATTATTATTATTATTATTATTATTATTATTATTATTATTATTATTATTATTACCATCATCATTATTGTTATTATTATCATTATAGTTATAACTGTTATTATCATTTCTCATCATCACCACCCCCCCCCCCCCCCACGCCCATTAAAAAGAAATAACAAATCCAAAACAAAATATGTAATGTAGGTTACCAAATGACAACACTCTGCCTGTAACATTCGACGCCCACTTCATTTTCCATGGACAGGGGAGGCTACTGGACTTTAATCCATCACTCAATTTTATATCAAAGGTTATTTCCCTTGAAAATGGACTGGATAGGACAAACTTAATTTCCGGTTTGAAAAGAAAGTTTGATCTAAAAGTGGCCAATGGATCGGATACCTACCGATTTAATGCCAGTTTCAAGTCTCCAACAAAAGGTTTGAGTTCGATACTGTAATCACAAAGCCTCATGGACAGTATGAGGATATGAGACAGGAGGAGGTCTCTCAAATACGCCGGTTGCCTTCGCCTGAAACAAAAATCACATAGGATAAGATAGACATCCACTGTTTTGTTTTTAAGTGTTTTACGGCATTTGCAACACATTAAGGTCATATCAGCATCAGTAAAAAGGAAGATAATGCGATAGTCAAAGAATTCTAGAATTACAATTAAAGCACCCAAGAAAAGGTAAGACAAAGGGGAATTGGTTCAAATAAGAAACAGATGTAGATTCCAAGAGCACACTATCAAAGTACTCAGTTTGAGATCACCTAAAGTCTCATCCAGACACAGCACAGGTCCCTACTGAGAGGAATACACTCAAATGCTTACAAACCATTCAACCAAAAACCAAAAAAAATGTAATGGTACAGAACAGAGATGATCTACAAAGAAAAGAATATAATCAGCCAAAACTATAACTTTAACTGTTTCCCTCCCAGTCAAGGATGCTGGCCAGGGCCAGGACGAAACTAAGTAATCGCATTTCAAGACAAAGACAGAAGCAACTCGAAAACAGATGCCAGGGGATAGAAGACACAGTGTGACCTCCTGCCCATTGTTTTCCAACATGCTTTCTGTCTTTGTCTTGGAATAGGATTACTTGGTTTTGTTCTGGCCCTGGCCGCAGCCCTTGGCTGGGAGGAAAACAGTCAAATGTATAGTTCTATAGTTTTGGGTGGTGATATTTTTGTCCTTGTAAATCATCTTTCTGTTATGTAGTGATCATTATAGGTTTGTTTTGAGCATATTTGGTAAACAGGTGAGTGTGTTCCACTTTTTGGATCCTGTGATGGTATCTGAAGGCCATCATCTTGTCAAAAACTCTTAAACCTGGGACTTCCATGAAGTCCCAGGTTTGAGAATCTTTGACAAGATGAGGGTTAATTTAATTAATCAAAATTTGGAGGGCGAGTTGACTGCCCTAATTTTTATAACGCGTTATTTTCAGGCTATGGCAGAATAACATTTCTCACCTAGATTTGTTGCTTGCATCAAAGGAGCAAAGAGTGAAATTATCGTCCAATAATTTATTGACCAGTCCCTTCCAGTCACTCGGATCTGACAATAAAAACATTCAATGGTTTGATAAAAACATACAACGGTAATAATAATAATAATAATAATAATAATAATAATAATAATAATAATAATAATAATAATAATAATAATAATAATAATAATACTAATAATAATAATCATCAGTATCATCATCATCATCATCATCATCATCATAATAATAATAATAATAATAATAATAATAATAATAATAATAATAATAATAACAATAATAACAATAATAATAATAATAATAATAATAATAATAATAATAATAATAATAATAATAATAATAATAATAATAATAATAATAATAATAATAATAATAAATAATAATAATAATAATAATAATAATAATAATAATAAATAATAATAATAATAATAATAATAATAATAATAATAATAAAATAATAATAATAATATAATAATAATAACAATAATAATAATAATAATAATAATAATAATAATAATAATAATAATAATAATAATAATAATAATAATATAAATAATAATAACAATAATAATAACAGACCTGCCAACTTCCCAGGATGAAAAGTGTATTCCATGACCCTAAAAAGTGTATTTCTATCAAAAAAGTGTATTTTGTCCGCACATGTGGAAAAAAAGTGCACACTATACAAAAATTTATATAAAAGCTAACATCAATCCCAAATCAAAATAAACTCTGATCTTCATCATTCAAGCAATCTCTAGTGATTACAGAATTATCGATTTATCGAGAAACTAAAACTTAATGGCCATTTAAAATTAGCATAAGGCTCAGAAATTGTAATATCAAAGGAAATTGCTTTCGAAAAACTCAAAGAAATGACCAACAGACCCTTAACATGTTGGTAGTATTGATGCTAGTGTCAGTGGAAGAAGTTTTGGTTGTTGTAGCGATGGTGCTCTAGTGGTGGTTGTGGTGATGATGATTAAGCTGTGGTGGCGGTGATGGTAGAAGTGATGTGGTGGTGGTTGTGGCAGTGACAATGCTGTGATGGCAGTTGTAGAAGTGGTGATGCCATGATGTTGATGGTAAGATATGCTGATGTACCAAATGAAGTTGTGATGGTGATATCTGCTAGCCCAGTACATCAGTTATGAGAAAGTTTTGAGATAAAATATCTGGGAGAGGGGTCTTCAATTCAATAGATGACAATTTGCAACAGTAGTAAGATATTTTCTATATATGTTATCCATCCTCTCTCTCTCTCTCTTTTTTTTTTTTTGAGCATTCACTACTACTACTCCTCCTCCTACTACTACTACTATCATTACTTCTATATACTACTAATACTATTACTTTGGTCAAATGGGAAATTTGCAATGTATGTAATATGCAGAGACAAGTTAAATACTTCAAAAATGGTTCTAAAAAATTCATTTTGATCCAATACCGTTCCGAAAGCAACCCACTTTGTAATTCAAGACTCGTACAAAATAATAAAGAAAAAAAAAAGATCATTATAAATTTTATAAATCAAAATAGATTAATTTAGTTATTATAAGGGAAATAACCTATTTATGTTTAAGCTTATTAGCAATACAGTTTTTAATTGAAGGCTTCATAGTCAAAGATGTTGGTTCAATCAAATTTTCACTTAGAATTTTCTATTTAATAAGTGGCAAAAGTTTAAATGTGGTTTGAGACTATTTAAAGTATAAAACAAGCTTATATGCATTTGTTTGTTTGTTTGTTGCTTTAGGTCTCTTCCAACACAATTGAGGTTATATGAGAGACCGCTGAAACAAAAAAACAAGCAATCTCACAAAAATAGTACAAATGTAAATCAAAATCATAACCTAAAGATATCATGCTAAATTATAAATAAGGCAGAAGATTTACAGAAAAAAAAATATCCCCTGTCAAAAATACAATCACAAACCAAAGAAGCAGGATAGGCTAGTAAAGAGAAGAAGAAACGACATCACTATCGGATCATACACCCATTCGAACATCATAGGTATATGATTCAAGGGTGATGCTCCCATCCAACCACCCGCGCTTATATGCATAATTCTATGCAAATCCTCAAAAATGTATGAGAAAAATATAGGTGAAAACCGGCATCATATAAGCAACTGAAATGATAACTATAGTATTAAATGTGACGCATCATTCATTCATTCAGAAACACAGTCAACAGTTGGTGTACGACACGTGTGTGTCAATGCATCAAATGTATCATCAAGATCACACATCTTTTTTTAAAAATCGTATTAAATCCACTAAAATCGTACTGGTTGGCAGGTCTGTAATAATAATAATAATAATAATAATAATAATAATAATAATAATAATAATAAGGCCACACAGAAGAGCAGTGGGTGATCGAACTCGGTACCTTTCGGGTACGAAGCAAAGACTGTACCACTGAGTCACTCTGCTCCTTAAAAAAAGGTGTTTGTGATGATTAGACAAAAATGGAAGAGCTTTTTCTTGTTGGAAGATATTCAGTTGTGTGTATTGGAATAAAGGGACGAGTTTTCTATTTCCATCGGCAATGTAGACAAGACTTAGGGAATCAGCGAATCAATTTGTGTGTTAAAGTGTTATTTTTGTAAAATCATATTTCAAGCAATGTCTCTCAATCCACCGTTTCGCTGTAATACTTGAATTAAAATTTCATTTCTTGAGCTTGTATGTGCGCAATATCCACTAAACATACTCAAAGCGCTTTACAAGGGGTCCCTAGCCAACAGCAACACTTAACATGTAGGACGGGACATGGCACGGCGCCTGTTAAGCGATATTACTTTTTTTTTTTTTTCGGACAGAGACAATGCTTTTAATGGCCAGGTACTCATTTTACACCAGAGTAAAATGAGAGATTGTATATAAAGAGCCTTTTCAAAGGATTTTCCAAGCGCCACACAAATTCGAACCCAGGACCTTCCGATACAAAGGCGAGTGCTATATCACTAGATCAGATAGCCGCACTATGGTAAAATTTGTTTTGTTTGTTTTTAAGGGTTTTACAGCACTTGTAACATATTAAGGTCATATCAGCGCCAGTAAAAAGGAAGAATATGGGATAGTAAAAGTTCTAGAATTACAATTAAAGCACTCAAGAAAAGGTAAGACAAAGAGAAAATGGTTCAAATAAGAAACAGATGTAGATTCCAACAGCATACTATCAGTGTACTTACTTTGAGATCACCTAAAAGTCTCATTCAGACACAAGCACAGGCCCCCACGAAGAGGAATACACTCACATGTTTACAAATCATATATAATATGTAAACAATACATAATAAAGTGCATAACAGAGAAATGATTTACAAGACAAAAAAATCATCTCCCAAAATTCTAACTATACATTTGACTGTTTCCCTCCCAGCCAGGGTATCTGACCAGGGCCATAACAAAACCAAGTAATCTCAATCCAAGACAATGACAGAAAGCACGTTGGAAAACAGATATAGGAGGATAGAAGACACAGTATGTACCTCCCTGCCCACTATGGGATGTCAGGAACCCAACCCATAATTCGGTATCAAATTAAGCAAATAAGAAAATATTATTTGACAAAGATACCAGGTTTGTCTTCACCTGTTCGGTAAGAAACTGACAGAGGTTCAAACAATGTGGCATCAACATGTGCCTGCAAATGTGTCAAATACCTATTTATATTATTACAGTTAGAACAATGGCGATGATATGGACCTCAGTTTGTTGCAAGTGCCGTAAAACTCTTAAAAACAAAAAAACAAAAACAACAAAAAAGCAGTAAGAACAAAATAAATGACATTCATTAATTCCAATTCAATATATATATATATATTTATATATATATATATATATATATATATATATATATAAAATATATATATATAATATATAATATATATATATTAAAAACACACATAAAAAATCAGTCTTTAACTAGATCACTCCATCAATAACTTACATCGATCTTTATTTATTCGTCCTTTCAGGTTGTAGACATGCATGAGGCAATTGAGATACATGATGAGGGTGCATTTTGATTCGCGATCTGTGTAGTTGAGGGGCAGTCTTTCCAGTAGATTCAACACAAAGGTTGGTTTCCTATAACAGATACATGTAAATGTTGTTGCTCGAAGCTCGAAGAAATAAATAACAATGTGAAATTGAATATAAGCTTCAATCTAATCAACGAAAACATAATATGGACGTTTCAGGTTTCCCCTTTATCAACAAAACAGGATGAATGAAACACTGCGCATTTGTCTGTAGCGTTTTATTCATCCTGTTTTGTTGATAAAGGGGAAACCCGAAACATCCATATTCAATTGAAGCTTACATTCAATTTCACATTGTTATTTATAACAGATACACATTACTTTTATACCAATGATAGCTTAAGGCAAGTGTGTGCTTAAGGTAAAATATAGGAAACCAGGCATAGCTGTCAGTTATGTGGTCTAGTGATACGGCACTTGCCTTTAAACCTGATGGTGAAAGGTTGGAGTCTCGATCTGAGCAGCCCATTGTTGAGTCCTTGGAAAAGGCTCTATACTCACATTCTCTCACCATACGAGTGTAAAATTAATACCTGGCCATTAATAGCGTTGATTCTGTCAGAAAAAAAATTGTAATACCGCCCAACACAGGCGTTACGCGTCGTCTTACATGTTAAGTGGTGGTTTGAGACTCCTTGTAAAACGCTTTGAGCACATTTAGTGGATATTGCCTTATATAAATGTTCTAGTTTAAGGAACTTCATGCTATGTCCTAGCTTACGTCTTTTCTTTCCTCCACTTGGCAATGTCCTCCGATGTACATTTCACAAAGACTTCACTCTGTTCTCTCAAATCTTTCATCACAGAATCAGGGATAACTGGACAAGAAAAATCAAATTGTAAAAATAATGTCTGGTTACTTGAGGTGCCACAAGATGGAATATTTTGTATAATTCTCAAATGTTTATGCTAACATTTGTGAGGCTATGTGGTCTTGTGATATGACACTTGCTTTCGGATCGGAAGGTCCTGGTTTCGAGCCTTGCTCAGCACATAGTTGAGCCCTTGGAGAAGGCTCTTGACTCACATTCTCTCAACATACTCAGGCATAAAATGAGTACCTTTTCATTTGTATGAAAGTCTTTCAACAGTCCATGGCAGCAACGAGCACTAAATCTTAAAACTAAAAGTCGTACGGATGACATTTGTGTGACTGTCTGAGAAAACCTGGAAAGATACGCAAATTTCATAAATTGAGTTATGTATGCAGTGGTGTAGACCACATCTTTCTGATCATTTACCACTTTTCTTTCTATGTCCATTAGAACCCAAATCATGAATTTTTTTCTGAATAAAATTTGTTGCTATGGGAAAAACGTTATCTTCGATTTTGGCTTATATCTCGAATCAAAGCTTGCCACATCTTCCCGGGTTTTCTCAGCCAGCCTCACAATTTACCTTTTTATTTATTAAAAAAATTTTTTTTTTTTGCTATTTCAGCGATGAGGTCTTGTGGTATGACACTCACTTTTGGATCAGAATGACCAGGGTTCGAGTCCTGCTCTAAGCGTGATGTACAGTCGAGTCCTTGAAAAACGCTCTTTACTCACATTCTCTCACTGTACTCAGGTTTTAAATGAGCATCTGGCCATTACCAACATTGTCTCGATCCGGGTACAAATGTAATGTCACCTAACAGGCTGCATGATGGTAATGTTGCTGTGGGCTAGCAGAGCAGCCTACTTGAAATTTCAAAAATTCGTCGTTTCCAAGGGGAAAAAAGAAAGTCACTTTAAATAGCTTTGGAAATAAATAATTTGAGCTGAGCATGGTCCACAAATGCTCCAAGTCCTGAATATAGATTCTAAGGAACTAAACTTTCCTTTTCAACAAGATGTATTGAGTCAGAGAGGAGAATACAGTTCTGTAGCTGGAGCCAAAAATTCATATTTCTACGAATTCTTCTTCTTCTTATTATTATTATTATCATATAGATTCTAAGGAACTAAACTTTCCTTTTCAACAAGATGTATTGAGTCAGAGAGGAGAATACAGTTCTGTAGCTGGAGCCAAAAATTCATATTTCTACGAATTCTTCTTCTTCTTATTATTATTATTATCATCAAGATTCTTACTATTATTATCATTATTATTATTATTATTATTATTATTATTATTATTATTATTATTATTATTATTAATATTATGTTGTTGTGTTTTGCTGATTGTTGTTATATATTATTATTACATTATATCACTATTTATTATTATTATTATTATTATATTATTATTATTATTATATTTATTATTATATTATTATTATTATTATTATTATATCATTATTACTATTATTATTATTATTATTATATTATTATTATTATTAATTAATCTTATTATTATTATTATTATTATTATTATTTATTATTATTATTATTA
>NC_088370.1:21376084-21383584 GCF_034508935.2 Berghia stephanieae | reverse complement strand
TTCGCGTTTGCTAGGTTAAGTTGTTGAGGCTATTTCAGGAACTTTTTTTAAAATTCAAACACGGCTTCGCAGTTTTGTTTTTTTCCTGACTGTACTCACCTGCATGGCATGCACATACAAAACGATACATCTAGGCAACAAAACTAGACATTT
This sequence comes from Berghia stephanieae, assembly GCF_034508935.2. Taxonomy (NCBI): domain Eukaryota; kingdom Metazoa; phylum Mollusca; class Gastropoda; order Nudibranchia; family Aeolidiidae; genus Berghia; species Berghia stephanieae. Next base: position 21,383,431 of record NC_088370.1, on the reverse strand, counting down.
AGGTCTCGTCTGTGCCAAGACAGCAAACCAAATCGAGCGGTCGGTGTTTGAAAGACATTTCCGTAAAAGAGCTGGTGTTTTCAAAACCCTTTTCAAGCAATATCCGCTACAGCTCCTAAACACATTAATAAAATGGTACAGTGAATGACGTAATCAGTCGGATGGGAAAAAGGTTTGAACTGAGATATTGCCAAGTTTAAGTAGAAGGTCAAAATTTTATAAAAAATGAGTTCTTGTCAAAATGATTAAATCAACCCTTTTTGTACATCTTCAAGAAATATCAAAGCTTAATTTCACTTCTAAATATTTTTACAGCTAGTCAAATTGAAAAGTATGAAATTTGAGAAAAGTTGTTGGATACCTTCCCCATACATCTGACCATAACTTCATGAAAAAAATCACTCGATTTACTTAAAATAAAGATTAAAATGCTCTGGTAAGCATATTCTTTCAGAAAATGCAAAAAAATGCAAATCCAATATTTTCACCTTCCGTCTGATTATGTCATGCACCGAACATGTAATAATGTAAGCAAAGACAGTCTTACTCGCAGTTCTCTGTCGAAACTGTATTGGATTGGCCAAAGTTCTGACCACAGTACTCGATACCATTGACATTTGTGGTCTGAAAAAGAAAACAATAAAAAGTACACAATTCAATGAGAAATCACAGAAATGTGTTTTATATCTATGTCTATATTATATCTATATCTATATTATATTATATCCATGTCTATATTATATCTATATTATATTATATCTATGTCTATATTATGTCTATACTATATCATATCTAAGATCTAAGTCATTCAGGGATGCCACCTGACAAATTTTTAAAAGCCTGAAAAATTGTGCGAATGTGTGACTCACACTGTGGGTAAGGCTTCAAAGTATCCAAGTGGAATACAATTATTGTATAGCACAGAAGGTAAATAACATACAAACAACAAAATTTAGCAATAAAAAATTATTTTTATAATTATTTTTCGACATATTTACTTAAACTCTTATGAAATCAAAGCTCCACTTGAACTGAAAACAGACGTCTTTAAATTTTGAAAATCCACCAATAATTTCATAAGTTAGAGGGGGGGAGGGGGGGGGGGTTGGTCAAAATATTTTGTTTAACCCTTATATAAGGATCTATTTCTAAAAAGTGTATCTATCTTGGTTGTATTTTAATGAAATTGTGCCATAACTATAGCATCAATCAAGATAAGTTGATGAAACTTGGCATTCCTGTACATTACCTTCTCTTCACATTATGGAATATTTTCTCTGAGAAAGGTACTAAGCACTAAATAGGCCTTTGTAAGAATAAATGACAATGATGTTATGGAGAGAACCACACCTATGTGAACTGAGCTAATGTATTTGCTACCTTATTTAGTCTCTTGATTAATGACTGTGTAATTAATTCAAGCCTCCACTCATATGAGAAAGGTATAAAACTGTTGTTTGGGTCCCAATAGCTCAGTTGGTAAAGCACTCGCTTCACAAGCAAAGGGACTGAGATCGATCCCGGGTGCAGTCGAGATTTTTTTCTGACCCAGTGACTTGTCCTGCGTTGAGACAACTAAGGGACACAACTGGATTACAAACTCGTTCCCCTAAATACAACTTGATTCCATGATATGTGAAAGAAAAAGTAACGATAAGTGTTGAATTGTAAGCTTCAATTTATTAGACGAAGACAAATACTGTGGACATTTCGAGTTTCCCCTTTAACAATAAAACACAATGAGGAATGGGATCGATGTAGTGAAGGTGAGTGAAGACATTTATGTAGTAAAATTTGTTATAAATACCAATGTAATAGAGTCAGACAACCGGGTAGCTGATGCCGGCGAGTGTGATAGAGACAACCGGGTAGTTGATGCCGGCGAGTGGTAGTAGTAGTATTGGCAGAGTGCAGAGGCCGTGGGAGTGGATGGATTCGGCCCCGGGGTCGACTTAAGAGTTCCAGACTGTAACTGCGGCGGTGGTGCTCAAGTGAGGAAGATAGATCGAGACAATGAAGTGACAGTTTAGTACTACTGTTAGTGATAGTAGCATGACTTCATGTGTCAGAAGTAGAAGTAGGGAGTTGATTTCATGAGCGAAGAGGACACACCACAGTCAAGTCCGGAGACACCATAGTCTACCCGAGTCCTAGCCCATCCACTCCAGGGTAGTGGAGGCGATCAAACAACAAAGGCCAGGATGTATAATGATGAAGTCTTTATTCAGGAACAATGGAACAGATCATTCTTTTGTATCGTATTCTATAGGCGTGTAGCAATGAGGATCAATGAATGAATGAAAAGAATCAATGGCAGAATAATCACATAATATTAGCTATAGCAGTTAAAAATAGATTTAGCGCGGACGTCAGGGAAAGCACCTACGTCACTGGTCCAGGTAAAGTGATGCGTAGACTGAAGTGAGTAAACTCGATCGAGTTGTGTGCATCTTAATGATTTAAATAAATTAATGCAAATAACATGGGACATGTATGAAGGAACGAATAAGTCTAAACTAAAGAGTTATGCTACAAAATCAATCATTGTGAATTGCAGAGTTAAAGAGTAAATGTTTAGCTCGTAATTAGTAATCAAAGGCGTTAACGTTATGGCTGTATGAAATATTTAAGTAGCAATTATTAAGTATACAGAAGAACAAAGTAGATTTAGATGACTCAAGGTAGGTGGCTAGAAAGCTATGATTTGCCAGAATTAGTGATATAAATTTGTAAATGATCATAGTTGTTAAAATGAAGTTATAACGATGTGAAGTGATGAAAGAAAGCACACAAAAATATAGTATCAGGCCAGAAGTCACACCCAGCCGAAGATAAAAATAGTACTACATCGAGAGACTACCCGTGTAAGGGCTTAACACACAACACACAGTGTACTATTGGTCATAGTAACACACACGAGTAAAGGAATGTTGATATCAACCACAGAGGCACACAGTCTTGCATTACTTGCATACAATTAATTAAATAGTGATGGTAGCGACAAGTAGTAAAGAGTAATAGAGTACAAAATCAAATAACATTAGATAGAATGGTCATTCTATTACACCAATATGAAATTGAATGTAAGCTTCAATTTGATTACGAATACAGATAGAATGGACGTTTTGGGTTTTCCCTTTATCAACAAACAGGATGATGAAGCCACTAGCACATAATCTCATTCATCTGTAGTGTTTCATTCATCCTGTTTGTTGATAAATGGGAAACCCGAAACGTCCATTCTATCTGTTTCCGTAATTAAATTGAAGCTTACATTCAATTTCACATTGGTATTTATTTCTTCGAGCTTCGAGCAGCAACATTTACATTACGTAATAAAATTTGAGACAACAACAACAACAAAATGTGACTTACAACAATCGATTTCCTTTCATTGGATTTGTCCCCGAAACATTTGAATTCTATCTCATCCTTTGCTTGGGGATTAAGATGGCCCGTTGAAAACCGTACTAAGATGAAAAAAAAAAAAAAAAAAAAAAACATATTTAAAATTTCACAGTTAACTTCCTTTGGACCAAATTGAATAAAGTCAGACTTATGTTTGGCCATTGTTTATTCCTCTATTCCTCTGAAAGAAAGAGTTGTGACTAGTGTGGATCATTTCTAGCCCAAGAATTGTGTCCCAGGATTAGGCACTTTTTATAAGCCTTACTCCCATTCAATTCAACTGAGGGATGAAATGTAAAACCCTCCTTTTCAACCAAAGCAAATCAAAGTTTGTACATAATTTTTTTTTTTAAATTGAACTTTTATATAGCGCAATATCCACTAAATGTGCTCAAAGCGCTTTACAAGGGGTCCCTGGCCAACAGCAACATTTAATATTTAGGATGGTACATGTCTGTTAGGCGATGTTACAATTTTTTCGGACAGAGACAAAGCTGTTAACGTCCAGGTACTCATTTTACACCTGAGTATGGTGAGAGAATGTGAGCTAAGAGCCATCTCCAAGGACTCAACTATGCGCCAAGCGAGGCTCGAACCCAGAACCTTCCGAGAAAGCGAGAGAGAGAGAGTTTCAATTCAGCTTCGTTTAGTTTTATTCAAAATATGATCTCTCTCTCCACTCGCATCCCTCCCCTCAAGGTAGCAAGATGGCAACAGGGACCTCGTTCCTTAACCAATGCCCGCTAAAAAGAACGCAATTCTTTCTTTTTTCTTTTTTTTTTTTTTTGTAGGAATCAAAAAGTTGCAAAAATAGTTTTTTAAATAGAGGAAGAGGTTGAGGTAGGTTTTTTGAAAACAGATTTGGCAGTTTTTTTCCGTGAGCCTCTAGCACTGACTTCACTTTGTTATTTAATTTCATCTATAATTATGATTTTTTTATTTATATCAATATAAAGTATAAAGGATGTGGGTTGCGGAGTGGGGGGGGGGGGGTTCTATCTTGTTTTGTTTTTTCTAAATTAATGGGACTTTTGCCCTTCCCTTTATATTTATATAAGGCTTCACTGCTACTGCTACTGACTGCTACTGCTAGGAAACTTGTGGAAAGACTCCAAAGATTTCTCACGAAGTGGCATAAATGAGGAGATGGCACATAAATAAAAGGCGCCCCTCTCTCCTCCTCTTCTTAGGTCTTAAAAACTAGATAGGCCCGCCCTCGGTACAGCAGTGTATGTACCGTACACGACGAACACTCCAACTCCAACCATAACCATGACAAGCTCAAGCAGCTAGCTAGCAGCAGCTGAAGGCTAAGGCTAAGGCAGGCCCAAGGCTAACTAAGGCTAAGCTATAATAATCTATAACTATAAATCCCACTTTCCTCTTCAGTTGAGATTGTGATCTTACCAAGTCGAGCAACTTCGGGCTTGTCAACAACCTCGAAAGTTGGCATTGTCACAAGAAATATGGTAAATGAGTTGAGTGTCTCTATATTATAATGAATTGTTTTGAATGTGCACAAAACAATCAAGATAGAAGATTCATTTTGTTTACTTTGTAATACCGAAAGTAGCATGGCCAACGGCCAATGGCAAGTTTAAGAGAGTGTCTATTCGCACGTAAATAATGCACAGGTACAATTTTGCTATAGGTACGCGAGTAACATTGATTGTGAGACGAAGTAAACTTGGACTGGCTCTTTGTTATTGTTTTTATCTGCCCGATAGCTGATTAGTTTCATCAAATTAATATCAACAGCTATAAACTAAACTCATCACACTTTGTGTGTTGACAGAGAACAGCGTGGTATATGGGCATGTGTGGGTAAATACCACAGCCTGTTTTTTCAAGTATACAACATGAGATACCAGTCAAGAAATAAACAAATTAAATTAGTATATTTAAATGAGTTTCTTCTTAATGTCGTAACTGAATCATTTTTGTTATTTTTAATAAAGATTGGCAACCCATGCATGCCAAGTTAAGATGTCATATTCGCACGAATAACGCACATGTTCATTTTGCTATAGTACCCCCGACCACACTATTTGACATGTCAAGATCTAATCGTTACTCGGCCTGTATCGTATACTAACTCATCGATTATTTGCTTATGTCAATCACTAAGTACTAGGTTTACGGGCTATTAAATAAGGCACCACGCTTCTATTACACCATAGATTGAAAACTACAATGTAGAATTGGATTTTGGCAAACGGTAGACCTTTTTCTCTTATTTCGTATGTCCATTAGTCTTGGGGGACTGGTTAACCAGTTGATTGACGTTAATACTGACTTTGGGAATGTTCCGGTATTGAATTAAATTTATTAATTTACTAATTTTATATCAATTTAGTATTAATTGGTGTTGTTTTTATATATTTGTTTATCCATTTAAACTTTTCTTTTTTTTTCTCGTTTTCTTTAGTGCTTCTCAAAACTCATTTATTTAAATTGTTTTCTTATTTGTTTTTTTGTTGTTGTTGTTGTTGTTGTTTTGGGGGTTTTTTTGTTTTGTTTTTTAACAAATTAATTTGTTAGTTCTTTTTTTTTTAATTCTTAAAGTAATTACCGCTGTATTTTTATTGCCAGACAAAATAATTTTGCAAAACAATGTAATTTTCTATTGTATTTCCTCTAATAAAACAAAACACTTTTATTCAAAAGTCACGACTAAATAAATATATAAAATACAACCACCATTTTGGTTTTCTCAACAATGAATTAGTATACGAGAAATACTCTTCTGAGAAAGGAGAGAGTTGAATTCTAAGTTATAGAGGAAATACGGAAGGGTGGGCAGATTCCGTACTTGCCCGTCCTGAAGCTAATACATACATAAGATAGTTCGCGATGAAGAGGCGGGCAGCTCGGGGTTGGTTGGGTGAGGAGTAAAGATAACACGGTCGTTATTGTTATAGTCTAACGAATGCATGAGGAGAAATTGGTAACATTATTTTGTCTTAATTGTATTGTATGAAGTATTGGCGAAAGCCTAAGATTAAATAAACTGTGTTTTTGTTGGTCTTCTTTTGACTATGGAACTGATACTGATACTTGTCATAGCAGACCTGCCTACTTGAAATAGGAAAATAAAAATCGTAGTTTTCATGGCTAATAAAATCGTAGATATTTTAACTACCCTTTAAAAAAATGACCGGAATTTCGTCTGTTTTGATAGATATCAAATTTTTAGAAACGAGAAAAAATGATTGGAAACGTAATAATGATGGTGATGGTTGTAGTGATAGTGGTAGCGGTGGTGGTAGTAGTAATGATGGTGGTGGTAGTAATGATGATGGTAATATTATTATTGTTATTATTATTATTATCATCATCATTATTATTATTATTATTATTATTATTATTATTATTATTATTATTATTATTATTATTATTATTATTATTATTATTATTATTATTATTATTATTATTATTATTATTATTATTATTATATTATTATTATTTATTATTTTATTATTATTATTATTATATTATTATTATTATATTATTATTATTATTATTATTATTATTATTATTATTATTATTATTATTATTATTATTATTGTACGTATTGGTGGTATTACTATTGTTGTATTTTTTGTGGTTATTAATGGTATCAGTTTATTGTTTGGTTCCATTTACCATTTTTTTCCACTTTCATGTATGTGGTCATCAAATTGTATGATTTATTGTCGAAAGCCTAAGATTGAATAAACTTTGTAATATTGTAATATCGTATGGTAACCATCATTGTCGACGACATCGTCGTTGTCATCATAATCATCATTATCATCATCATTATCATCATCATCATCATCATCATCATCATCATCATCATCTTCATCATTAACAACAACAACAATATTAACAACAAGTACTACAATAGCAATAAAAACAATATCAACATCATCATAAAATTTCCGTCATCGTCTCCAC
>NC_088370.1:21308584-21371084 GCF_034508935.2 Berghia stephanieae | reverse complement strand
AGGGGGTTCAAGTTTATTGTAAAGTTGTTACTAGTATTGAAAATTATATCCTAAACCCGAAAGTTTTGCCAATCGTTAATAAATGTACATTCCTATTCTAATCCCTTTTTATACCTTGTGCCCTGTACCAGTTTCCTTTCATCTCTCGTCTAGACCAGTCTTTGAACACAAATAGGTGAGCAACTGGGTCTTATCACGATGGCTACGGTTTTTGTCTCTTTGTCCAACAGAAATATAAACCTTTTTTACATGTGCAGTTCTGGTACTTATATTATAACTAGCTGTATTCAGTTGGCTTCCATTAGGCACCTTCCGAACCGTTTGGTCTCCATTTGGCCCCCTTGGGTTGTTGTTTGGCTCCCTACCTTTATTTTTTCTGTCTATCCTCCGGAATCCGCGGTTGTTATGAAAATAAAAACAACACAGCATTTCAGCATACGATCCAATAAAATTATCTCCCCCAAAGACTTATAATATATGAATTAATATGTCAGAAAGAAAATCGTCACGGTAATATGCATGCAGGTTATTCCGCCTCTCTCTCTCTCTCTCTCTCTCTCTCTCTCTCTCTCTCTCTCTCTCTCTCTCTCTCTCTCTCTCTCTCTCTCTCTCTCTCTCTCTCTCTCTCTCTCTCTCTCTCTCACACACAAACACATACACTACACTCACGACTCACGATCACAATCACTCACATTAATTTTAATTAAGGTAGGCCTTCCTAAAGCTCTTACATCCCCAGTATTAATGCTCTTGTAGGGGGTTTCTACATTATTGTAAAAAGTCCCCCCTCCTGAACTTTAGGGAGTAGGAGGAGGGGGGAGACTTTACTTTTTAAAATAATGTAGAAAGTTTCCCCCCTCCCAAACCCCCTACTAGAATATTAATAATACTGGGGATGTAGGAGCTTTCGGAAGGCCTCCCAAATGATCATTTATATGGCATAGTCATAGGCTAATATATTATTATCACAAAGTGAAGTCCTTTGCCTCTAACTACTCACACTCTATCATACTCTGACTCTACTTATGACTAACAGACTATGATCATGTGTAGTTAGTATGTGGTACCTATAGTATACTGTATCAAATTACCAAAAACATTTAACCTTAACCAAGGTCATGGACCTGGGATGGTTCCTGTAACTTACACGATAAAACTAAGAATAAGAAGTAGAGAACAGTAGGAGGGGCTGCCTGAAGCCGGTGATCGTGAAAATACTAACGAAAGAGTGAAAATGGTGAGGCTTCGTATGGGAACAAAACAGACAACGGACGTTTCGGGTACAAACCCTTCGTCAGCACAACAATACACAAATTAATGTGGAAAAGAAATAAAAAATGTTTTTTAAATTTCATTTTAATTTAATATTTATCCAAAGAAAATATTGAAAACCTTCAAATTATACTACAAAACAACGCTGCTAGACTAGTTTGAAAAAAAGACAAAAAAATCACCTGCTTCTGATCTCCTAGTAAGTCACTGAAATTGTTGTTTTTGTTTTTCATTGTATTTCTTTATTTTAAGAAAGTAAGGCGCCCAGAGCTTGATGTAATATTATTACAAATGTGGTCACACGCTTGGTGATGGATGAGGTTTCTGAGTAAAAGAATAAAGGGTTGTTTTTTTTTCACATTTATAAGTATAAAAGGTTGTTGTGAATCTAGAAAGTAGCTCGAATGATTGCCATGCAAAATATAGGCTTTATTCAACATTTAAATTGACATGATCTGGAAAGAAATTAAAACACAAAGAGTTAGACAATACAGTACAGACACAGATCAATAACAAACATAAAGTGACAAATAGAACTATCTCTAAACAGTAAACAATATCATGACAAAGGTTGACTCAACTGTCACAATCAGGTAATATCTGTATGTTATAATAACAAAGGCAAGGTGTGTGGTGGTACCACTGGTACTCCTCCAGAAAACAACAGTTCTTTTTGTTTTGATATGATTTTAACTCATCTTGGAATTCGTGAAAAGACTTATAAATATTAAAAACTAATACCGACAAGACAAGTGTAGACTCAAATCTTTTCACAACGATTGACAATGAATTAATGATTGGAATAATCAAGAAAGTGATGAGATTCGTATGCACGCAAATTAAGGCTCGACTGAACTCACCGCATGCACCTGAATGGTTCCAATTTGACTCTTGGGTAGTTGATGAACCGTCAACTGCCAAGGACTTACTCCCTGGCAATTGACACTTCCTATACAATTAGCTGAGTATGCAAAGTCTCACCTCGGATGACGTTATAAGACAAAAAAACTAGCTAAGGTTAAGCTGTGCTTAAACAAATCTGCATAATATTATTACATATTATTATTATTAGTATTATTATTATTATTAGTATTATTATTATTAGTATTATTACGTATCATTATTATTATTATTAGTATTATTACGTATCATTATTATTATTATTATTATTATTATTATTATTATTATTATTATTATTATTATCATTATTATTATTATTTATCATTTATTATTATTATTATTATTATTATTTATTATTATTATTATTATTATTATTATTATTATTATATAATGAATTTTGATTGCATTCACTGTGACATGTAGAGAGAATAAAATCAAGCAGTATGGATCATTATGATATATCCACATAAAAATACACTTTATTTAATCTGCACATCATTTATATTTATTTTTTGATTTATTGCCATTTTTTATTTGTATTGTATTGTTTTATCTACATAATTTTGATCCAACTCAGACCCAGAAAGTCCATTTGCTACTCGGCTCTCGGGAATGGATCAGAATCCGATGGTAAGTTCATTTCTTTTATAGTTATACAGTCAAGAGCAAAAGTAGTGAAATCTGGGTGGGGTGACTGACCTACCCACATAGTGGACAGGGAGGTCACTTACTGTGTCCTCTATCCCCTTCTATCTGTTTTCCAAATTTGCTTTCTGTCTTTGTCTTGGAATGAGATTACTTGGTTTTGTCCTGGCCCTGGCTGGAAGGGAAACTGTCAAATGTATAGTTAGTTTTGGGAGATTATATTTTTCGTCTTGTAAATCTTCTCTCTGTTATGTTTGGAATTTTTAAATTTTATTTTATGATGTGTAAGCATTTGAGTGTGTTCCTCTTGGCAGAGACTTATGCTTGTGTCTGGATGAGACATTTAGGTGATCACAAACTAAGTACTTTGATAGTGTGCTCTTGGAATCTACATCTATTTCCTAATTGAACCAATTCCACTTTGTCTTACCTTTTCTTGGATGCTTTAATTGTAATTCTAGAACTTTTTACCATCCCATTTTCTTTCCTTTTTTACTGGCGATAATATGACCTTAATGTGTTGCAAGCGCCATAAAACCCTTAAATACATAATACAATAAGTAGTTGAAATCTTACAAATATAAATACTATAAATTACTATAAATCTATTTGTACAGAATGATGAATACGGAATGAATTACTTCACAATAAATTTATCGTTTCACTGACAACTTGTCATAATGCTTATTTTGCTCAGACCAAAGTCTGTCCATTTCAATTTGATGAGATTTTATGTAACTTCACATTTAAATTTTCCTCCAGTTACTCTGATTATCCTGGTTCCATTGTGAAAACTATAACTTTAGAACTGTACAACTATCTCTTTTAGAATCATCATCAAGAAAGCTTTCATTACAGACGAACCACAGGAAGTAAAGAACATCTAGTGTACTGCCGTCTGCTTTAGGGAATCTTTTCAATGATAAACTTTTAAACCCGTCCAATTTTCTCCTCTAAAAAGAATGATTTGATTGTTTCCAGTGAGTTTTGATATAGTAGAAGACTCAGGGTAAGATCAAATTTTGCCTGTTGAGTTGTTTTGAGTGTTTATCTTGACTCTCTCATGTCCACGAGACTAGGCAATCAAACAAATTTGTTTAATTTCCATTCCTGTTGATTGCCAGAGAATGAAAGTGGAATGAATTGTAAAAGGGTTAAACGATGAAAAGGATTTCAAATTGCAGTTTTCATATTTTAAAAATGTTTTCCGTAATACGTGAGGACCGATCGCCCTGATCACATCGGGACTCTCCTGATTTGGTGAACTTGAAGGAAAAAAATGATTTTATAAACGTATGGAAATGACCCTTGCCTGTCCCACAATGATGATTTTATAAACGTATGGAAATGACCCTTGCCTGTCCCACAATGATGATTTTATAAACGTATGGAAATGACCCTTGCCTGTCCCACAATGATGATTTTATAGACGTATGGAAATGACCCTTGCCTGTCCCACAATGATCATTTTATAGACGTATGGAAATGACCCTTGCCTGTCCCACAATGATCATTTTATAGACGTATGGAAATGACCCTTGCCTGTCCCACAATGATCATTTTATAGACGTATGGAAATGACCCTTGCCTGTCCCACAATGATCATTTTATAGACGTATGGAAATGACCCTTGCCTGTCCCACAATGATCATTTTATAGACGTATGGAAATGACCCTTGCCTGTCCCACAATGATCATTTTATAGACGTATGGAAATGACCCTTGCCTGTCCCACAATGATCATTTTATAGACGTATGGAAATGACCCTTGCCTGTCCCACAATGATCATTTTATAGACGTATGGAAATGACCCTTGCCTGTCCCACAATGATGATTTTATAGACGTATGGAAATGACCCTTGCCTGTCCCACAATGATGATTTTATAGACGTATGGAAATGACCCTTGCCTGTCCCACAATGATGATTTTATAGACGTATGGAAATGACCCTTGCCTGTCCCACAATGATGATTTTATAGACGTATGGAAATGACCCTTGCCTGTCCCACAATGATGACTTTTGGACTCACAAATTAATACAAAGAACCTGGGTGGGGTTCGCGACCTCCCATAGTGGGCAGGGAGGTACTTGCTGTGTCTTCTATCCCCCAATATCTGTTTTCCAATTGCTTTCTGTCTTTGTCTTTGAATGAGATGACTTCGTTTTGTCCTGACTCTGACTGGAGACCTTGGCTGGGAGGAAAACAGTTGAATTTATTGTTATAGTTTTGGGAGATGATATTTTTTTCATTGTAAATCATCTCTCTGTTATGTAGTTTGTTTTTTCTTATTATCATCATCATCATCATTATTATTATTATTGTTGTTATTATTATTATTATTATTATTATTATTATTATTATTATTATTATTATTATTATTATTAGTATTGATATCATCTTCATCATCATCATCATCATCATCATCATCATCATTATTGTTGTTGTTATTATTATTATTTTTATTACTATTATTATTATTATTATTATTATTATTATTATTATCGTTATCATTATCATCATCATCATCATTATTATAAACTACTATTGTTATTCCTGTTCCAACGGTCACCTTCCATCCAACAACAGACGACTTTGCCTCCAGCCCTTCCTTAAAAAAACAAAAGACAGTGAGAAAGAAAGAAGACAAAGTGAAAAAGGAAAGGAAAAAAGAGGACGTCAAACAACAATCTTCCTCCTCGTCAATCCCCAGCCCTCATTCATCCGTTCCCAACTCCATTCTCAAAAGGTATTGGAATATGAAAATCGGTGAGATCCCCAACCAGAACCAGGTTTATTGTACTTCTGTTCCCTTGTTGAACCATTCCTGTTTGTGCGGCCATGTGGGCTAGCGGTAAGACACTCGTCTTCGGATTGGAAGGTCCTGTGTTCAAGTCCCGAGCAACGCATAGTTGAGTCCTTGGAAAAGGCTTTTTTCTCACATTCTCTCACCATATATATATACAGGTGTAAAATGAGTACTTGGCCATTATCAGTGTTCTTTCTATTCGGAAAATATTAAAATATCACCTAACAGGCATCATGTCTTGTTCAACATGTTACGGGTTGCTGTTGGGAAAGAACCCATTGTAAAGTGCTTTGAGCAGGTTTAGTGAGTGTTGCGCTATATAAAAGCTCAAGTTTTTTTTTTATTGTCGTGCTGATGTCTGGCCATGTTTGTGTCTTTGATGAATTCATTTTTTGAACATGTTACTCTGTATCCCAAACTAAAATGTCGTTATACAAATAGCAAAAATTAAATTACAAAGCCATATGTAACTTCCCAAATAAAGGAAAATAACACTTTATTTATCCAAATCGGAAAATAAATTCAAAAGTTATGGGTTTTTAAAGTTTCCTTTTTTAATGATTTTTGAAGAAAATAAATCTTGGTTAGACGACTCTAATGACAAATAAACGTAATAAAAAAAGGGTCACTCTTAGTTTAGTTTAGCCAAGCTTAAACAGGAAGCTGGACTGTCTTTGTGGAGAGATGTATTTATTATAGAAGGATAATTAATAGATGTGTGAGTTTGTAAAGTCTGCATCCTGCATGTCACCCCAACCATCAGCTGGTCATGGGAATGAGTGAGTGAGTGAACTAATAGATGAAACAAATGTTTGTGTTGCTGAAGGGTTGTTCCCCTTGAGTTTTGGATAAGATAAACTTTTTTCTGGTCCCTGGGAGTCTATCTGAAGCAGACTGGCGTGTATTAGATGATGGCTTGAATTTCAAGTTCTCTTCTCTCTTCTCTCCTCAGACGATCCAATTTCGACGATGAACTCCAGCGAGCTTTGGAATTGTCCATCCTTGAAACGTCAGCCAGTCAGAATCCATCAATTGAGGCCTCCACATACAGTAAGTATCAGTGACATCTATATCTGAAATAAAGGCAGAGCTTAACGAGTTCTATCATTCGAGAAACCGATTTTGTGAAAAAATATAAAGTAAATAATATAATCATGCCAAGCGAAAAGCCTGTGGTCAGTAATGGAGGAAAACACATTTTTAATCATTGTTTACAAAATGTTTGTCGTGTGATGGCCGCCATCTTGGATATTTTGTTTAAAACTTACTTACTTAGGCCACCCCATGGGGCACCCAACATGAGCCACAAGTCTTCACCATACTTCGCCATTTTTTACAAATTAGCTTTTTTATTTCAGTTCTCGGTTATTAATAATTTTACGACATTCATTTCTTTTTTAATACAAAGATATATCCTTCCTACAAGTAGCTGACAACTTAAATTTAGCAATTTATGCAAATTTAAGATGCTATGATGTTTTCAAAATATTTGCGTTTAAATTGCCCACTTTTTACCCAAAAAACTAAAAAAAAATTTTTAATGGAAATTTTTGTTTTAAATCTAATTTATCAGCAATTTGGAGCAACCTCTAAAGAGCATATGTGCAAAAAAAATGAATATGTGCCTTTTTTATGTGCTCAGATTTTAGAACTTAAAAATAAAATAGTGCATAAAATGCAACGTTCGAGAAAATGCCATTTTAATTGTTCTAATCAATTTCAACGGACCTCATATCTCAATCTGTATGTTACGTGTTGCTGTTGGTCAGGGACCCTTTGTAAAGCGCTTTGAGCACAGTTAGTGGATATTGCTCTATATAAATGCTTAAGTTATACATCAAAGCTAAACTTAATAGAATTAATAATACCATTGCTGGGGTCCAAACATTACCAATTATGCCATAATTAGCCAATTTTCCTTGAAGACAGAATGCTCTAAAATGAGTTTTTTTTATATTTATGGGTCAAGTTATGTCTTCTGGTAACAATAAACGTAAAATGAAATGACATTTGTATGCGTGAAGTCTGGTTTTGAAAAAAGTGGAATTTTGCTGAAAATCACCAAAATTCCACTGACTGAACCCCTTACTATTACTAACTCTAACTTTTCATGATAACAACACTGCCATTGTTTTTAAAAACACAGTATATACAGTGTTAACCAAATAGCACATACTGTGTTCTTTATTAAAACAGCAGAATACATACCTGCTCTTCATGCATGGGTGCTAGTTAGGTGGACTTTTTCCTTTACGTTTGTCAAAAGATAAAAATCCTCACTGAAGTCAAAGTGATACTAACCCTGCTAGAAGCTGTGGAATGTAAAAAAGTAATAAACAAAAATGAATATAACAGCTTAAAAAAAAAAAGAACAAAATACCAAACATGGAATGTTTTGGGCTCAAAACCCTTCTTCAGCCAATAACAAACAATAAAGACATAAATACATTACCTAAATAATAATAATAATAATAATAATAATAATAATAATAATAATAATAATAATAATAATAATAATGATAATAATAATAATAATAATGATAATAATAATAATAATAATAATAATAATAATGATGATGATAATAATGATAATGATAATAATAATACAACAATAATAATAACAATAATAATAATAATAATAATGATAATAATAATAATAATGATAATAATAATAATGATAATAATTATAATAATAATAATAATAATAATAATAATAATAATAATAATATGATAATAATAATAATGATAATGATGATAATAATAATAATAATAATAATAATAATAATGATAATAATAATAATAATAATAATAATAATATTACCTTTATTCATCCCATAGGGGAAATTTGTCTTTAGGGTCTATTCCAAGGGAAGACTGAAATAACCCAGTCGTCAGCCGAAGTGCAGCGCTGCAAAGTAAGCTAAGGCAAGGTGACTTGCTCAAGGCCACACAACGAGGCGGGTAGGCGAACTCGGTACCTTTTGTGTACGAAGCAAAGACCGTACCGCTGAGCCACACTGCCCCTAAATTCCAGATTGTCGCCAACTCAAAACCCCCATGTTAATACTGGAGCTGTGTAATGTCGAAAGTGACGTCCAAAGATCAAAGTAATAACAGCTTCAAATAGGAACTTATGATGTTTTCTTCTTTCTTTTTTTTTAACTGACATATTTATTTTTAACATTCGTTAAAAAAAAATGGAATGGGAGCTTCGATTTGATAAACAAAGACAGATGGTGTGGACGTTTTGGGTTTCCCCTTTGTCAAATCACAATGACTGAAATACTAGATAATGATAGTAATGAGAGATGAGTGGATGGGCATTGCTAATGAATTCGACAGTCCAGGCAGGCTGATTTTTTGAGATGGCTTTTTTTTTTGATAATTTTCTTTCTGTTTCGTTTGGCTCGGTTCCATTCAGACTTTTTCCCATCTTTATTTTACACCAGGGCCTGTGTCCTAATTTGTCACTTTATTATATTTTGATCTAATTCAGTTTTTGTTTGAATTCACTCCCTTTCCATTCCCAGGTACCAGTGACCTTCCCGAAGGTAAACACAACAACGACCACATTCTGACAGTGGACATCGAACCGCTTCCATCAGCTCCCCGTCTGGAAATAGCTGGAGAAAATGGCATGCCAGAACTAGCACCAAGCATTGACAAACAGCAGCCAGACCGGGACCCCACGGTTGACATAGTGTCACCCAACCCACCCAAACTCGTCCCTATGATTTCGGCAGGGTCTGTGTGCGTCGCTGTTCTGGATGACTCAATTGAGTCGGTCAAATCTTCAGCAGAAAGTCCGGACAAAGGCAGGTCAAGAAGAGCTGCTACAAAGAGTGTGACCACATCGACTGCTGGACGGAAGGTCTCCGCCTCTAAAAAACGTATCATTGATGATGATGATGATGATGATGATGATGAAGATGTTGATGTGAATTCAGAAGGTAAATCAACTTTCCATTTGGGTCTCAGTTGAGGGACCCCAGACACCACACGGGGGATGATATGTGTATGTGATCTATTTTTAGTGATATGATATGTGTATGTGATCTATTTTTAGTGATATGATATGTGTATGTGATCTATTTTTAGTGATATGATATGTGTATGTGATCTATTTTTAGTGATATGATATGTGTATGTGATCTATTTTTAGTGATATGATATGTGTATGTGATCTATTTTTAGTGATATGATTTGTGTATGTGATCTATTTTATCTATTTTTAGAGACCCAACCCACTTTGGAAAGCTAAAAAAAAAATCAATATAAAGATTTCAGATATTTTTAAATAGAAGAACTAAGTAAGTCGTCGTTCATTAGGGGCTTGGAGCCTGGGGTTACCCCAATTCCTATAGCATAAAACATATGATAGCAATTACTTGCTACTCTTTAGACAGGACCTTCGTCTATTGAAAAGTACTTTCCACCAGATCTAACAGATCCAGCTACCCAGACCCCCCATGTTAATGCTGAAGCTGTGGAGTGTCAAAATCAAAATGTAACGTCCAAAGATCAAAGTAGTAACAGCTTCAAATAGGAAAAAAATGATGTGATATTTGTTTAACTACCATATTTAATTTACAAAGTAAGAATTTACAACGACAAGCTATAACATTTTGCAGCTGATTTCATTGTAAACTTTTCTTGTTTTTTCTTTCCTTCATTCTTTTTGTTTATATTTTTTTGTTTCTCAATTTTTTAATCTAGCTGGAAGTGATTTTGTTCCTGATGAAAGAACTGCCACTGATAATGATGACGACGATGATGATGATGATGATGAAGAAGATTTCTCACCTAGTGATGACGATAGTGATTTTGATAATGGAAGAAAGAAAGTGAAAAAACCATCTGCATCTAAAATTGAAAAGAAAAAGTCTCCAGTCCAGAGAAAATCGTCAAAGACATCAAAGTATGAGAAATCAACAGCCAGCACTGGAAGATGTCAGAAACCATCGGTCAAAGGTTTGTGTCTGTCTGTCCTTTCAGATTTGTGATAAGGTTTTTGAAAATGGAAATCAGATAAATGTGCCAATACGTGTATGTAAGGAACAAATTAGGGAGCAGGCTCTGGTATGAGATACAAGTCTGAAAAGGTTGGCGTGAAACGGTGCCAGACAAAGCCAGAAAAAATCCTCCCAAATAATCAGCCATCGTCGACTGGGCTTGGAGGTCAAGGCAACAACTTCTAATGGTTTCACACTGATACATTACGATGGTCTATTCAAGCTGCAAATTCATTGCCGCATTTGTGATCAGTCGTGAACCTGCCTGGTAGCCTCGTCACAATACAAAGCTCGACCAGATGCCCTGCCGTTTCAGATTCTTTGTCTTTTGGGATGGTTGTGTTCTTGTATTTTCTTTCCCCTTGTCTGGCACTGTTAAATTCACACTTCTGGGTGAGATACCTGACCTCCCATAGTGGACAGGGAGCCCCTTACTGTGTCTTCTATACCCCTTTATCTGGGTGGGATACCTAACCTCCCATAGGGACAGGGAGGCACTTACTGTGTCTTCTATCCCTCAATATCTGGGTGAGATACCTAACCTCCCATAGTGGGCAGGAAGGCACTTACTGTGTCTTCTATCCCTCTATATCTGGGTGAGATACCTAACCTCCCATAGTGGGCAGGAAGGCACTTACTGTGTCATCTATCCCTCTATATCTGGGTGAGATACCTAACCTCCCATAGTGGGCAGGAAGGCACTTACTGTGTCATCTATCCCTCTATATCTGGGTGAGATACCTAACCTCCCATAGTGGGCAGGAAGGCACTTACTGTGTCATCTATCCCTCTATATCTGGGTGAGATACCTAACCTCCCATGGTGGGCAGGAAGGCACTTACTGTGTCTTCTATCCCTCTATATCTGGGTGAGATACCTAACCTCCCATAGTGGGCAGGGAGGTACTTACTGTGTCATCTATCCCCCTTTATCTGTTTTCCAACTTGCTTTCTGTCTTTGTCTTGGAATGAGATTACTTGGTTTTGTCCTGACCTTGGTTAGAATTTTGGGAGAAGATATTTTTTGTCTTGTAAATCATCTCTCTGTTATGCGCTGTATGATTTGTAAACATTTGAGTGTGTGCCTCATAGTGGGGACCTGTGCTTGTACCTGGATGAGACTTTTAGGTGATCTCAAACTAAGACTGACTCTGTCCTTTTGGAGTCTACATCTGTTTCCTATTTTAACCAATTAATCAATATTCTATAACTTTTTACTATTCCATTTTCTTCCTTTTTACTGGCGCTGATATGACCTTAATGTGTTGCAAGCACCGTAATACCCTTAAAAAACAAACAAATAATTCACACTTTTTCATAATTTTAACCACACTGTAAGGGGGAGATTGTCCAACAAAGTGAACACTGTGTATGTGACCAATTCGTTGTTGTTGAATTCAGGGAATATCTGATGTTATAACCTTTTGAATTGAGAAAATGTAGTAAAAATGGCATGGATTTGTTCTTTAATAGAATTTGCATTTCTTCTCGTTCCTCGAGTTGCTCTCATTGTCATTGACAAAAAGTGTTTTTTTCACCAACAGATTTTTTTAAAAATTGCTATAGGCTGTTCGAAATCAAGAATGTTTGTCTTCTAATACAGGACCACAAAATAATGTATAAATTAGTGCATTGCGAATCTACTCTTTATTATTATTATTATTATTATTATTATTATTATTATTATTATTATTATTTTTTATTATTATTATTATTATTACTATTATTATGATTATTATTATGATTATTACCATATTATTATTATTATTATTATTATTATTATTATTATTATATTATTACTATTATTATTATTATTATTATTATTATTATTATTATTATTCATTATCATTATTATTATTATTATTATTATTATTATAATTATTATTATTATTATTATTATTATTATCATTATACCGGTAATTCTTCTTCTTTAACATTTATTGGAAAAAAAATGCATCTTTTTTTCTTTTTTTTTTAAATCAATTTTTTTCACCATTTTAGAAATCTCCATTCATTTCCCAGAATCCACCACATCTAAATTGGTTTCAAGACATGTCAGCCACCAAAGTTCTGTCACAAGAAAAGCCCCGAGTCTTGGAAGGAGTTCTGCCATAGCAACAAAACCATCATCCACATCATCATCATCAGCATCAGCAAAGACAGTGACAGCAGCCATTTCCCCAAGTCCATTAGCATCCACAACCACAGCCCTTTCTTCTCCTGTTCTACCTCAATCGTCGACAGTTCCTAACAAATCTACAAAGCCATCCCTGACTACTCCATCCATGTCACGTGGTTTGATCAGCAGACAGTGGAAACCACCTGGTAGGTATTTTGGGATTTTATCAAATTGAGAAATTGGGAGCAGGCACTGGTGTAAGATAAACATGTGAAAAAGTCTGTATGAAACAGTGTCAGACAAAGCAAGAAAGAAAAATTCAAGAAAAAAAAAAAAACATCCGATAAAAATTTGCCTGCCACGACTGGGGTTTGAACTTCTTTTCTTTGTTGCTTTGTCTGTCACGACACGGATTCATTCACATTTTATCAGATCTTTAACTTTAAGTTGAAGTATTTGGAATACATCACACCAACCAACCAGCTGGAGTATTCCATTCCATTGATTTTTACCAACATTGAATCGGTACGATTGTATATTTCCCTTGTACTTGTATAACAGTGTCAGAAATGACACCTGGAATTCAAGGAAAGCTTGGGGATATCAAACCTTTACTTCCTGTCCAGTCAACGTCATTGTAACCGTGGTGTACTGTATCAGGGAATACAAATAGAAATGGCACTGGACAAAAGGTTTGTTTTAAACGAGATTTTATCTTATCTGGACTCCATTGTACCCAAAACAACCAAAAAAAAACATCCTTCAGACAAAATGATATCAAGAGTGACATAGACCAAGGGGGGGCGTGGCTCAGTGGTACGGTCTTTGCTTCGTACCCGAAAGGTGCCGAGTTCGATCACCCGCCGCTGCAGTGCGTGGCCTTGAGCACGTCACCTCACCCTAGCTCAATTTGCAGTGCTGCATTGCGGTGATGCCTGGGTTATTTCAGTCTTCCCTTGGAATAGACCCTAGAGATAAATTTCCCCTATGGGATTAATAAAGGGAATTTTATTTTTTTTTAAATTTATTTATAGACCTTATACTGATGTAGTATTTTTATGTCTGTCACACTAACACACATGCCCAGTAACAATAACACCACCTCTTGGTGGTACATCAAAAACATTACCAGCAGAATAACACACCACCATCACCAGAATAACACACCACCATCACCAGAATAGCACACCACCATCACCAGAATAACACACCACCATCACCACAATAACACACCACCATCACCACAATAACACACCACCATCACCACAATAACACACCACCATCACCAGAATAACACACCACCATCACCAGAATAACACACCACCATCACCAGAATAACACACCACCATCACCAGAATAACACACCACCACCACCAGAATAACACACCACCATCACCAGAATAACACACCACCATCACCAGAATAACACACCACCATCACCAGAATAACACACCACCATCACCAAATAACACACCACCATCACCAGAATAACACACCACCATCACCAGAATAACACACCACCATCACCAGAATAACACACCACCATCACCAGAATAACACACCACCACCACCAGAATAACACACCACCATCACCAGAATAACACACCACCATCACCACAATAACACACCACCATCACCACGACCACCACATTACACACTGCCACCACCACCACCACTTCCATACCGAAAACATCGCCATCCATCACTGCCAACATCAGAATCACACACCACTACATATCACCACACACCACAATCGCACACCACCACACTACCCACTACCACTACCACCAATATCAACACCATTATCACCAGTAGAAATTCTAATTAATCACAGCTACAGTCTCGAATCCCTTCTTCAAGCACCCGTGCTTCATTTTGACATCTTACCAAACATTCAATTGTCATTCATTCGTTCATTCACATCCATCTTCCAACCATCTCGTCTCTCTCAGGTCAGTCTTCCAACAGCAGCAGCAGTCCTTTGGCATCGGGATCAGGTTCACTCCTCAAATCTCCCTCCTCTGGTCTACGCTTGGGTCTGTCTAGAAACCAACGGGTGAAACCACTGCACAGCTCCGTCAAAGTGGGTTGAGAGAAGCAAGGAGAATGTAATGTTGTTATATGATACGAATGTTGTGTTGTTGTTATATAATATGATGATATCAGTTTGTAGGTCTTGTCCTACGTGTTAAATGCTGCTGTTGGCTTGGCTTTCTTGTAAAGTGCTTTGAGCACATTTAGTGGATATTGGGCGTTATAAATGTTTAAGTTTTTATTTTGTTACTGTCGACTGTTTGAGAACTCTAGCTATTTCCATTCAGTCCATCTCTAGAATTACCATTTTTTTGTGTAATTTTTACGTTAAAATTTTGCCATTAAGAAAATCTTTTTAAAAATTGTGTATTTTTATCAAGCTGCCATTTTCTTTGTCGTCCTTCAGAGCCAAAGTTTATCCCGGTGTCTGCAGCGTGAAATGGATAATTGCAATTTCTTGCTACCCTTTAGATAAAATGCTTGTCAATTGCAAAGTACTTTCTACCAGATATAACAGACCCAGCTACCCAATCACTGCTGGGTGGAGAGGGGGTCAGAAAAAAACTTCGACTGCACCCTTTGCGTTTGAAGCGAGTGCTCTACCAACTGAGCTATCGGGACCCAAACAACACAGGACAGTGTTCAATTTTACTCATGAAATTCAGGGGGGGGGGGGGGGTAGTTACACATTTTTTTCTCTCAAGGTAGGGACACATTTCCGATTCTGAAGTTTGTTATCTGTGGAGATGACACAAGAAGTAAGAAATATCCTGCGTATTCCTTCAGAGCCATAAGGTCTATGGAGCTAAAACTAGAGTTGATCCCAATTTCTATAAATAGATAAATAATGAATTTATACAGCGCCTAAACATCCACGTTAATCATGATCTGCAACACTTTACATAACACTTTATTCTGGCTGGAGCCACCTGCCAACATGAACAATTAAAAATTCTTAGTTTTTTGGGAGAGACAAAAAATTTACTCCCTATGATTAACTTTAAAAATCAACAATTTATCCTCTCAAGGTTTAAATATCATTTCAACTTTCTTAAAACTTTGTAGTCTGTCATGAACTTTAATTTTCAATCAGTTTTAATGACTTAGAAATGCTCTTGAAGTTCTGGTTTTTGGTTTCATCGATTCCCCTCTGTCACGTGATCCATGACTAGCCGGGTGGCTCTTGATTAAAAAAACTGACACGGAAATCTCACTGGAGGTTAGCACTAGCACATTAGAGGTGTTTATTTTTGAAAATATTTTCATTTATATCCAAAAGGGGAAACAACTAGAAATGACAAGGGTAATGGACTCACAATAATATATATTATAATTATAGGTAACACATAAAAGAATAGGGTCTAATAAGGGGACATGATTCATAACAAATTGTATAGGTGACACAAAAGATTAGGGTCTAATAAGGGGACATAATTCATAACAAACTCAATGAAAGTATACGATTATCTTTCTTTGGTCATTCACACAATAATTCTATAAAATAAAGTCAATCTTTACACCCCCTCCCCCCCCCCCCCCCCCCCCCCCCCCCCCCCCCCCCACAGCCGTTTAAATAGGGCCCAAACTTTCACTTTAGTTACTTCTTCCCTCACTGGCTACCGTCGAGTAATGTAAACAACCCACCGTTAGCAACAGTGATAACAGCTGTCAAGACGGCGTGCATTGGCAATAAATTATGTCTGCAGGTAAATCTCATCGCTTTGAATTTCTCTCAGGCAGAGAGTAGTAGAAATTTCATCAAAATACTCAATTTTCTCAGCCCGTTGTGGACGCAGCATCTTTTTCATAATTTTCAAACATATATGGATACAAAGGGCAATTTTTCCTCTACAAGACGCAATTATTTTTATTTACATCATTAAATGATAAGTTTGTGTTTTGCTCTTTTGAATAATCAGAGTTTTTTATTAAATAAATATTTAAATTATAAGTTTAAGAAATATTTAAAAATTCAAAATATCAAGCCAACACTTTTTACCATCAAGTGTGAGGGATCAGAGAAAAGTAGATAAAATTATCTTTCATATGATATATACTTTATTATGTAGATTCAGGGATTTAAGAATAGACGGTGTGGAAAGGAATCTCAATAATTATTTTTGTTACCAACAAAGAGGAGAATATTTCATGATTTTTAGAAACCCAATAATAAAACTAGATAGTGATGATAAGAGACATTTATTTAATTTGATTTCATTGAATTTAAGCGGAAATTTTAGATATTTCTTAAATTTACTTATTTAAGTTCTGTTCAGGTCATGGAGAGACACACTGAAGACGGTCATGACACCAGTACTAATGAAATATGTCGAATTTGTTGTGAAAGAGTACAGAGCCGTGCTGAGAGGATTAAAAGACTCTAGACGTTATCAACAATTGACTATAAATATAAATGTGAAATTCTGACATATTCAAATATTTCAATTTGCAAGAAATGTGTTTCACTGATACATAATTTAAAGAAATGCGATGCAGGTATTGATACCTTTGGTTCAATGAGAAAACTCTGAACAAGAAACAATACTTTATGAGGTGAATATGATCCTAATCTTTCACCAGTGATGTGCTATATGCAGTCTATATGGCACACAAATTAAAAGAGGTGCAAGTCAAGTACATGAAAAAAAGTAATGGGCATGGATATCTCAAAAATAAGGTTATGAAACTTATAAGAACTCTTTAAGATTTTCTTAGTGGTTTTGATTGTCTTTAAATGAATGTCCTTATATAACAATTTTTACTGGAATTCTTATAATTCGTTGATTCTGGGATAGATATAAGTGAATCACATTTGACTATGTTTCTGGTTTATTAAAAAATTTCTATTAAGACAATGCTGTGATTGGATTTCAATTTTACCTTACTCAAAATTATTACTTTTACGTACAGGTGAACTGATATCTCAAAAACGCCTCAATCTACTGATATAAAATTTATATGTCTACATTATACAGATATTCAACATCATTTCCATTACTTTTGTTTTAAAATCTTAAGTGTTGAACATGCTAAAATATTCTCTTAAAAATTTTAATTCACTTAAATTTATGGATCAATTCCATGGGTTATCCCTCTTGCTTTTTAACGCCATCATAATTATGATTAAATAATCAATGAAAACTCTGTTAATAAACTGTTTGGTAGTATAAAAATATTTTTGCTACACTTAATAACGGCAATACTACATTAGTTTGAAATTCAGAAAAAAATCGATCAAAACGGCGAAAAAATTGTCTCCCTCTCTTAGTGTAAAGCTATGACTCATCATCACTAGACTGGCTAGATTTACCTGGCGAACTAAACTGAAAGCAATAAACGCCTGTGCCCCCCTCCTCCTCGTGTCTTTTTGTCCATATCGGCCATTGATGTAGAAATAGTTTTTGTTGAAATATTGATTGATTTATTTTGATATTTAATTGATGGCCGTGAGAAATCGTTTGTATATAATTAAACATATTTTAATGTCATTCATGAATATGATAACCTGTTCATTCTTTTCTGTCTTCAAATTCAATCGGGTCTTCATCAACTCAAAGACTTGATTAAAATCCACCGACATTTTACGTAATAGTAATCTGTCATCTGCATTTTTTGCCAAGTTGGGGCCTAAAAATTCCCAAAATTTGCCAAGAAATTTGCCAAAAAGACCATAATTTGCTCCAAAAATTTGCCGAGCAGAACTAAGCCTCCCGGTAAAAATTAACACGCTATATGGAAAAATAAATATAAAAGACATTTTATTACACTTAAAGGAGGCTGCATTTATTATATTCCGCACTGTAACGCGGTTTATGCGCCCAAACTTTCAGACAATCACACTCTCACACACAAAATACACGAGACACATACTGTGGAATAGAACACTTACACTGGCGAACATTCAACTCAGTCACACATAGGGCCTACTCCCTCTCATTCACAGTATCAGTTTTATCAAACTTTCACACCTGCAGAAGCGTACACTTTCTCTCAGACTCGTCAACAAAGGCCTAGTTTTCCTTTTTCTACTCAAAAAAGAGGCATCACTGAACTGATTGTAGTAAAGGAAAACCAGTCCTTTGATTGTTGACCTATTGACCTTATAATTCGTTAAAATTAATGAGTTAATTCCCTTATGCTCTGTGAGCTCTCTTCGTTTATAAGAATAAAAGGAGGCTACCAGAGATCACTTCAGTTTGTTGTATTCCCTCCAAAAGAGAAGCAGTGTCTTTCTTCACTTTCTTCATTTTTTATATGTAAACCACCATCGAACTTAAACATGGCCTCAACAGGTTATGGGCCCAGGTACCGACTATATTTCGACGGTGACGAAAGAAAATTCGATCTTTGGGAGGTAAAGTTTATGGGTTACCTGAGACTTCAAAAATTACACGAAACCGTTACCGTTACCGCCAAAGATGATGTGAATATAGATTTTAACAAAAACGCAGAAATTTTCGCTGAACTTGTGCAATGTTTAGACGATCGTAGTCTATCATTGATTATACGCGACGCACAAGATGATGGCCGGAAATCAATGCAAATTCTAAGAAACCATTATAGAGGTAAACGTCGTATAATCACCCTTTACACAGAACTGACTTCACTGGTAAAACAAACTGATGAAACCGTGACGGATTATATCATAAGGGCTGAAACAACAGCAGCATCACTCCGAGAAGCCGGAGAAAAGATTAGTGATGGATTACTAGTGGCCATGACATTGAAAGGCCTACCAGGAACCTACAAACCTTTCGTAACAGTAATTACTCAGAAAGATGACCCTCTTACTTTCTCTGAATTTAAGACAGCTTTAAGAAACTTTGAAGACACTGAGAACATTAGTGAAAATTCCAAATCAAACTCAATTTTGGCTTTTGAAAAACTTCAAATTACACCTACAAATTCAAAGAGAGAAAAGAAACATGAATCCCATCCACGTTGGTGTCGGCATATGCCGTAGTTCCAAACACGATACAAAATTCTGCCGCAAAAATAAACCAAGATCATCACATCAACAACGTTGGTGCAGGCACTGTTTGTTTGTTTGTTTTTAGGTGTTTAACGGCGCTTTCGACACTATTTAGGTCATTTAAGCGCCCGTTTCTGTCTTTTATCAATCTTTTATCGGCCCTGAGGGGCCATAGCTGATCAAAACGTGTACTGTTGTAATAAAATCTTTATAAAATCATAATAGTTACATGTTTGTTCAGTTAAAATATCTATTTACAATTTCTGCAGGAGTTCACATTCCTGCAGATACTTTAAAATTGTAAACGGATCGACCGACTGGAAAAGAGACTTCAAGTCCCTGTTTTCATAATGTTGTGACCTTATCTGTTCTAATTCTGTACATTCAATTAAAATGTGTTGAACTGTGAGGTCACAGTTACATGTTCTGCAGAGTGGTTTTTCATCCCTCTCCAGAAGGAAACGGTGAGTGAGGGCAGTATGTCCGATCCGGAGTCGAGTTATTTTTACCTCGTCTCTTCTTTTTAGCCCCGAGTTGGGTCTGGGGCCGAGGTCACTTTTAATTTGTTATGTACGTCTCGACTCCAGGATCGTTCCCATTCCTTTCGGACGTATGTTTTTATATTGATCTTTAAATCTGCGTGTGGGATTTTACTGCCCTCTTGTAATTCTTGGCTCACCGCCTCTTTTGCCAGTCGATCCGCTTCTTCGTTCCCCTGGATACCCACATGACCAGGTACCCAGAGAAAACAAACTTTCTTTTTCTTAATAAATAATTTATTTGCACCTTCCAAGATACTTATGAGTCTTGGATCGGTGCAATAAAAATTTGAGATCCCCTTAAGTACGGACAGCGAGTCAGACAAGATCAAGAATTTGTTCTTATTCGATCTCTCAGCCAAACGGAGAGCATTTAGGATTGCTCTCGATTCCGCTGTAAAGATCGAAACATTTTTATCCAGGCGAAGGGATCCTGTGCCTTCCGATGAGTGATAGGCACATCCTACTGCATCTGCGCTCTTTGAACCATCCGTGAAGATGTGAGTATAATGTTTGTATGTTTATAATATTGCTTTTAGTGTCTGTAAACATGTGGATCTGTTTGTGATTTTTCGAGTTTTGTTAGATCCAAATTTATGTTTGGTCTATGTATGGACCATGGTGGTGTCTTTGCCTGGACGTATGGATGTATCCTGTCTAGACTGATGTTCATGTCTGCGATGTCTTTTTTGATTCTACAACCTAATGGTGGTGTCATTTTTGGGTGCTTGCGAAATTTTTCTTCTAGTGTCCTATCCGTGTAGTGTACGTATTTGTGTGCTGGGTTGTCGTGCAGCGATGTGACCTTAGTAACATACTGGAGAGCCAGTTTTTTCCTCCTGAGATGGAGAGGTGGCTCATCGGCCTCAGCATAAAGGCTTGCCACTGGAGAAGTGCGGAAAGCCCCGAGTGCCAAGCGCAGTCCCTGATGATGAATTGGGTCCAGCATGCCTAAGTAGGATGGTTTTGCAGAGCCGTATACAAAAGATGCGTAGTCCAATTTTGATCGAATAAGGGTTCGGTATATCTTTAGAAGAGTACCGGTGGCAGTTAAAACGTCTCATGGGGTTCGGGACGTAAGGCCGAACCTCCAAGTCGAGGTATTCAATTTTTATTCTCGACGGGGGTCTCGGGCTGTCAAAAGTCAGGATCCAGGTGTTGGTCTGGATTGTGCTGTCGCCGCGGCGGATGCTAACCCGCCGAGCTTCGACAACACCCTCCAGTTCCTCAACCATATCCTGCTCAGAACAGCCTACCAGATCTCTGCTTCTTATGACACCTTTTGACCTATTGAGGCTCCTGTGAGCCTCAACGGTGACTGGGATGTCAGAGAATCTGGTACATTTCAAGAGGTTCTCACTCTCTTGTCGACCCTGCACTTGTTGTATCATTAAAGTGCCAGAGTTGTTCCTGTTCAATGCCTTTGGTGTACCAGCGCCATTTGCTTTGAGTGCCTTGCTGCTGGTGAAGATACTCAAAGTGTTTAGTTTTATATTTTCCTCATTCGGTTGGATTACCAGGAACGGCGAGAATTTTGGGGTTGCCATTCCTGGTAAGTCATCAAGAGTCATCGGGCCTGTTATTTTTCTTTTTTTTTTCCTGTCTGGGGTGGGGCTTTAAGGGGAGAGTTTTTATTATTTTTGGCCATGATATTGATAAGTTTTTATTCAACCCGGCTATATTGTGCCCACTAGCACGGCTCAGTCCCACACTTGGGGGGTAAGGCACTCACCGAAGCTATACTCCTCAAGTCTGGCATCCTCTTGTCCTTCCATGGTCCTTGGGGGGGGGAAAAAAAAGACTCAAGGGGTGGAGTTGGGGGACGTCCCGCCTCCAGGCCTTTCTCTCGGATTGACCCTAATCTTTGCGTTGCAAAAAGACTGACTGCTGATTCAGAGATGACAAACCATGATTAGAAAGAAATTTCAACTAGATATGTTTTAAATCTAGTCCTTCCAATCTCTTTGCCTAAATGGAGGGGAGTGCCAAAAAATAGATTTGGCATCTCTGCGTTGGGTAGCTCGGGCCATCTACAAGGTAGGCTACCCACCCGTCTTTAGAGAAGCGTCAAGCCAAAGAGGAGTGTTGGGGTAGAAACACCTCGCAAGGTGAACCCCCCTCAGCCTCCAGGATCAATAGCTCCTCCTTATCGGGTCCTCTCGGAACTGCGCACCCTCAGCAGAAAGGTGCCTGCTGTGCAGGATTTGGAAAGGAATATCTCCTCGTTGAACCTATTTCAACGGTACAGGGTATGGAGATACTGGGGGATAGAAGACAGTTAAGAATGCTTGTTTTCCTCCTCTCTCTCTCTCTCTCTCTCTCTCTCTCTCTCTCTCTCTCTCTCTCTCTCTCTCTCTCTCTCTCTCTCTCTGTCCTGGCAACTCAATTTTGATAAGGAAGGGAAATTTGGAATCATTGGGGAAATGGGGTATGGAATGGAAATCATAGCTCAAATATGGTAAAAGGGGATGGGATTTGTGCTATGCCATCGCCTTCCCTTGCTCTCTTTAAACTTAAACCGTCATTCATGTTGTCTTCTGTGAGTCTACGCCTTCTAGAAGACAAAACAAGATTTTATAAAGAAAAACTTCAGCATCAGCTGACGAGCATGTTGAGAAGGCATACGGGGACGCCAAGGCAGCGAGAGCTGGAACATGACCTGCCACAGACTTCCAGAAAAGAGTCAGATCAATGATTCCAGTATCGGACTCTCTCACGACACGGCCCCAGTTTCTCAATACGTTCTCAATATATCTAGTCAACTCATGTTGAAGAATATGACAAAAACCAGGAATTGCAGTGTGTATGCACATACACTGCTAGGCATATTCTTTAGACTGAAAATCCTTATATCCTTCAAAAATTTCAAGCCGGGTTGCCCTTCAACGGGCATGTATTTTTAAAGCTTGGCATATATTGTCCGATAAGGCTTATTAAGCATCAAAAAACCGTTGTCTGGCTTCGTCCTTCTCTCTGCTGGTGAAGCAATGAGGGAAGAACTCCTCGGCTTCAGCCATATTCACCCCTGAGCTGGTGTACAGAAACTCCAGTTCCTCAAGTGCCTGTTACCATGGCTAAGAGGGAAACTGAACCAGTCAAATGTATAGTTAGTTTTGGGAGATGATATTTTTTTTCTCTTGTAACTCGTCTCTGTTATGCACTGAATTAAGGTTTGTTTATATATTATATAAGATTTGTAAACGTTTGAGTGTATCCCTCTTAGTGGGGACCTGTGCTTGTGTCTGGATGAGACTTTTAGGGGATTTCAGTCCAAGTAAAAAGTTCTATAACTACAATTAAAGCACCGAAGAAAAGGTTAGACAAAGGAGAGGTGGTTCAAATAGGAAACAAATGTAGATTCCAAGAGCACACTATCATTGTCCATGGTTTGAGGTCGCCTAAAAGTCTCATCTTGGCACAAGCACAGGTCCATACTAAGAGGAATACATTCAATTGTTTACAAACCATATGTACAAAAAAAAATACACTGCATAACAGAGAGATGATTTACAAGGAAAAAATATCATCTTCCAAAACTATAAGTATACATTCGACTATTTCTCCAAGCAAAGGAACTCCGGTCAGGGTCAGGACGAAAATATGTAATCTCATTCAAAGACAAAGACAGAAAGCAACTGGAAAACAGATAATAGTGGAATAGAAGATACAGTAAGTGACCTCCCTGGCCACCACGGGAGGTCAGGAACCCCATCCAGACAACAATAAATATGACCGCTTCAAACAAAGATCAAGATACTCAACATCGACTGCATCCAATATCTAGGTTTCTCTTGTGTAGCATTAAATAATAATGTGAAATTGAATGTAAGCTTCAATTTAATTACAAAAACAGATCAAATGAACGTTTCGGGTTTCCTCTTTATCAACAAAACAGGATGAATGAAACACCACAGATGAATGAGATGATGTGTTAGTGGCGTAGTTAAGATGAATAAACAAAACCATCTGTTTTTGTAATCAAATTGAAGCTTACATTCAATTTCACATTATTATTTATTTCTTCGAGCAGCAACATTTACATTTACATTACCTTGTGTAGCACTGTACATCATATGACAACTTTAGAACACTTCACAAACGACATAGTTTAAGTTAGTCTATCACACAATAATACTACTAACACCTACAACCATGGCCGACTTGTGTATTATAGTTATAGTCGGGCTATGCCTACAACACATGACTACTTTCATTCTCTACTAGTGAGGTGCCTTATCCAACAGTGCCACCTGAAATCATAGAGACAGTGTTTGCCTGTCACTGTCACTGATCACCAACAAATATTGTATTTGTATTTGTATTGTCGTGTTTGGAACCAACTTATCCTCGGTAACTTATTGTATAGTTTTATATTGAGATGGTGGCTTTGTGTGTATGAGTCTCTCTTTCGAATTAAACAGACCTGGGTTCGAGCCTCTTTGGCGCATATTTGAGTCCTTGGAAAAGACACTTTACTTATATTCTCTCGCTGTACTCGGGTGTAAAATGAGTACCTGGCCGTTAACAGCGCTCTCTGTTGGAAAAACATTGTAATACCACCTAACAGTAACAGCCATCATGTCTCATTCTACATGTTATGTGTTGCTGTTTGTCAGTCAGGGACCCTTTATAAAGCGCTGTGAGCATGTTTAGTGGATATTGCGCTATATTAAAGCTCACTTTTGTTTTTTTTTCTTTATATAATCAATGGATATTGACCTGATCTAATGCAGTTTTGTTGTCTAGTGTGTGGTTGATGCTCACAATAGAACCAGCACGTCCCTGGTCCAAGCCCAACTCTGGGCAGTGCAAAGTCGAGTCCTTGGAAAAGGCTCTTTACTCTCATTCTCTCACCGTACCCAGGTGTAAATGAGTTCCTGGCCGATAACAGCGCTGTCCGTCAAAAAAAAATATAAATAGTTGTGCCATGTCTAGTCCTACATATTGCTGCAGGCTTAGGACATCTTTTATAGCACTTGGGAACAATATCGTGAATATTGCCTGTTTAAAAAAATTACTGTCAACTTTACAAAGAGCTAAAAACGGGACCACCCAACACACAGAATACGTTGGTATGAAATATAATCTAGATTTAGAGCCAATTATTTTTATATTCCTAGTTTTAATTAATTAGTCAAAAGGCCATTAAGTGTTGTCTCTTGTCTGAAAAATAATTGTATTATTGCCTAACAGGCATCATGTCTCGTCTTGTCAAGTGTTGCTGCTGTTGTGCTGTTTGTTTTTAAGGGTTTGACGACGCTTGCGACACATTTAGGTCATTTCAGTGCCAGTTAAAAGGGGAAAAATGGGATGGTGAAAGATTCTAGATTTACAATTTCAAAGCACACAAGAAAAAGTCAAAGAGAAGGCTGAAATAGGGAACAGATGTAGATTCCAAGAGCACACCATCAGTGTACTTAGTCTGATGTTTGTTTTGTTTTTAAGAGTTTGACGGCGCTTGCAACACATTAAGGTCGTATCAGCGCCAGTAAAAAGGAAGAAAATGGGATAGTAAAAAGTTCTAGAATTACAATTAAAGCACCCAAGAAAAAGTAAGACATAGGGAAACAGAACAAATAGGGATCCGATGTAGATTCCAAGAGCATACCACCAATGTACTTAGTTTGAGAACACCTATAAGTCTCATCTGGACACAAGCACGGGCCCCCACTAAGAGGAATACACTCAAATGCTTACATTATAAATTATAACAAATATAATACATAACAGAGAGATGATTTACAAGGAAAAAAAATATCATCTCCCAAAACAATAACTATGCATTTGACTGTTCCCCTCTCATTCCAAGACAAAGACAGAATGCAAGTTGGAAAACAGATATAGGGGGATAGAAGACACAATAAGTACTTCCCTGCCCACTATGGGAGGTCAGGAACCCCACCCAGGAAATAGGGAAGAGATGTAGATTCTAAGAGCACACCATCAGTGTACTTAATCTGACATCGCCTCAAAGTCTCATCCAGACACAAACACTGGTCCCGACGAAGAGTAAGAGGAATACACTCAAATGTTTACAAACCGATATGTATATATTCATAACAAAATAATAAATGCAATAGTACACAACAGAGAGATGATTTACAAGGGAAAAACAATATCTCCCAAAACTAAAAATATACATTTGACTCCGACCATGGCCAGGACAATACCAAGCAATCCCATTCCATGACAAAGAAAGCAACTCAGAAAACAGATACAGGGGATAGAAGAGGCAGCACTGTTTGTTTGTTTGTTTGTTTTTAAGCGTTTTACGGCGCTTGCAACACATTTAGGTCATATCAGCGCCAGTAAAAAAGAAGAAAATTGGATAGTGAAAAGATTCTAGATGTACAATTAAAAGGACTTGAGGAAAAAGTAAGACAAACGGGAGTGGTTAAAATAGGGAACAGATGTAGATTCCAAGAGCACACTATCAGTGTACTTAGTTTGAGTCTCCCCCGAACACCAGCACAAGATCCCGCTAAAAGAGGAATACATTCAAAATAACAAACATAATACGTATCACTGACATTATCAGAGAGATGATTTACAAGGAAAAAAATATCATCTCCCAAAACAATAACTATGCATTTGACTGTTTCCCTCCCAGCTAGGACTCCGGCCAGGACAAAACCAAGTAATCTCATTGCAAGACAAAGTCAGAAAGCATGCTGGAAAACAGATATAAGGGGATAGAAGACATTATATGTACCTCCCTGCCCACTATGGGAGGTCAGGAACCCCACCCAGAAGAGACAGCATAACCACCATGGGAGATCAAAGACCCCACTCAGTAAAGCGCTTTGAGCACATTTAGTGGATATTGTGCTATATAAAAGCAAAATTTTGTGTGTGTTTTTTTTTCTCAAATAATAACAACAACTAATATTAATCATTATAAAAGTTTAATATATTTTTTAAATAAATAAGAATTAAATACTTTAAAATAAACAATTGAAACAATAAGTATTAAATATTGTAAAATAATAGAAAGAAATCGCCCAAATAACAAGCACATGAGTATGGCTACTTCCTTTTTGTTTTTTGTTTTTGAAAGGTTCTACGGCACTTGCAACATATTTCAGTACCAGTAAAAAGGAAGAAAGTGGGATAGTAAAAAATAAATTTTAGAATTACAATTAAAAGTACCCCAGAAATAGTAAGCTAGGGGAACTGGTTCAAACAGGGAACAGATGTCGATTCCAAGCACAAACTATCGGTGTTCTCAGTTTGAGGAATAACATCAACAACGATCATTTCAACTATTAGAAAGAGGATAACCCGATATTTCGGCCACATCAGAAGGCACGACTCACTACAGAAGACCATTGCAAAGGGAAAGATAGAAGGCAAGCGTGGTCGAGGACGAAGGACAAGCTGGCTTGGAAATGTCGCAGCGTACGTAGGAAGTCCCATAAATCAATGTGCGAAACTCGCAGATGAGAGAGAGAACTGGCGAACCATGATCTCCAACGTCGTGTCCGACATAGAACATCCGTAAAGGTAAAGGTCTCATCCAGGAACAAACACAGGATCCCACACTTAAAAGCTTACATTATGCATTCAAAATAAAACTTATAACAATAGATATCAAAATATAACTTATAACAATAGATATCAAAATATAACAACAATACATAACACAGAGATCATTTATGAGGGGAAAAAATATCATCTCACAAACTTTAAGAAGATTCCATGAGCAATACACATCCATGTACAAATGTTGACATCCTATCCAGCCACAAGCAAAGTGTCCCACTATGAAGGCTAAATCCAAATGCTTACACAGTGTAAAATATACAATTTTCAAAACTAAATGATTATTACTATTAATAACAGTAAAAGTGGGAAGATTTACAGAAGGGAAAAAAAACCATACATTTTCAAAACTAAATAATTATTATATAACATCAGTAACAGAAGATTTACAGGGAAAAAAAATTTTCAAAGTTGTAACAGCTAGAAGTAGAAGATTTACAGGGGGAAAAACAAATTTTCAAAACTAAATAATTATTATACTCGTATAACATCAGGACCAGGACAAAACCAAGTAATCTCATTCCAAGACAAAGACAGAAAGCATGTTGGAAAACAGATATAGGGGGATAGAAGACACAGTAAGTACGTCCCTGCCCACTATGGGAGGTAGTTTGTTTGTTTTTAGGTGTTTAACGGCGCTTTCGACACTATTTAGGTCATTTAAGCGCCCGTTTCTGTCTTTTCCCCTGGATACCCACATGACTAGGTACCCAGAGATCGGTGCAATAAAAATTTGAGATCCCCTTAAGTACGGACAGCGAGTCAGACAAGATCAAGAATTTGTTTTTATTCGATCTCTCAGCCAAACGGAGAGCATTTAGGATTGCTCTCGATTCCGCTGTAAAGATCGAAACATTTCTATCCAGGTGAAGTGATCCTGTGCCTTCCGATGAGTGATAGGCACATCCTACTGCATCTGCGCTCTTTGAACCATCCGTGAAGATGTGAGTATAGTTTTTGTATGTTTGTAATATTGCTTTTAGTGTCTGTTTGTAAATATGTGGGTCTGTTTGTGATTTTTCCAGTTTTGTTAGGTCCAAATTTATGTTTGGTCTATGTCTGGACCATGGTGGTGTCTTTGCCTGGACGTATGGATGTATCCTATCTCGACTGATGTCTGCGATGTCTTTTTTTATTCTGCAACCTAATGGTGGTGTCATTTTTGGGTGCTTGCGAAATTTTTCTTCTAGTGTCCTATCCGTGTAGTGTACGTGTTTTTGTTTTGTTTGTTTGTTTTTAGGTGTTTAACGGCGCTTTCGACACTATTTAGGTCATTTAAGCGCCCATTTCTGTCTTTTATTAATTTTTATCGGCCTTGAGGGGCCATAGCTGCTCAAAACGTGTACTGTTTTAATAAAATCTTTATAAAGTCATAATAGTTACATGTTTGTTTTGTAAAAATATCTATTTACAATTTCTGCAGGAGTTCACATTCCTGCAGATACTTTAAAATTGTAAGCGGATCGACCGACTGGAACAGAGACTTCAAGTCTCTATTATTATTATCATAATGTTGTGACCTTATCTGTTCTAATTCTGTACATTCAAGTTTTGATTCAACCCGGCTATATTGTGTCCACTAGCACGGCTCAGTCCCACACTTGGGGGGTAAGGCACTCACCGAAGCTATACTCCTCAAGTCTGGCCTCCTCTTGTCCTTCCGTGGTCCTTTGGAGGAAAAAAAAAGGACTAAGGGGTGGAGTTGGGGGACGTCCCGCCTCCAGGCCTTTCTTTCGGATTGACCCTAATCTTTGCGTTGCACAAAGACTGCTGATTCAGAGATGACAAACCGTGATTAAAAAGGAATTTCATGGGGGACAGGAACTAGATATGTTTTAAATCTAGTCCTTCCAATCTCTTTGCCTAAATGGAGGGGAGTGCCAAAAAATAGATTTGGCATCTCTGCGTTGGGTAGCTCGGGCCATCTACAAGGTAGGCTACCCACCCGTCTTTAGAGAAGCGTCAAGCCAAAGAGGAGTGTTGGGGTAGAAACACCTCGCAAGGTGAACCCCCCCCCCCCCTCAGCCTCCAGGATCAATAGCTCCTCCTTATCGGGGTCCTCTCAGAACTGCGCACCCTCAGCAGAAAGGTGCTTGCTGTGCAGGATTTGGAAAGGACTATCTCCTCGTTGAACCTATTTCAACGGTACAGGGTATAGAGATACTGGGGGATAGACATTTAAGAAAGCTTGTTTTCCTCGGTTCTCTCTCTCTCTCTCTCTCTGTTCTGGCAACTCAATTTTGATAAGGAAGGGAAATTTGGAATCATTGGGGAAATGGGGTATGGAATGGAAATCATAGCTCAAATATGGTAAAAGGGGGTGGGATTTGTGCTATGCCATCGCATTCCCTTGCTCTTTAAACTTAAACCGTCATTCCTCAAAACATCTTTAAATTGCTACGTTCTTGGGATTTGGGGGGAGAAAAAGTTTGGGGATAATTGCCAGGACAAGAAAAATAACAAATTGGGAGAATGAAGCCATTATTGTAAAGGGCTGGGATATGGGGGTCTGTGGAGCCACTATGTCTCTCCAGGTTTGTTCTCACCAGTCGGGTGATTTTTCGTTGGTTACCACCAAACCAGAAAGGCTCTTTTAGTCGCCTTCTACGACACGCATGAGCTTACGGTGGCTCAATTTTTTTCCCTCTCAGTTGAGGGACCCCGGAGACCACACGGGGTGAAGAGGACATGGAGGATATATTCTCCCAACAACCCTGGAAGAAGAGAGAATGTGTGACGGTGCGATTATTTCACCTTTAACTATTGATTTGGACACCTTGTGTTTATGAAGTGATGGACTATTACAAAATCAATTGGGATGATAACATGTATGACTGTTTGGGGAGGGTGTGTGTTTAAGTACACTACAATTGGGGTTTCCCCCATAGGCCTAAATGGGGCAAAACGAAAAATTGATTTTTTTTTTTTCATGGTCAAGTGTTGAACATCCATACAATGATTTCGTGAACAAATATTTTGCCCATTTTGAGGTGGTGCTCCTCTACAATTACAAAACAAAAGATTTGAACATTCAATGCCCATTCTGTTTGAATTACATTGGTTACCAGTAAAAGAAAATGCTTAATAAAAAATCGTCCTTATCCTATTTAAATGCTTTAACTTTAATGGTTTATCACCTTAGAAATGTCTATACATCTAAAATTCTTTGGTCTTCATCTGACCACACTAAACTCCGAGGAAATAAAAACATCAAATTTCTTACTTTATTAGATTGATTATAACACTTGGTCCTCAGATATGGACAACGTTCCCAAGGCTATTCGTGGAGCGTCAAGTGTAGAAAGTAGATGCAGTTAAATCAAAACTAGAACATTACATTTGGGCAAAAACATTTTTTAGTGTCCAACTGTCGCACACGAGACCAGGGTCACTGTTCGTGTTTCTCAATGGAATGTTTGATTATCCCCATTTTTTCATCATTACTGTTTAGGAAATTGTGAGTGGGAAGGGGAGGGAAGGAGGGGGGTTCAATTGTCACATGAGGCCACAGCCACAACTCATGAGTTTCAATAGAACTTTTGATTGCCACTTTTTTTTTCATTATTGGCTTGGAAATTTGTAAGGTAACGTAGGGGGTGGGGGTCAATTGTCATACATTGTTTTAATTCTGTTTGTTTATTTTCATGTTACCTTTCTTTTTCAGACGTTCAATTTATATTCTGATCAGAAATGTAAATGTTGCTGCTCGAAGAAATAAATAATATGTAATTGAATGTAAGCTTCAATTTTAGTACAAGAACAGATCAAATGAACGTTTCGGTTTTCCTCTTTATCAACAAAACAGGATGAATTAAACACTACAGATGAATGAGTTAATGTGGTAGTGGTGTTGTTACTATGAATAAACATTGGTTGGCAGGAAATAGTATGCTCCTTTGTAAGGAAGCACAAATTAAAATTTAAAATTTTGACTTTGAAGGAAGTGAAGATACTTTCAAAAATGTTAATTTGTGCTTCCTGTTCTTGTAATAAAATCGAAGCTTTCATTCAAATTCAATATATTATATTCTGATCAGAGGAGACTGATGACATGGACATGGCTCTGCTGTTTTTATTGACGAAAAAGACTCGGGCGTCGAGGGGCATCCTAAAAAGATGACCAGATGCATCATGATGTGTCAGAAAATATACACGGTAGCAGATTTAACGGATGGGGACTTTTGTGTATTTATCATTTCAAACTAAATCAATGAGGGAAAATTTGATTGCCTTTCCAAAATGTTTTGTATTAGATTGTACAAATGTTAATCATCATATCTTCTTACCGTCATGATCCTTTATATAGAAAAGTCATGACATACCGTTTTTCCATGCATTTATGTCAATGAATGGCAGGACCATGGAACAAAAGCCTTCATGTCTTTGCTCAACAATTTAACCCGTGTGATAAAGAATTTTATGGTTGACAAAGACATGACTGAGATTACAGCTGTATGTTTTATATTCCCTGGTGTTCCCTTCAACCTTTGGCAGTTTCATATTTCACCATGTCATTCAAAACACCTAAAAAGTCAGCATAGGGTGACTTCAGTCACCAAAACTGGTCTAGACTTTCAATTTATATTCTGATCAGAGAAGACTCATGACATGGACATGTCTCTGCTGTTTTTATCGACGAAAAAGACTCGGGGGTTGAGGGGCATCCTAAAAAGATGACCAGAAAGAAGTAAAGATACAAGAATAATAACAATGATCCCAAAATGGAATCTTTCTACGGACATTGTATGTCAACTGAAGACGTGGATGGAAGCCACAGAAAAATGTGTTTCGGCCATATAAGTGAGTGAATCCATTTATATTTTTTATATATATATAAGATTGAACGGACGGGGACTTTTGTGTATTTTTCATTTCAAACTAAATCAATGAGGGAAAGTTAGATTGCCTTTCCAAAATGTTTTGTATTAGATTGTACAAATGTTAATCATCATATCTTCTTACCGTCATGATCCTTTATATAGAGAAGTCGTGACATACCGGTTTTCCATGCATTTATGTCAATGAATGGCAGGATCATGGAACAAAAGCCTTCATGTCTTTGCTCAACAATTTAACCCGAGTTATAAAGATTTTTATGGTTGACAAAGACATGACAGATTGCAGCTGTAGGTTTTATATTCCCTGGTGTTCCCTTCAACCTTTGGCAGTTTCATATTTCACCAGCTGCAGTCCAAAACACCAAAGCTTACATCTGAGGGTGACTTCAGTCACCAAAACAGGTCTAGACTTTCATGAATCAAGTGAACACAAGAGTCTGACAAGAAATTTTGGCTGTGAAAAATGAAATTTCAAACGTTTTTCCACAGCCTGTGATTGACTATTTTGACGTTAACTGGTGGTCAAGAAGACATGTATGACTGTTGTTTTCCTCGACAATATGATTCAGGTGATGAGGGCCATCCTTGTTTTTGTTTTTAAGGGTTTTACGGCGCTTGCAACACATTAAGGTCATATCAGCGCCAGTAAAAAGGAAGAAAATGGGATAGTTTTGTTGGTTTTTTTGGTTTTTTAAGGGTTTTACAGCGCTTGCAACACATTAAGGTCATATCAGCGCCAGTAAAAAGGAAGAAAATGGGATAGTAAAAAGTTCTAGAATTACAATTAAAGCACAAAAGAAAAGGTGAGACAAAGGGGAATTGGTTCAAATAGGGAACAGATGTAGATTCCAAGAGCACACCGTCAAAGTACTTGGTTTGAGATCACCTAAAAGTCTCATCCAGACACAAGCACAGGTCCCAACTAAGAGAAATACACTCAAATGTTTACAAATCATATAATATAATATGTAAACTAAACATAATACAATGCAAAACAGAGAGATGATTTACAAGGAAAAAAATATCATCTCCCAAAACTATAACTATACATTCGACTGTTTCCCTCCCAGCCAAGGAACTCCGGCCAGGGTCAGGACAAAACTAAGTAATCTCATTCCAAGACAACGACAGGAAACAATTGGAAAACAGGTACGGGGGGATAGAAGACACAGCATGTACCTCCCTGCCCACTATGGGAGGTCAGGATCCCCACCCAGAAAATGGGATAGTAAAAAGTTCTAGAATTACAATAAAGCATCCAAGAAAAGGGAAGACAAAGGGGAATTGGTTCAAATAAGAAACAGGTGTAGATTCCAAAAGCACTCTATCAAAGTACTTAGTTTGAGATCACTAAAAGTCTCATCCAGACACAAGCACAGGTCCCCGCTAAGAGGAACACACTCAAATGTTTGACAAATCATATATAATATAAAGAAAGCATAATACATTGCATAACAGAGAGATGATTTACAATGAAAAAAATATCATCTCCCAAAACTAACTATACATTCAACTGTTTCCCTCCCAGCCAGGGCATCTGGCCAGGGCCAGGACAAAACCAAGCAATCTCATTCCAAGACAAAAACAGAAAGCATGTTGGAAAACAGATATAAGGGGATAGAAGACAGTATGTACCTCCCTGCCCACTATGGAGGGCCATCCTTAAAAGATGACCAGGATGCCTCAGGATATATGTTTTTACAAATATACCAAACCTTGTACAGCCGCCAACTTTTAGAAAAGCTAAAACAGGACACCCAAATGCATGCCAACATCATGGCTCAAAATGGTAGTATGTTTGGACTATTATAAAATATAACCTAGATTGAAACTGTATCGTGTAGGCAAACCAGTCCTAATACGTGACGGGTTTGCCACATCTATACAAGTTCAAATCTTAAGTATCAGACCTGATTGTCCAAACTTTTTAATTATTTAAAATTAAATTAACTTATTATTTTAATATCATAAAATATTTAATTTAATTAATTATTTAATTTTTAATATTATTTTAATTTTTTTTTTTTTTACTTTCCCCCAGATTGCTTAAGACGTATAGATATGGCAAACCAGTCACGTTTAAGTTCAAATCTTAAATATCAGACCAGGATGTCCAACCTTTTCATAAACTTTTCATTTTTTATACTTTCCCCAGATTGCCAAATGGGGAAAGTCCTGATTTTATCAGTCAGGAGAGTAATTGCTGCATATAAAGGCAGACAACTCACCATCACCACCATCACACAACGTACACAATGGAACATGTGGACACTTTCAATGTCCATGTAGATAATGATAAATAGCACATGACATAGCTCTATAGTCTAAACAGGAGCTAAGCGATTGGTAAGCTCCACTCAAAGCATGACCTTTGCAAGGGGAAACTGGATTTGTGACTTACAAATGTCTGCCATGAAATTCAACCTGGATGACGATATGTATGCATTTATAAATACTTTTGTGTGTGTGTGTGTGTGTCTGTGTGTGTGTGTGTGTGTTTGGGGGGGGGGTTAAACCTCCAAAACACTCAGGCCATTGCAAGTGAAGGATATTTTCTTTCAACTCTGTAGGACATTTACTTGATATACACCACAAGATTTTTTTCATCAACGACTGAAGATATTTATGATAAACACCAGGAATTTTTTAAAAGAAGGAAGGATTATTTTTCAAAAACTGGAAGACATGGGTAAAATCATGGATTGACAAGGAATATCTGGCCACATGTTCAAAGGAGGGACAACTGAATCAAACATGGACATATAAGGAGGCACTTCCAAATGTTTACCATGGAGTTCAATCTAGATGACATGTATGCAATTATTTTTTTTTCTTCTTTTTTTGTGTGTAAACTATGCTCAGAACGCCACTATCATGGCTCAAAATGGCAGTATGTTTGGACTATTATAAAATATAACCTAGATTGAAACTGTATAGTGTAAGGCAAAGCGGTCCCAGAAAGTTTATAGATATGGTAAACCAGTCACGTCTAAGTTCAAATCTTAAATATCCGACCTGGATGTCCAACTTTGTTTTGTTTTTTTTTTTGTTTTTTACTTTCCCCCAGATTGCTGAAGACGTATAGATATGGCAAATCAGTCGCGTTTATGTTCAAATCTTAAATATCAGACCTGGATGTCCAACATTTTCATTAATTTTTTTTTATACTTTCCCCAGATTGCCAAATTGGGAAAGTCCTGGTTTTATCAGGAGAGTAATTGCTGCATA
This sequence comes from Berghia stephanieae, assembly GCF_034508935.2. Lineage (NCBI taxonomy): Eukaryota > Metazoa > Mollusca > Gastropoda > Nudibranchia > Aeolidiidae > Berghia > Berghia stephanieae. The sequence continues at coordinate 21,335,174 of NC_088370.1, read as the reverse complement.
TAAAGGCAGACAGCTCACCATCACCACCATCACACAACGTACACAATAGAACATGTGGACACTTTCAATGTCCATGTAGATAATGATAAATAGCACATAACATAGCTCCTATAGTCTAAACAGGAGCTAAGCGATTGGTAAGCTCCACTCAAAGCATGACCTTTGCAAGGGGAAACTGGATTTGTGACTTACAAATGTCTGCCATGAAATTCAACCTGGATGACGATATGTACGCATTTTTAAATACTTTTGTGTGTGTGTGTGTGTGTGTGTGTGTGTGTGTGTGTGTGTGTGTGACTGTGTTTGGGGGGAGGGGGGGGGGTTAAACCTCCAAAACACTCAGGACATTGCAAGTGAAGGATATTTTCTTTCAACTCTGTAGGACATTTACTTGATATACACCACAAGATTTTTTCATCAAAGACTGAAGATATTTATGATAAACACCAGGAATTTTTTGAAGGAAGGAAGGATTATTTTTCAAAAACTGGAAGACATGGGTAAAATCATGGATGACAAGGAATATCTGGCCACATAATCAAAGGAGGGACAACTGAATCAAACATGAACATATAAGGAGAAACAGGCTTTGTTTACTTCCAAATGTTGACCGTAGAGTTTAATCTAGATGATGACATGTACGCAATTTTTTAATTATTTTTTTAAAATGTAAACTATGCTCAGAACGCCAACATCATGGCTCAAAATGGCAGTATGTTTGGACTATTATAAAATATAACCTAGATTGAAACTGTATAGTGTAAGGCAAAGCGGTCCCAGAAAGTTTATAGATATGGTAAACCAGTCACGTCTAAGTTCAAATCTTAAATATCCGACCTGGATGTCCAACTTTGTTTTGTTTTTTTTTGTTTTTTACTTTCCCCCAGATTGCTTAAGACGTATAGATATGGCAAATCAGTCGCGTTTATGTTCAAATCTTAAATATCAGACCTGGATGTCCAACTTTTTCATTAATTTTTTTTTATACTTTCCCCAGATTGCCAAATTGGGAAAGTCCTGGTTTTATCAGGAGAGTAATTGCTACATATAAAGGCAGACAGCTCACCATCACCACCATCACACAACGTACACAATAGAACATGTGGACACTTTCAATGTCCATGTAGATAATGATAAATAGCACATAACATAGCTCTCTATAGTCTAAACAGGAGCTAAGCGATTGGTAAGCTCCACTCAAAGCATGACCTTTGCAAGGGGAAACTGGATTTGTGACTTACAAATGTCTGCCATGAAATTCAACCTGGATGACGATATGTACGCATTTTTAAATACTTTGTGTGTGTGTGTGTGTGTGTGTGTGTGTGTGTGTGTGTGTGTGTGTGGACTGTGTTTGGGGGAGGGGGGGGGGGGTTAAACCTCCAAAACACTCAGGACATTGCAAGTGAAGGATATTTTCTTTCAACTCTGTAGGACATTTACTTGATATACACCACAAGATTTTTTCATCAAAGACTGAAGATATTTATGATAAACACCAGGAATTTTTTGAAGGAAGGAAGGATTATTTTTCAAAAACTGGAAGACATGGGTAAAATCATGGATGACAAGGAATATCTGGCCACATAATCAAAGGAGGGACAACTGAATCAAACATGAACATATAAGGAGAAACAGGCTTTGTTTACTTCCAAATGTTGACCGTAGAGTTTAATCTAGATGATGACATGTACGCAATTTTTTAATTATTTTTTTTAATGTAAACTATGCTCAGAACGCCAACATCATGGCTCAAAATGGCAGTATGTTTGGACTATTATAAAATATAACCTAGATTGAAACTGTATAGTGTAAGGCAAAGCGGTCCCAGAAAGTTTATAGATATGGCAAACCAGTCACGTCTCAGTTCAAATCTTAAATATCCGATCTGGATGTCCAACTTTTTTTTTTTTTTTTTTACTTTCCCCCAGATTGCTTAAGACGTATAGATATGGCAAATCAGTCACGTTTATGTTCAAATCTTAAATATCAGACCTGGATGTCCAACTTTTCATTAATTTTTTTATACTTTCCCAGATTGCTTAAGACGTTAGATATGGCAAACTCACGTTTAATCAATCTTAATATCAGACCGATGTCCAACTTTCATAATTTTCATTTTTTATACTTTCCCCAGATTGCCAAATGGGGAAAGTCCTGATTTTATCAGTCAGGAGAGTAATTGCTGCATATAAAGGCAGACAACTCACCATCACCACCATCACACAACGTACACAAACAGCACATTTGGACACTTTCAATGTCCATGTAGATAATGATAAATAGCACATAACATAGCTCTCTATAGTCTAAACAGGCGCTAAGCGATTGGTAAGCTCCACTCAAAGCATGACCTTTGCAAGGGGAAACTGGATTTGTGGCTTACAAATGTCTGCCATGAAATTCAACCTGGATGACGATATGTATGCATTTTTAAATACTTTTGTGTGTGTGTGTGTGTGTGTGTGTGTGTGTGTGTGTGTGTGTGTGTGTGTGTGACTGTGTGTTTGGGGGGGGGGGGTTAAACCTCCAAAACACTCAGGCCATTGCAAGTGAAGGATATTTTCTTTCAACTCTGTAGGACATTTACTTGATATACACCACAAGATTTTTTCATCAAAGACTGAAGATATTTATGATAAACACAAGGAATTTTTTAAAAGAAGGAAGGATTATTTTTCAAAAACTGGAAGACATGGGTAAAATCATGGATGACAAGGAATATCTGGCCACATAATCAAAGGAGGGACAACTGAATCAAACATGAACATATAAGGAGAAACAGGATTTGTTTACTTCCAAATGTTTACCTTAGAGTTTAATCAAGGGGATGACATGTACGCAATTTTTTTATTATTTTTTTTTAATGTAAACTATGCTCAGAACGCCACTATCATGGCTCAAAATGGCAGTATGTTTGGACTATTATAAAATATAACCTAGATTGAAACTGTATAGTGTAAGGCAAAGCGGTCCCAGAAAGTTTATAGATATGGCAAACCAGTCACGTCTAAGTTCAAATCTTAAATATCAGACCTGGTTGTCCAAACTTTTTTATTAATTTTTTATTTTTTTTACTTTCCCCCAGATTGCTAAAAACGTATAGATATGGCAAACCAGTCACGTTTAAGTTCAAATCTTAAATATCAGATCTGGATGTCCAACTTTTTTTTTTTACTTTCCCCAGATTGCCAAATTGGGAAAGTCCTGATTTTATCAGGAGAGTAATTGCTGCATATAAAGGCAGACAACTCACCATCACCACCATCATACAACGTACACAAACAGCACATTTGGACACTTTCAATGTCCATGTAGATAATGATAAATAGCACATAACATAGCTCTCTATAGTCTAAACATGCGCTAAGCGATTGGTAAGCTCCACTCAAAGCATGACCTTTGCAAGGGGAAACTGGATTTGTGGCTTACAAATGTCTGCCATGAAATTCAACCTGGATGACGATATGTATGCATTTTTAAATACTTTTGTGTGTGTGTGTGTGTGTGTGTGTGTGTGTGTGTGTGTGTGTGTGTGACTGTGGTTTGGGGGGGGGGGGGGTTAAACCTCCAAAACACTCAGGCCATTGCAAGTGAAGGATATTTTCTTTCAACTCTGTAGGACATTTACTTGATATACACCACAAGATTTTTTCATCAACGACTGAAGATATTTATGACAAACACCAGGAATTTTTTGAAGGAAGGAAGGATTATTTTTCAAAAACTGGAAGTCATGGGTAAAATCATGGATGACAAGGAATATCTGGCCACATAATCAAAGGAGGGACAACTGAATCAAACATGAACATATAAGGAGAAACAGGCTTTGTTTACTTCCAAATGTTGACCGTAGAGTTTAATCTAGATGATGACATGTACGCAATTTTTTTATTATTTTTTTTTTAATGTAAACTATGCTCAGAACGCCACTATCATGGCTCAAAATGGCGCAGTATGTTTGGACTACTATAAAATATAACCTAGATTGAAACCTAGAGTGTAAGTGTAAAGCAAGCCAGTCCTAAAAAGTGTATAGATATGGCAAACCAGTCACGTCTAAGTTCAAATCTTAAATATCAGACCTGGTTGTCCAACTTTTTTAATAATTTTTTTTACTTTCCCCCAGATTGCTAAAAACGTATAGATATGGCAAACCAGTCACGTTTAAGTTCAAATCTTAAATATCAGACCTGGTTGTCCAACCTTTTCATTAATTTTTTTTTTTTAACTTACCCCCAGATTGCCAAATGGGGAAAGTCCTGATTTTATCAGGAGAGTAATTGCTGCATATAAAGGCAGACAACTCACCATCACCACCATCACACAACGTACACAATAGAACATTTGGACACTTTCAATGTCCATGTAGATAATGATAAATAGCACATAACATAGCTCTCTATAGTCTAAACAGGAGCTAAGCGATTGGTAAGCTCCACTCAAAGCATGACCTTTACAAGGTGAAACTGGATTTGTGACTTACAAATGTCTGCCATGAAATTCAACCTGGATGACGATATGTATGCATTTTTAAATACTTTTGTGTGTGTGTGTGTGTGTGTCTGTGTGTGTGTGTGTGTGTTTGGGGGGGGGGTTAAACCTCCAAAACACTCAGGCCATTGCAAGTGAAGGATATTTTCTTTCAACTCTGTAGGACATTTACTTGATATACACCACCAGATTTTTCATCAAAGACTGAAGATATTTATGATAAACACCAGGAATTTTTTGAAGGAAGGATTATTTTTCAAAAACTGGAAGACATGGGTAAAATCATGGATTGACAAGGAATATCTGGCAACATAATCAAAGGAGGGACAACTGAATCAAACATGGACATATAAGGAAGCACTTCCAAATGTTTACCATGGATATTATAAGGAGGATTACCTGTACTCAATTTTTTTATTAATTTTTTTTTTTTTGGTAAACTATGCTCAGAACACTACACTGGCTGCCCGTTCGAGCCAGAATCGAATACAAAATTGTCTTTTTCTTTCAACGCACTAAATTCCCAATCTTCGAGCTACATTCAAGAACTTGTGGTCCCCTACTCCCCAATTAGCCAGCTTAGATCATCGGAGATCCAGCTAATAAAAGTGCCAAAAACACAACTTACTAATTTCAGCGATAGATCTTTTCATAAAGCAGACCTACCTTTGGAACTCGCTTCCCCTGTCAGTAAGGCTCTCGGGCAGCGTAGAAAATTTAAAGAAAAATCTAAAGACTCATCTTTTCCAGAAATTTTTATCTTAGGCTTTTTCTTGAGTAAATTATACGTTTTATTTTTTGATTCCATTTTGTTGAATGTCAATTTCATTTTGTAAAACTTGCATAGTTAGTGTGTGCGATTGTTTGCGTATGTATGTTTGGCTCGGTACGAGTGTGTTTGTGGTTTGACAAGTAAAGCGCTTTGAGGCTTCAGCATTTAGCGCTACAAAAGAACACTATTATTTATTATTATTATTTATTATTATTATTATATTATTATTATTATTATTATTTTATTATTATTATTTTATTATTATTATTATTATTATTATTATTATATCATCATCATATCATGATCATTATTATTATTATTATTATTATTATTATTATTATTATCATCATTATCATTATCATTATTTTTTATTATTATTTTTATTATTATTATTATTATTATTATTATTATTTTTATTGTTATTACTATTAAAACTCCAAACACCAAAGACTGCATTGAACATTACAAGTGAGGGTATATTTTCATCCAACAATCTGTTTTTTACTCTTTGACTTTTAATTAAGAGATTTCTTGTTTTTTTGGAGAAGGTAAATTACCATAAATTTTAATTTGATAACGATATATATGCCCATTGACTTTTTCGTCTTGCGTGTTAAAATCATTCAAGAATTCAATGAGCTTTGCAAGTGAATCCTATGTACTTCCAAACCTGTCAGAGTAGTGACTATTTGAAACTGTAATTGTAATACCAAATAAAATCGAATTTATGAAGAGTAGCCTAAAGTTGAATTCCTTAAACCGGACCCACAATGATAATTCGACAGCCAAACTCCTTAAACCGAATTCATAGTTTTAACTCTCCAGAGTTAAATATTTTTTGCATTTTGCAATCAAATTCCAACAGTAGAAATAAATCTCGTTCTCTCAGCTAATCTACAACAATCAAAATTCTTTCTATACTCCAGAACCCACCCATAACAGACAGTATTCACCTTGTACTCCCAAATTCATTAATAATATTCAGAATTATATTGTCCAAATATTTTATTTATCTTCACTGTTATCCATACCTGTCAGTGAAAAAGTTCCAATTTGTGGGGACTCGCATGCAGGTCTAATTTCTGCATCCGTTTATTGTATCGGTGACCTTGATTCAGATAAAGTCATGCTCAATATCGTTTTTTTTTTTTTACACTGCTGTCCAAACAATGACTCGAGGTATGCTGGAAAACGTGAGCATCCTGCATGTTTCATTTCAGTAAAATCAAAGTGTTTAGAAAGACAATATCCAGCTAAAAAAAAAAACAATAGGTCACCGATTAACAAGACTCAATCATCCACCTACCATTGTCAGCAAACTTTGATAATTCTCCTTAAAACGGTTTCCATTAAAACAAAAAATAAACCGACTTTGGAAGAAACCCATGGAGGGAAGATGTGGGCGTCCTTAACAATAGTAAGTCCTAGATGGATCCAATGTTGTCCCTCAATGTTCTCAGCTGTAAAGAGATGGTTGTTGTTGCATGGAAGTCAGGGAGACGGCCAGGGATTCCACTGCAAAATAATAAATTAACATCAGTTTTCAACACATCAATGAATTTAAAGACAAATGATCCTCATTCATGGCAATATTAAAGAAAATAGAGAATATGAGCTATAGTATTGCCCAATTTCTACTAAATGCACTCAAAATATATTATTGTAAACATGCCTAACAGGCAAGACGTGTCGTGTGCTCTGGTGTATTTCAATTGTTTTGTGATTTCTACATATTGATACCTGGACATTTTACTTCCTTGTACTCGTTAAAACATACTGTTTCTTATTGTATAGTTTTTATCAATTCTTAAGAAAGGACTACTGTATAATTCTGTATTTTATCATGGAAACTGTAAGTTTTAAAAGATTTTTACACAGTCACTTAATGGCCGCCGCTTTCTTACGAACATTGTTCACCTTATTTTTAGCCGTGATTTACCACCATCATTATTTTAATAATTGTGAACACTTTTATTCAACATCTGATTTTTACAACATGCCTCGAGGCGGTAAACGTAAACGTCACATTCCAGCTGTGATTTTTAACTCAAGTGATCCGATTTTTTACAATAATATTAATAAGAACAGGCCTCGGGGAGGCAAACGGAAACAACATAACATCTCAATGGTAACAACTCGTTGTCCACCCCGCCCCCACACAAACCCCCGTCCACCACCAACACTTGTAACTGTATCGACCACAAACAGTTTCACAAACGACAACAATAACATTGTTATTGGTCTTCTCAATGCACAGTCCTGCCGTAACAAAACCGAAGAATTAAACGATTTATTAACGGAGAAGAACTTCGACATACTATTTATAGTAGAGACATGGCTCTCACAGTCTGGAGACGACCCAGTTGAAAAAGCTATGATACCCCCAGGGTACCAATTTAGATCGTATCCAAGGAAAGATCAGCGAGGGGGTGGCATTGGCGTATTTTATAAAACAAAATTATCAAAACATGTGGAAATCCTCGAAATGCGCTGCAAAACAATGGAGGCCATTGATCTTAGATTATCCCTCCAGAATACAAGATACAACTTCAACTGCATCTACCGACCGCCAGCAAACAAGAAAAACAAAATAAAATTACCTGATGTTAGGAAGGAAATCAACGAGATGTTAACTTTGCAACACACGCGTCCTGGCCATTCAATTATACTCGGCGAATTTAATTTTCACTTCGACAACGTCACAGACACCGCTAAATTGCACGAGTCACTATCGGAGAACAACATGTGCCAGATCGTAACAACGCCAACCCACTCTGCTGGTCATATTTTAGATTGGGTAATTGTAGAAAATTCAGAGTTCCAAAAAACCAACGCCACCGTCGATTATCTCCCCTTTTCGGACCACTCCCTCATTTCTTTCAATCTTGACGTTTCAAAACCATGCCAAGAAACCACCACCACATCAACCAGAAACATTAAAGGCATTAATTTGGACAATTTCAGAGGCGATTTAGAAACAAAACTTACTTTAAAAAATCCATTATTTCTCCAGACCAGTGGAATAGTTGTCTCATCGAAACGCTTGACAAACATGCGCCATTCCAAACAAGGACCGTCATCAACCGCAAGTATGCTCCGTGGTATACGTCGGACGTTAAAGAAGCTAAAACGAAGTGTCGGAGAGCAGAAAGACTGCTGAAAACATCAGGCCTTACGATTAATCGTGAAATATTCAAGAACGCATTTCGTGCCTGGAAGACAACAATAAAAAAGGCAAAGACCACGTATTTTCTTTCAAAATTCGAAACTTCTAAATCTTGTAAACAATTAATTAACATCTGCAATGATCGACTTGGACGTGAAAGATGCACTTCATTACCATCTACAACCAATCAAAGAGACTTGCCAAACACATTTGTCAACTTTTTTAAAGACAAAATCCATAACATTCGTTCAGAACTAGATCGGCTTGAACCATTTATAGATACAAATACATTCTGTGGTACCCCTTTAGACAAGTTCCAACCAGTTTCACCTAGTTTCATAAACGAGTTGATAAAAAAAGCCCCCATTAAATCCTGCGACCTTGATCCCCTACCAGCACAGCTTTTGGCCAGCTCCATCGATACATTATTACCATCCATTACATCAATCATAAATACATCCATACTGACTAAGTTCCATCGTGCTTTAAAAGTGCCCTCGTCAAACCGCTTCTGAAGAAACCATCACTGGACCACAATATATTAAACAATTATCGTCCTGTATCAAATTTACCTTTATTGTCAAAACTTTTGGAGAAGGTTGTTCTTACACAATTAACATCTCATATTAAGAACAACAGTTTGGAACAACCCTTTCAGTCAGCCTACAAACATCAACACAGTACTGAAACGGCGCTTCTTAAAATCTTTAATGACTTGTTATGTAATGCTGATGCTAACAATATCAATGTATTATGCCTTTTAGATCTTTCAGCTGCCTTTGACACCATTGACCATGACATTTTGTTAAGAAGACTAGAAAATACGTTCGGCATAAAAGGAATTGCCCTTAAATGGTTTACATCATATTTACATGATCGATGGCAGACTGTCGTGGTGAATGGTGTTCAGTCAGAACAAGTTTTACTAAATTTTGTAGTGCCACAAGGCTCTGTTCTTGGCCCTGTCCTTTTTACTGTATATATGCAGCCCCTTTCTAGTGTGATATCCAGATTCAATCTGAGTTATCATTTTTATGCAGATGATACGCAAATATATGATTCAGCACCTCTTAGTAATTTACAGTTCTTAATACAACGAATTACGAGCTGTTTTAATGAGATTAAATCTTGAATGTACCACAATAAGTTAAAATTAAATGATAGTAAAACAGATTTTAATGTGTGGAAGGCTGAGTATCCTTAAACAGGCAAATAAATCACCTATTACTCTCGGAAATAGCACAATAGAATTTTCAAATAAAGCAAAAAACCTTGGCGTCATCATTGATAAAGATCTTTCCATGACAAGCCATGTGAATAACACCATACAATCTATGTACATAGAAATGAAAAAAAATAAGCAAAATTCGTAATTTAATACCGAAGCATATAACAGAACTTTTAATTAATTCCCTGGTTTTATCTAAATTGGACTATTGTAACTCCCTTTGGGCGAATTTAGCTAAAGACAAAATTAGCAAACTTCAGGTTGCTCAAAATAACGCAGCCAGGCTCATTGTACGCAATAACAAAAAATACCCGTCAGCAACTCTTCTCCGTGAGTTACATTGGCTTCCTGTGGAAAAAAGAGTTGCCTATAAGATTTGTACTGTTGTCTACAAATCCCTGAGCACGAACAGTCCCTCCTATATTAAAGACCTTCTAAACATATATGTCCCCAATAGAAACTTGAGGTCAAGCAATGACCAATCAATCCTTGTCAAACCTAAGCCATTGCGTAAAATAGGTGAACAGTCTTTTCAATTTTCGGCCCCCCATTTTTGGAACTCTCTCCCATCACACGTGAGATGCTTGGATTCGTTGACAACGTTCAAATCTCGCTTAAAGTTTTATCTTTTTACGTCATAATGTTGCAATATTATTTTCATATTTTGTTGTTAAATTGAATTCGTATCACGTTTCCTTCACACTTGTCTCACTGTAATATGTTTTGTTTTATATCACTGTAAAGCGCTTAGAGCCTGTGACAACGGGGTAAAGCGCTATATAAATGCCATTTATTATTATTATTATTAAAAGGCTTTTCAAAGGGTCCTAAGCCAGCCAAGTTACGACGCCTGTGAGGCGTTAATACCATTTTTAAAACTTTTTTACAACAGTTAGCAACCAGGTACTCATTTCACACCTGAAAATATTGATATATTGTTAGTAAATAAGCCTTCCTCAAGGCCTCACTTTGTACTTTTATCACCAGACTGGACCAATCATAGTCCTATCTGTTTTTGAACTTCAAGCAGCCATCTGTTTATCTTACTGTTTTAAATTTGGGGTAAAAAATGAATATTAATTCAGATCTTTAAGGAATGGTGGTAAACATAGACAAAAGGATAAATTAACGTAGGCATTTAAGGACATATCAATAAGGCACACCACATACAATTTATGAAGCAAAAAAAGAATGACCAAAGGCTCTGACAACATATTTCATGGACAGGATTTCAAAGATTTTTTGGTTTAAATTAGTTTACAAAATATAATGTCAGATTTCATATTACTTCAATAATTAGTGACAACAATATATTTTAAAAAATGATACTATTTGATCTTAAATCTAAATTTATTTCTAATTTTGATAGAAAAATAGAGGCTATAATGATCTTCAAGTATTACAAAAGCTGGTATGATGAAATGACGCGAGTAAAAAAAAGTGTGGGAAGACAATAGAGGATAACTTTTTTACAGTGATGGGAATCAAACTCGGGGCCAAACTGATATGGCAACTCTGCCTGGGTGCCAGTGGGGTGTTCTGAAATTTACACCATCCAGTTGGAACCAAACTGATCAGTTATCTTCTATAATCTTCTGACACTTCTCTTCTACCTTCATTTCATATTATTAACATAAGTGCCTGCTTTACTCAAAATCTGGTAACAGCCTATTTATCTTAATTTGGTAAAAGTATTCAAATAATGAAAACAGGCAGTGTAGACTCTCTGCCTAAATGAAATAATCTATTGAAAAAAAGTGTCTGGACATGAACAAAAAAAAAGTTAAAAAAACAAACAACTAAAATGTGATTTCTGACTTGCATATGAAGCAATGAAATATGGACTTGCATATGGAAAAATGAGATTGAGATGTGGACTTGCACATGAAACACAGACTTGAATATGAAACAATGAAACACAGACCTGCACATGAAACAATGAAACACAGACTTGCACATGAAACAATGAAACACAGACTTGAATATGAAACAATTAAACACAGACTTGCACATGAAACGAATGAAACACAGACTTGCACATTAAACAATGAAACACAGACTTGCACATGAAACAATGAAACACAGACTTGCACATGAAACAATGAAACACAGACTTGAATATGAAACAATTAAACACAGACTTGAATATGAAATGATGAAACACAGACTTGAATATGAAACTTGTTTGTTTTGTTTTGTTTTGTTTTTAAGGGTTTTACGGCGCTTGCAACACATTAAGGTCATATCAGCGCCAGTAAAAAGGATGAAAATGGGATAGTAAAAAGTTCTAGAATTACAATTAAAGCACAAAAGAAAAGGTAAGACAAAGAGGAACTGGTTCAAATAGGAAACAGATGTAGATTCCAAGAGTACACCGTCAAAGTACTTAGTTTGAGATCATCTAACAGTCTCTTCCAGACACAAGCACGGGTCCCAACTAAGAGGAATACACTCAAATGTTTACCAATCATATAATATAATATGTAAAATAAACATAATACAATGCATAACAGAGAGATGATTTACAAGGAAAAAAAATATCATCTCCCAAAACTATAATTATACATTCGACCGTTTCCCTCTCAGCTCAGGACTCCGACCAAGGTCAGGACAAAACCAAGCAATCTCATTCCAAGACAAAGACAGAAAGCAATTGGAAAACATAAGCGGGGATAGAAGACACCGCAAGTACCTCCCTGCCCGCTATGGGAGGTAGGAACCCCACCCAATGAATATGAAACAATGAAACACAGACTTGAATATGAAACACAGACTTGAATATGAAACAATGAAACACAGACTTGAATATGAAACAATGAAACACAGGCTTGAACATGAAACAATGAAACATGGACTCCCATATCAAACAATGAAACACGGACTCGCATATCAAACAATGAATCATGGACTTACATTGTGGAAAAGATCCCCTTTTGGTGACGTTGACTAGAAATGAGGACAGGAAATCGACACACCTCATTAATTTCAGTTCCATTTCCTGGATAAAACTTCCTCTGTGAACAGAAAAGTATATGTTTGAACAACATTTACATAAAGTCTGGGTGACAACTGAATGCAAATTATAGCTTATCTCTTACCTCCTCCTTCCTCCATCATTATCTTCTACATCATTTTATTTCTTCATCCTCTCCTCCTCCCTGTCTGTACCTTGCTTTTTTGTTTTGTGCTTACAAAACTTACTTGATAAAGTCGACACCTTGGTGCCACTGAGTGGAGCAGGTCAAGGAGAGATTTAGAATCTGGACTATTGTGTTCTTTAGAGTGGTCAGCTGGCTGTGGAGAAGACACCTCTCGTAGATGATGTCAACGTAAGCAGCGTGGATGGAGATGATCTGGTCAAGGTCTGTGGCAGATTCCAGTCTGTGGGCAAACTCTAGGCCTGAGCTGTGAAGGATCTGGCAGGAGATATCAATGAAAGGATCATTACTGCTATAGAAAAATATGCAACAATGGACAGCATGGAAGACTATGCGGAAAAAGGGAAAATATTTTTTAAAAGGCAAAGGGGAGGCAAATGATTGATAAATAAATCAATAAATAAACCAATTGAAATCAATTTATTAATAAATTGATTTAATGATTGACACGCACATACACACGCACACAAAGATAAATAAAATCAAATAATATAATATAAAATAAAATATAAAATAAAATAAAATAATATACAATATAAAATAAAATATTAAATAAATAAATATATAAATAAAATATAAAATAAAATATTAAATAAATAAAAATATAAATAAAATTTTTATTTTTAAAAATAAATACTCACTCGAGTCATGATATAGTTGTGTAGACTGTTGACAAAGTAGAGAAGCCGAAACCTCAACAATTGGAATCGATGAATGCGTGTGTGTCTGTCCATCTCATCCTCTTGGATAGGAACTCCTAAATGTGTTGTTTGATGGGTAGAGGGAGCACCTTGATCTTTACACAGGTCTGAAGAAATAATATGTTGTCATGTTATATGTAATAATTCATATAGCGCGCAGAATCCACAGTTCATATACTGAGAAAATAGGTAACACAAAACGCAAATACTATATACTACTCAAAATCTTGCCTAGTTTTTTTTTTTTTAATTATCTCACAGAGCCATGAGACCAATGGAGTCTGAGCTCATCCCATTTTTTATCATTCAACCCTTTAAACTTAGGGGGGGGGGGGTTGTGCAGCTCTGTGGTTCTGTGGTAAGAAAGGCAATTCTGGCTTATGACCCGATGGTCCCTAGTTCCAGCCTCACTACACAGCACAAAATTTAGGCCTTGGAAAAGGCCCTCGACTCGCATACTCTGCTCGCTGTACCCATTTAACTCACTCAACCTTAACATCGACTATATCTGTAGTTTATCCAGGTTACTTTCAACTCATACCTATTTATTACATTTTTCTGAGACAAATTATAGGCGTTGGTATCAAAGCTAATGTATTAAGTTTTTGCATGTTAATGATAATTGAATAAAACTATCTATGTACATGCTCATTTTCAATACATTTTTTCCAATTTTGAAAAGTAGCAAAAATCTCTAGGATTGAGTGAGTTAAAATGAGTATCTGGTTAGTAAAATCATTGCTGTTGTGGAGAAAATAAATTGTATCATCATCTCATAGGTGTGTAGTGTCCATGTTGAGTTTCGCTGTTTTACTATAGTAAGAAATGGACAATAGAGATTACTTGTTACCCTTTAGATAGGACACTAGTTTATCTCACAAAGTACTTTTAGCCTGATTAAACTGCTGGTTGGATAAGAAGGGGGGGGGGGGGTCAGAAAAAAAATATATACTTCATCATCTTGACTCCTTACATGTGAAGTGAGTGCTCTACCAACTGAGCTATTGGGAGGGATCCCCTAAATGAACAAATATAAGCTCTTAATTTTTTAATCAGTCCATGATTTAAGTTTATTTGTCCTGTGATATCTCCCTAGGTAAAATCAGTAAAATGTTCAGAATTTAATATCTGAAACAGTTGCTGTTCCCTAAGACAAAGAGCAATGGTCTTTCCATCATATTCAATACACCCGGAAACCCGATCCGTGTGTGTACGTGTGTGTGTGTGTTTATGTGTGTGTGTTTATGTGTGTGTGTGTGTGTGTGTGTGTTTATGTGTGTGTGTGTGTATGTGTGTGAGAGAGAGAAATTGAAAGAGGAATAGAGAAGGAGGGGGGTGAGGGAGGGAGAGAGAGAGGGGAAGAAGAAAACAAAAGAAACTAATATATAAAGAGAGCAAAAGAAACTAACTCAAAGGCAAAACTGTGAAACAAATGGAAAAAAATTTCATTCAGTATAAGTACTAAACATGAAATAATTCAGACGACCTTTTTACAATATGAATTAACTAAAATAGATAATGACTTGCCTTCAAATCTCAGCTGTTCTAATGATGACTTGGATCTCTTGATCTGAAAATATTTTTAAAATATATAATATTTCTATTCAATTATTGTTCATTTTTCTAAATCATCAGATCTTACAAAAGAAAATTAGTCACTCATATTTAACTCACTCAACCCTAACACTGACTATACCCGTTGTATTCCCGGGTTACTTTTACCCCATGCCTATTTATTACATTTTTGTGAGACAAATTATAGGTTTAGTAACAAAGCTAATGTTTTATATTTCTTGGATGTTAATGGTAGTTGAATAAAACTATGTACTTTCTCATTTTTAATACATTTTTTCCAATTTGAAAAGCACTTGAGAAACAAGAAAAATACCAGATTCATGGACCTTGCACCTCTAAATGATAATGTATCTATATATTTTTAACCTACTTGTAATAAGAAAGAGAAGATGCTGTTGTATCTATCCTCACATTTCGCTGAAATGACCACATCGACCGGCCAAGGAACCTGGAAATTCAAATTGTTAAAAATTAAATATGTCCACCGTAGATCTCACGAAGTTGCTTGAATTGTGCTATTTTGTGTTCCAATGGTAAATAACAAAAGCAAAATGAATGAAAGCTTCAATTTAATAAACAAAACAAAAAAAAAGATAATGTAGACATTTCGTGTTTCCCCTTTATCAACAAAATACAGTGAATGAAACGCTAAATATCACCAGCCAAAACTAACACTATACATTTGACTGCTTCATTCTCAGCCAAGGACTCCGCCAAGAATCAGGACAAAACCAGGTAATCCCATTCCAAGACAAAGCCTGAAAGCAACTCGGAAAACATAGGGGGATAACAGACACAGCACATGACTGCCTGCCCACCATGGGAGGAGGTCAAAAGACCCTGCTTGGTAAATCACTAAACGGGGAATGCATTTTGATTGTGTCCCTTGCATAGATCTATGTCCAACACAGTAAAATATTATAATTTTTAAAAACGTCTCGCACCAAAACAACATTTCAAAGGGCTTGGTGAATTATATGAGTAAGGATTGTATGCAAAGCGGCCAACTTTTCAAAGAGCTAAAATGGGACACCCTAACTCACAATACCTCCTCTAGTTTGCTATGGTCATGGCCCAAAACAGCAGTATGTTTGGACTATTAATGGGACACCCTAACTCATAATACCGTCATGACCATAGCCTCCTCTAGTTTACTATGGTCATGACCCAAAACAGTAGTATGTTTGGACTATTATATAATACAATCTAGATTCAGAGCTTTTTCTGTTCCTTGTTTTTAATCTGCTAGCCAAAAAAGCATAACCCTGGGACAGGCACGGTGTCTTTTCCATACACATACAGTCCAATTTATTTTTTTCTATAAATTTTTCTCAGATGGCAGCAGCTTCTAATGGTGTTCACATTACTCTGTTATGACGATCGACCCAATCCACAAATTCTTTACCGCACTCGTGAACCGTCGCAAACCCGCCCGGAAGCTTCATCACAACACATGATGAAGCGATTTTGGCGTTAGGCAGGTTCTCAACCGAAGCCGATTCGCTACCACCCAGTGTATCCTCTTACTGGTGGAGAAGCCTGGCAACTTCTCACCCAGTTTCGAGGAGTGTATGTCTCCACCCCCTCGAGGGATTGAATTCATCCAGACCGACTTCCATCTGCTCTTAGATGTCAAAATCATGATATCCCCGATTGTAACATGACAGATGGCCGCTATGTGTATGTATGGCCTTTTACAATTACTGATTTACTGAACTCTAAGAGCTTAAGCACTTGGATGATTCAATCACCCATAAATAATTCATTACACTCAATGAAATGATTAATCTTACGTGATATTTTAGACGTATACAATCTGTGACATTGATGGGACCTCGTGCCTTGGTAAGGGGGACAATCTCCACCCTTAACCTATGGGAGGAAAAAAGAATATGTTCCAATTTATGTTCAATAATTTATACATTTTTAGCACAGAACTAGATTATTTTCTTCTTTCAGCTTATCCTGCATTTTGCAGGGTTACCATAAAGAATGCCACATCTCCATGCATCTCGGTTCAGAGCATCATCTTCCTCCAGGCCCAGTTCTTTCATATCGTCCTTTACCTTATCCAACCATCTAGTCATTAGGAACACACAGAGCTAGATTTGTTTATACTAATTTATAACATTCAATGATAAGATAATTTAACATAAAGCAGAGGTTTTTAAGTAATAATAAATTTTAAGGACCTTTACTTTAGCTAATGTAATCTTAACCTTCTACAAAAACCATATCATATCAAGAGATAAGTGCTCTTAGCTAATGGTAAAATTGTTGGCTTGGAAATCAAAACAAAATCAAAAAGTCTCAAAGGGCATCTGTTAGGAAGGTAAACTAACAAGGTCTGAATACAGACACCAATTCAGATTATATTAGAAAAATATCTGAAGATGCCTTAACTGTTGTTTTTTTAAAAATTCCAATTGTACTCCGAATTCACTGAGCAATCTTATGAGTGTGCCATGGGGGTCCTGATAGCTCAGTTGGTAGAGCACACACTTCACACACAAAGGGACTGGGATCAATCCCGGGTGAGATTTTTTATCTGAACCCTTGTCCACCCAGCAGTGGCTGGATACCTGGGTCTGTAAGATTACGATTGTGTCCAAAGGGTAGCAAGCAATTGCTATTGTCCATTTCACAATATAGAAACCAGGAGAAACTCTGGCTCTATGGTCCTAATGGCTATAAAGGACTACTTGCCTGCCATATTTTATGTAAATTCAAGGCTTGACAATTGTTTTTGTAAACTTGATATCATTAAGCATCACTTATTATGGAGAGGAGTAGAATAATTTACCTTTCGGTATCCTCAGGATACCTGTAACCCATGGCTTCGTGGAGGTACATATCCAGGATGGAAGGGTCCTGCCAGTGTTCGCGACACTCAATCTGAAATTCAAAGGAAAATTAATGACAGTCTATAGCTGGGAACCACAAAAAGTATAAAAACTGAAGATATTCTTTAGCACTTTGGATTTTATGATTAAATGTTAAAAACACCTTATGAATATTTTTGGTCTGATTCGTCATGAACTTATTAAACAAACCTATGTTGATCTATAACATTAAATAAACGGTCACGGATGGTGGGATATAAAATTCAAAATGCATCAATGGTCGGCAGATCAAACCCCTAAAGTCCCAATTTTCATGATCTTTGCCCACAATATTTGGTGCGCAAAGTTCGTATGTAGACTTCTTAATTCAGAAAAGTGAGTGGAGCAGGCACTTATGTTGGTAACAACAAGATATGAAGTGAATAGAAAAGTGCCAGAAGACAATAGAGAATAAAAATTTTTCGCGGCGGTGGTGGGGTTTGAACCTGCGACCTTATTGGTACGACAACTCCGCCTGGCAGGTGAGAGCGTGGCTCTACCGTGTGAGCTATCCACGAACACAAAAATATTCGTTTCAAACCCAAGTCATTTCTAGATCCCTCTCTCACCCACTTCTTGAGACCGCCGATTCGTTCGCACACCACCATCGCGAAGTAATTTTGACCAGCAGTTAAGCTTAACAGCCAATATTCTCAACACAAACATATAACATCGAAACGATTGAGACATTGAGTATGCTCCGGTGTATGGGGTGAATTTTTAATTCAGAAAAGTGAGTGGAGCAGGCACTTATGTTGGTAACAACAAGATATGAAGTGAGTAGAAAAGTGCCAGAAGACAATAGAGAATAAAAATTTTTCGCGGCGGTGGTGGGGTTTGAACCTGCGACCTTATTGGTACGACAACTCCGCCTGGCAGGTGAGAGCGTGGCTCTACCGTGTGAGCTATCCACGAACACAAAAATATTCGTTTCAAACCCAAGTCATTTCTAGATCCCTCTCTCACCCACTTCTTGAGACCGCCGATTCGTTCGCACACCACCATCGCGAAGTAATTTTGACCAGCAGTTAAGCTTAACAGCCAATATTCTCAACACAAACATATAACATCGAAACGATTGAGACATTGAGTATGCTCCGGTGTATGTGGTGAATTTTTAATTCAGAAAAGTGAGTGGAGCAGGCACTTATGTTGGTAACAACAAGATATGAAGTGAGTAGAAAAGTGCCAGAAGACAATAGAGAATAAAAATTTTTCACGGCGGTGGTGGGGTTTGAACCTGCAACCTTATTGGTACGACAACTCCGCCTGGCAGGTGAGAGCGTGGCTCTACCGTGTGAGCTATCCACGAACACAAAAATATTCGTTTCAAACCCAAGTCATTTCTAGATCCCTCTCTCACCCACTTCTTGAGACCGCCGATTCGTTCGCACACCACCATCGCGAAGTAATTTTGACCAGCAGTTAAGCTTAACAGCCAATATTCTCAACACAAACATATAACATCGAAACGATTGAGACATTGAGTATGCTCCGGTGTATGGGGTGAATTTTTAATTCAGAAAAGTGAGTGGAGCAGGCACTTATGTTGGTAACAACAAGATATGAAGTGAGTAGAAAAGTGCCAGAAGACAATAGAGAATAAAAATTTTTCGCGGCGGTGGTGGGGTTTGAACCTGCGACCTTATTGGTACGACAACTCCGCCTGGCAGGTGAGAGCGTAGCTCTACCGTGTGAGCTATCCACGAACACAAAAATATTCGTTTCAAACCCAAGTCATTTCTAGATCCCTCTCACACCCACTTCTTGAGACCGCCGATTCGTTCGCACACCACCATCGCGAAGTAATTTTGACCAGCAGTTAAGCTTTAAAAAATGTTTATTCTCTATTGTCTTCTGGCACTTTTCTACTCACTTCATATCTTGTTGTTACCAACATAAGTGCCTGCTCCACTCACTTTTCTGAATTAAAAATTCACCCCATACACCGGAGCATACTCAATGTCTCAATCGTTTCGATGTTATATGTTTGTGTTGAGAATATTGGCTGTTAAGCTTAACTGCTGGTCAAAATTACTTCGCGATGGTGGTGTGCGAACGAATCGGCGGTCTCAAGAAGTGGGTGAGAGAGGGATCTAGAAATGACTTGGGTTTGAAACGAATATTTTTGTGTTCGTGGATAGCTCACACGGTAGAGCCACGCTCTCACCTGCCAGGCGGAGTTGTCGTACCAATAAGGTCGCAGGTTCAAACCCCACCACCGCCGCAAAAAATTTTTATTCTCTATTGTCTTCTGGCACTTTTCTACTCAGTTCATATGTAGACTTCAGAGTTTTGATCCGCGGATCCTGAAAATTGGGACTTCAGAGATTTGATCGGCCAACCATCAATATCCAAAACATGTCCTAATATATGCACTTTGTGTGTGTAAATCTGAGGGAGGCGTGTTTATTAGACACTCGTAAATGTCAATTTTTATAACAACATTATGCATCCTTTCCTATTTCTTTTATTATAGTGTTTTATCAATGTATCATTAACTCTGTCCACAACAATGTCCAAAATGTTAAATTGTAAACACTTGGGTTGAGTGAGTAGGTTGATTTTTTTTTTTAATTACCATTATCAGCTGTCATCCATCTGAAGGGGTGTGCTTTAGTAGTGGATCTGTGTTTTTTCAGGACAAATACCGTAAAGATTGTGTGTGATTTTTTTTTTGATTTTTTTTTAAAATTATGATTTTCAGCTGTCACCCATCATCCATCCGAAGTGGGTGAGCTTTAGTATTGTATGCGTTTCTCTTTTAATTTTTTTTTTTTTTGGGGGGGAGGGAGGGGGAGGGGGGGAGAAAGGAGGGAAATGTTCTATTTATTTGATTTTAAAATGAAGAAAAAGCATTTAAATCCATTTAGCCCCATGGACTTGGGGTTTATCCTAGTTTCTGAAGCCCAATTAATCCTAATCAAAGTCAACTGAATTCCATCTTTTCCTACCTTAAAACTTAAAATGGTAAGAAAACAACCCAACCACTTGGACTCTATATAAATATTTCAACAGTTGTGGAACACTCTCCGGTATATCTATACAGTCTAAATATTTCCAAATCATAGAATCTCTCACTGTACTCAGTAAAATGAGTACCCGGTCGTTAACAGCATTGTCTCTGTCCGAAAAATTGTCGTCATGTCCCGTCCTACATGTTAAATGTTTATGTTGACCAGGGACCATTTGTAAAGTGCTTTGAGCATATTAAGTGGATATTGCACTATATAAAAGCTCAAGTTGTTTTGTTTTTTTAAAGAAAACAGGATTTAAGATATACTGTCAGTACTTTTTAGACTCGAAAAAAGTAAGTGAAATCCCTTGGATCAAAAAAATAAATAATTGGCAGTCCTGCTTTTATATAATTACAATGTAAAGGAAAATTATCTTAAACATTAGTACTTACTTTATAAAATATTGGACAGCAGAAATCACTCATGATATCTCCATCAGACATGAGGTAGTAACGCTGTTGTGACCAAAAGTACAAATAAATAAAAATTCATATACAAGAAAAGGGAAGGTGTATTCAAAATGTTTCCGCAACGGGAGAAATTCCATATACATACATCACTTAAGGGGATGGGCGGGTCCTCGATTGTCAAAAATCGAGTAAAATATCGATTTTGAGATTTTTTTATTTTTGAAAAGTTTAAAACCTTTGCGTCATGAAAATGTGTTTGTTGACTCTCAGATGGGTCAGTTTAGGTCCAAACTGACCTCTTGAAGTCCAAGGGGGTCAGTAAATATAATGTTACAGCCTGGCTTGACAGCGAAAAAGCCATATAAACATTAGGCCAATATGAGCATAAAACATCGATAATAATAGGCAAGTTTGGTATCGATAGTTTCGTCTATTTTTGGTCTATATGAAATGCCCACTGTCAAGGTCTTCGGTCTATCTATATTTAGTCAAGAGCCTTTCAAAAAACCCCTTCTCTGACCCAATTGTGAGGGGTTGACTGATTGTAGTAAAATCGTGAGTAATTGTGTGACCTTTGCCTTGCTAGCGCTGTTCTCATTGGCTGTTCAAAATAGTCGATGATAACATGACCTGATACTGCTTTCTGAGTGGTTTGCGGGCGAGTCAAAGTTCATGCTTTGACCTCACCTTCGCATGCGTCGCATGTAAACATTGTTATTCTGTGTGTGATTTTTCTTCTTCCCGGGGACATAAAAGTTTTGTTTTGTGAAAAGTACCGACACGTACGCAACAAGTAGAAAGACTCGAATTGTACGACTTGCAAAATCAGCAGCTCGAACAAGATGGGAACAGTAATATTATTGTGAATTTTTATAGTTAGAATTTGTCACTCCTTCGTAACATGATGCAAAATGAAAAAGCGCTGAGGTCTCTAAATGAAATGAATGGAGTTACTGTCGAGCGAGACTGAGTATTGGTTGTAAACGAATGAGCGAGAGGTTTGTTATGCACTTGAGAACGAGAGAGGAGAGAGAGAGAGAGAGAGAGAGAGAGAGAGAGAGAGAGAGAGAGAGAGAGAGAGCGCAAAATCCAGTGCTCAAAACGCTTTACAAAGGGTCCCTGACTGACAGCAACACGTAAAATGTAGAACAAGAAATGATGCCTGTTAGGCGATATTACAATTTTTCCGACAGCGACAGCACTGTTGACGGCTAAGTACTCATTTTACACCCGAATACGGTGAGAGAACGGGAGTAAATAGTCTTTTCCAAGGACTCAACTATGCGCTGAACCAGGCTCGAAACCAGAACCTTCCGATCCGAAAGCGAGTGTCATACCACAAGACCATATAGCCGCTCATAGCTTAGATAGATAGCTAGATATATATATATATATATAAATATATATATATATATATATATATATATATATATATATATATATATATATATATCACGGCGTCTAAACTGCACTATAAATCTGACCGTTTAGTTTCCCGCTGTTCCGAGCGCCGACGTAACCTCACCCGACAGGTAACCGGGGTCAACAGCGGTCAGCCGATATCAATTCCCAGAACGTAGATTTGACGTGCATTGGGTGATACCAATGGATGATTTCCGTACCAATTAACCTCACGATCTTCGTGACAATGCAATTCCACCCAAAATGCAAAGAATTCTCGCAGACCTCCTCTTTCCATCGGTCCAATTTTTATTTCAATATCTCCAGTACTTATTCCACAAGCCGTGATTCAAATTCACCTATTTTTCTATAACATTTAAATAAAATTACTTGTAATTACCTCAGGATTCTAAAAAAACGTTGCTATAAACTTCAAATTTTTTTTGGTGTGATTCACAAGGCACAAGTTTTACTACGAAATGAGGTAAGTTTCATTTACTCTTCAGTTTTCATTATTTTGTAATGATTATTTTTCCGCGGTAGGTCAGGTAACAATGATATTACCTCTTTAGCCTTGTTCTTGAAACATATATTTCGCTGCGGTTTTATTGTTAATTATATTTTTATTTTTTATTTTTTTTCAATGATGAGTTAATTTGATTTTTAAATTGCATAATTTGAATTATCTTGCTAATGTTTAACTTTAAATGACATTGTATGTTGGGCCTCAACTTAGCTCAACTGCTTGTTAGAATTTTCCTGCCCCCCCCCCCCCCCCTTTCTTTCACCAAATTGGGTGAAGTATTTTGGTTTTTCTTTTTCCAAATTTTATGTACGCTGTTATGTATGCATGGATATGAGAAGTAATACAGAGTGTTTTAAAACTCATTTTATTCATTAATTCACTATATCATTGCTTACATCGCTCAGTCAATTTTGAATTTTCTCTTACAGCATGGACCACACAACTGCAAGTCATAACCAAGCAGTGAATTCATTATGTAGGACATGTGGTATGATTTGTTTAACACAGAAATAGAAACGTGCCCGCAAGAAACCATTTAAATGTTCAAATTATTCTAATGACATTCTTTTAGTCTATGGGACTGACACGGCATTGGACAAGCAAGGAACGCACTCATAATTTATGTGTAAAAAGTACACATTATAAAGCACATTGAACACACGACTCATTAGCTTCTTTGTATTTTCTCATTGCCAAGACGCTAATAATAAATAAATCAACCTTGAAACGGGTTGCACTTGCATGTTTGATATCGACAGAGTAGAATATAACAACAAACTCCAAAACGCAGGAGAGACTTTCAAATCTCATGCACGAGCCACTCACCCTCAGGGATGGTCCTATTGCCTCTGAATTGGACAGAATACAGCATTACACAACAGGCTTACCACAGCAGATCATTCATTGGCAACCACGGCCACAAATACTTACAAGAAAAAGTCTACACTTACAATTATCCAACAAACAAAGAACTGCACCCACGACCCACTCATCATTGACGACTCATGCAGTATTGGATTAATTTTCGACAATATAAACAAGGCCTATAGTCATGTGCACAACTTTATTTCACATACAAAATCGATCAAAGCAGACACAATCCAATATATTCAAAGTGCAATAAAACATTACACGGATACATACAGAAAATATTTTCCAAACAAAATAATCCCAAAACAACAACTCTGAGTACCACTGCATACCACACATCACTCAATATAAGTTTAGACTTAGACTTCTTGGAGAACAAGGCACAGAGAGCTGTCACCAAACAACAGCAAAATTGGAAAAAAAGAGCATCCGGCATTATCAATGATATGAATAAAATGCAATTTGTCATCAACGCAATGCAGTTAAAGACCAGCCCCAAACTACACTGACGAGTTTGAATGCTCGTAGCGGATTTATTTTTGTTGAGGAAAAATACGTTTTTTGTGAGGAGAAGTATTTACATTTTGTCTTTATAATACATAAAATTCAGACAAATCCATAGCAACGTTTTTTTTTTCTCTAATTTTTTAAATGTTGCACCCACTATATTTTTTGTGTAATTTGTTACCGTTCATTGATAACTTATATTGAGAAATCTAGTAATACTATGAAAAAATAAAAAACACACAGTAAAAGTAGAAAATATAAACTTTTATACCAAGTAGTGATATTTCAACTCATTCAATATGGGTGTCTAACAGACAATAAAACAAAACATTGTTAAATCGAGTGAAACGGCAATCCCCGTTAGGTAAATTCCTCTCGGTGATTGACCGCTCACCGTGACCGGGTCAGCAGGTGTCAGGAACGGGATACCGTCTCAACTAAACTGTTGTCGTTGTGTACGCTGTGATATATATATATATATATATATATATAGAGAGAGAGAGAGAGAGAGAGAGAGAGAGTGTGTGTGTGTGTGTGTGTACGTACGTACGTACGTGTGTGTGTGTGAAGCCGAGAAAAGGCAAGGCAGGAACAGGAGGCTGAAGAGGGAGGGCCTGCACATCAAGCAGGGTCATTTTGACGCATGAATGCATGATCTTGTCCGAGTGTCCGGTGCTTGAAACTTTGAATGCGTTTTTCTCTGTTTGTGCTTTTTCTACATATATTTTGCTCCTCTTCCTTTATTTGTAAACATTTTTGAATGATTTTTCGCATGTGCATACAGTATTACTAGCTTCATATAACTGAGCATTTGTATTTCAGATTTATTTTATAAATTTTGCGTAAATGTGGGTCAAAAGTCCAAAAATGGGTCAATTTTTGATGTTTCAAAATTGATGAACTTTGAAAATCAATAAAAATAATACTATTGTAGATATTAGAAAATCGATGCTTAGCCCAAATGAATGGCTCAAATACTACTTGTGTACCTATTTTCATGTCAATAACTTGTCATTTGGCGAAGCTTAGCATTTTGAAAACTACATTATAGGGTATCAAATTTCAAAATGGCAGCGTTACCATGGTAACCAAAAACTGAAATTTAGGTTTTCAATTTTTTTCCCTCTAATTAGGATGTACATAACCTATAATTACCACTAAAAGTCAGCTACTTATTACATTTTAGAATTTCGCCTTCAGGACCCGCCCATCCCCTTAAGTGGCTATTAGTAAATATACTGATTTAATCACTTGGGAGTTAAAATTTAAATTTATTTATCCAATCCAAATATAGAGATTGGACTGGTAGGATTAATAATATAAACTGATAAATTTTGCGTCTACAGTTAGGGTCATTTTGTTAGTGGCCATTGCATATGGAATTTCTCCTTGTTGATTTATCGCCAATATATATATATATATATATATATATATATATATATATATTATATATATATATATATATATATATAAATTATAAAAACTAATGAATAAAATATGATTTCAGGTGCACAGCAAGACAAAATCTATACCGAACTTTTTGATAAGCGTGCTCAAAAATCCCCACTTTAGAGTGGCAGACGCATATGAAATATGTAAAATTTACTTCAACACAAACCCAGTTTAAAGCAAATGGTCACATATTTAGAAATTGCTCACTTGCAATTTATTTTCCTCACACTATCATAAATATACTATATAAAGCACTTTTGACCCATCAAAGATTGGAATGCTCTTCCCAAATTATGTATGAACACAAGAGATTTAGACACCATCAAGCAAAGATTGTCAAACTACTTTAGCCTTAACAACAATGGCTGCTGTATTCAACAAATCTCTCCACCCTCAAATACAAATACTCATAATCGAGTCAAATTCGAGAA
>NC_088370.1:21293584-21306084 GCF_034508935.2 Berghia stephanieae | reverse complement strand
GTTTGGTTGAGAGAGACTTATTGGAGAAGATGGAAGCAAAGTTAATGTTCAACAAAGTGTCTCTGGTCCCCCTTGCGTTTAACAGGCTGTACACCACAGGGTCTTTGGCAGGAAACTGAAAGAGGTAAGGAGAGAGGGGGGGGGAGAGAGAGAGAGAGAGAGAGAGAGAGAGAGAGAGAGAGAGAGAGAGATAAACTGCTGTAATAATATTTGTCAATGATGATGATGATGATGTTGACGACGACGATGATGATGATGACGATGATGGTGATATAAATGAGACAGAATGATTCCAATGTGTCACTAAAAAAGGATTATGTTAAATTTCCATTTTGCATGAATAAAGTACATTATTATTATATATTATCTATTGTCCATGAAGGCAAATTTTCACTTGGTTACAGCATAGACATAATATACGCATACAAAATGCACCTATTTAAAAAAAAAAAAAAATTAAATGATTTTAATTTTATTCAAGATGTCATCAATGATAAATAAGATGCTACAGCCTTCAGCTCAACAACATTTTAAAGAATTTAAAAAATGTGGATTCCCTTGTCTATAAGACCTGGAGTGAAAATACATATGATATACATATGAAATATATGATTTAATTTCTCCACAATTTTTGATATACAAACTATACACATACCGACAACAATTCTTGGCTAGTTTCATCTTCCTTTGGAGACTTTGGGGACTCAGCATTCTGTTCAGGAAACGTCTTGTTCAAATCTTGTAACAGTAACTCGTATAACGAAGGAGGTCTTATGTCTATGAAAAATTCACCAATGTCACTCAAAATTCACTCTTGTCAGATGCAGTTTTTATTATCTATGAATTGTTTTGCTTTGTTTGTTTTGTTTACTCCCTTTATCTTTATCTCCATTTTATTGACTCATTTAGGCACCTATTTATTAGTATCAGTGAAGCCTGCCTATAAATTTCACGAGCAAAGGGACAGAGATCAATCCTGGGTGCAGTCGAGATTTTTTTCTGACCACCTGCTGTCTGCCCAGCAGTAATTGGATATCTGGATGTGTTAGATCTGGCAGAAAGTACCTTGCGATAGACTTGTGTCATATACAAAGGGAAGCAAGCAACAGCTATTATTGTCTGGATGCTAACATTGCTGACACTCTAAGAATGGAAGTCGGAAGAGAATGACAATCACATTGTATTCATATATATATAAACATTTGAAATATAATTAAGATAGTTTGACTTCTACAACGTTGTTATCGAGCGTTGCTCTCATCAGGAAGTGGAAGTGAAAGTAGATTGTTGTGTTTTCGTATTTTTATAGATTCGTGTTTATGGAGGTTCGTAATTACATAAAAGGTGTTTGTTTCTATGTCTGCATGAGGAAGTTAGTTGTTTCTTCTGTTGAGTGTTGCTATGTTCGGTTTAGTGATGATATATATAGTTTGTTGGGATTTCTTTTCTTCAAATAGGACTGGCGAAATCATGGTACTTTAGAATTTGTAAAACATAAAAGTCTCCTCGCATTGCAACTGAATCAACAAAAAGTGTCATAATTTTTTTTTAATACGCCCTTTTGCAATGACACCATAAGATCCCATCGCCTGTTAAGGAATTAAGGAATATAGATGTTATAGAAACTGAGTTAAACTCGAGCTCAATGGGCCAACTGGCTCTATTAGAACCACTGCCTCTAAATTAATGTAAATGTTGCTGCCCATTCCTGCCAACCAATGTTTTGTTTATTCATCTCATTTATCTGTGGCGTTTCATTCATCCTGTTTTGTCGATAAAGGGGAAACCCGAAACGTTCATTTGATCTGGTTTTGTAATTAAATTGAAGCTTAAATTCAATTTCACATTATTATTTAGTGCCTCTAAATGAGCATATCACAGTTACATGTCCAGGAGACTACCTTCTGATATGGTGCTTCCATAGTTGATCCTGTAGCATATCACATTTACATGTCCAGGAGACTACCTTCTGATATGGTGCTTCACTTTTCCATAGTTGATCCTGTAGCATATGACAGTTACATGTCCAGGAGACTACCTTCTGATATGGTGCTTCCATAGTTGATCCTGTAGCATATCAGTTACATGTCCAGGAGACTACCTTCTGATATGGTGCTTCCATAGTTGATCCTGTAGCATATCACAGTTACATGTCCAGGAGACTACCTTCTGATATGGTGCTTCCATAGTTGATCCTGTAGCATATCACAGTTACATGTCCAGGAGACTACCTTCTGATATGGTGCTTCCATTGTTGATCCTGTAGCATATCACAGTTACATGTCCAGGAGACTACCTTCTGATATGGTGCTTCCATTGTTGATCCTGTAGCATATCACAGTTACATGTCCAGGAGACTACCTTCTGATATGGTGCTTCCATAGTTGATCCTGTAGCATATCACATTTACATGTCCAGGAGACTACCTTCTGATATGGTGCTTCCATTGTTGATCCTGTAGCATATCACAGTTACATGTCCAGGAGACTACCTTCTGATATGGTGCTTCCATTGTTGATCCTGTAGCATATCACAGTTACATGTCCAGGAGACTACCTTCTGATATGGTGCTTCCATAGTTGATCCTGTAGCTGAGCCAGGTTTGAGTGGCTATGTGATTTTCTGGTATGAAACTCGCTTTCGGATCAGAAGGTCCAGGATTCGAGCCTAGCGCTCGGCGCATAGTTGAGTCCTTGGAGAAGGCTCTTTACTCACATTCTCTCACCGTACTCAGGTAAAATGAGTACCTGGCCATTAACAGTGTTGTCTCTGTCCGAAAAAATTGTAACATCGCCTAACAGGCGTCATGTCCCGTCCTACATGTTAAATGTTGCTGTTGCCCAGGGACCCCTTGTAAAGCGCTTTGAGCACATTTAGTGGATATTGCGCTGTATAAAAGCTCAATTCTTTTTTTTTTAGAGGTCATATTTGTGCAAATCAGATCATGTGTGTCCAATAATCTATTCATTTGAACTTTCATATCCTTTAATCATTAAATTTTGCTTTAGAGAAATGCATTTTTTTTAAAAACAAAACATATTAGCAACAACATTAAAAGAGTAGAACAAGGTAAAATGTTCAAATTCATTCTTAAATTAAAACAAGTGTTTATAACCAAATAAACGTAATTTAATATTATTACACCCCATCTCATCCAAAACCATTCAAAAAGCAAGGAAGTCTTTAAAATGAAATTCAATCTTAAATTAAGTTGAGTGTTTATAACCCAATAAACGCAATCTAATATTATTATTACATCCCCCCTCTCATCCAAAACCATTCATAAAACAAGGTCTTTAAAATCAAGAAGAATGAACGAGAAAAAAAAATTGAATTGAATTGAAAATGTCAACTAAGAATATTTCTGCTACCTTTTGCTCAATGGATACCATGAAGTCGCGACAAATGGTTGCATCCGCCAACCACTGACAGCTAAATTTAAAAAGTCAAATCAAAACAACTAAGCTACTCGGAATAAAATGGATGGATGAAGAAATATGGAAAAGAACACAGCAGAAATAAGTGGGAGAGGAAATAGAAAGAAGACGATGGAGGTGGATTGGACACACCCTTAGAAAGAATGACTCCACTATAACAAAAAGAGTATTGGACTGGAACCCTCAGGGAATGAAGATCAAGGGGACGGCCACGGGGAATATGGAGATGAATTAAAGAAGCTGATATACAGAGAAGTGAAAAGACATGGAACGAGATAAAAAAGTTAGCTCAGGATAGAGAATGATGAAAACTGTTTGCCTGTGGCCGATACCTTGATCCAGGGTGAAAAAGGCAATGATGATGATGAAAACAACTTACAGTTATCTCGCTGCCCAGGCAAGACTTCGCCAAGTCGACCTAAATTTTCCAAGACCTCCATGGATTTGCCGGTCACGAGCGTGTCATTCAGTGAATTCTGCAGGAATATGGGAGTGTATGTCGGCATCAGCAAATCGGAATCTTTGTGAGAACTCAGTCTACCGTCATTATTTAACCGTTCATCTTTTTTACTGGCTGTGTTTGTTGTCTTCTTCGCTGGAGTTTTCTGCTCGACTTCATCCGCTTCAGGAAATAAATCCACGTGTGAGACAAAAGCTTTTTCCCAGAAAGTCTCATCTAATGACTTGATTTGTTTGTTCCTGAAAAAAAAAAAAGCGAAAAAATTTGAATGAATAAAACGATTTATCAAACAAACAAGTTCAGCTGATAAACATCGCATTTACATTGATCTATCTATATAGTTTGTTGGGAGTCTTTTATTTGGTTTCTTTATTATTGAGTTTTTAGCCCTTTATGATACATACGTATCACTCCTGATGGACCAAATAAGTTTTAACATGTCAGATTATGCATTTCTAAATTTTTCTCTATGAATGAAACATTTAAATAGGTCAATAGCGAGCTATATTTGGTCCAGTGGTAGATGTTCAATCTGACTAACGATAAACAAATGGTGATGTGCAAACTATGACAACACACCTGATTCCTGTACATGACTCAAACCTGCCAACCCTTCACATTCCAAAAGTGGAATCAGAATGCCTGAAAATAGGAATTTGAGACAAAAAATAGGAATTTCACCTTTTTTCGCTCTTTTTTTCTTCTTCCTTTTTTTTTCCTACCATTATCATCATTTTTTTTTTTAATCCGAATTTTAGAGACAATGGCGGAATAGTACAAAAAGGAAGAGTGAAAATAGGAATGATTCCGCCAAAAGTGGAAGGGTTGGCAGGTATGCATGACTATGCAGTGTTTTGATATTTTTCAATCCAGCTTTTCGTGTCAAAAATGGCAAATTCTTGCCAATCAGTGATCATATTTACCAACTCGGTTGTCTCCCATTATATATCATCTGTCTAATTGTTTCATCAAACATACCTCTGTACTACAAACTCTTGCATGGGGTCCGACAATTGACCGTTTGTTATCCAGTTGCTCGTAATGTCCAACAAAGGTCTTGAGGAATGAATCAACAAATTCAACACCAATTCAGACTGGGGGGGAAACAAATTGATTGAAGTTGAAAACATCGTTCTCTTTTAATAATCTGGAGACGGTTCTTTACAATTAATTTCAACATAAATTTACTAATTTAAAGTAATTTTTAATTAATAAATTTCAATTAATTTCAACATAAATAAAAATTAAAGTAATCTGTTCATCCATTCAAGTGAGAATGAAAGAGTTACAATAAGACTAAGAACAACTTGATTTATTCTGAAATTTGTATCATTTTCAAATGTTTTGTTTTTTTAATTTGAATACAATCAATCATAAGAAGATTATCAAACTCATAGTTCCTTCTCTTTCTCTTCTTGGCAATGCCACCATATTACATGTAAATGACAAATACTGTATTCTATTGTATGCACCAATCAATCGTGAGAATTCATCATGATTTCACATAGATATCTCTTGTCAGTGGATTCTGACCACTGGTGATCTTGTGGAGGGGGGGGGTATTTGTTTTCTTGTGTGTGATCACTAAATGAAATGAATTAAAGAAATCAAACAAGTGTTGTACAATGCTGCTGCATCCATTTAAATTACAGATGATATTTATTTCTATTTTTGTTATAGATTTCATTAAGTTTTAGTCTGAATTTTGTTCAGCTTTAGAATTTTAGTTCCCATTTATTCGTTTAAGGGATTTTAAGACATTTTAGTGCCAGTAAAAACAAAGATGGCGGGAGAGTTAATAGATAATCGATTTATACTCACTCCAACCAAAGAAAAAGTAAGATAAAGGTAAAGTTGGTTTAAACAAGAAATAAAGGGAGATTCCAGAACCAAGATATAACTGTCTGAGACTACTTTCAAGTCTATCCAGACACAAGCATAAGATTTCGCCAAAGGAGGAATACACACAAATAATACAATATACCCACTGGCATTAACAACAACAAAAAATTGGAAACTTCATCGTAAGATGAAGTCGCCCAGATGTTCCAAAGGAAATAGCTATTGTCAAAAATGAGATGTTGTTATTGTTGTTAAGGGTTTTACGGCGCTTGCAATACATTAACGTTATATCAGCGCCAGTAAAAATGAAGAAAACGGGATAGTAAAAAGTTCTAGAATTAAAATTAAAATTAAAGCACCCAAGAAAAGGTAAGACAAATGGGAATTGGTTCAAATAGAAAACAGATGTAGATTCCAAGAGCACACTATCAAAGTACTTAGTTTGAGATCACCTAAAAGTCTCATCCAGACACAGACACAGGACCCCACTAAGAGATATACACTCAAATGTATACAAATCATATATAATATGTACACAAAACAATACAGTGCATAACAGAGAGATGATTCACAAGGAAAAAAAATATCATCTCCCAAAACCCTAACTATATACTTGACTGTTTCCCTCCCAGCTAGGGTATCCGGCCAGGGCCTGGACAAAACCAAGTAATCTTATTCCAAGACAATGACAGAAAGCATGTTGGAAAACAAATATAGGGTGATAGAAGACACAGTAAGTACCTCCCTGCCCACTATGGGAGGTCAGGAACCCCATCAAAAATGAGAGATTATTTATAAAGAGCCATAGCTACAAAGTATAAAGCGGCATTCCTCATTAGATAATACCAATGGTGGTTATTCCTATCAAGGAAAATAGATAAGTCATCAAACATGCGAACCATGACAATAAGATTCACCCTCAAGTGAGCGCATTGCAGGTGGAGAGGATAATAATCATGCCCAAGGGAAAAAAAAGTGCTTGAAGTGTGGCATGAACCTGGGGCCTCAAAGGCTTTTGTACAGCACTAAACCACTCAGTGAACCTCTGTTGTAAGAAAGGAAGACAATATTTTTTCTCACACTTGATCCCGATTCCACACAATCAACAGGGTCAATTTCATGGAGGACTTGGTACAACGTGTTCAGCAACAGAGATGTCCGAATGGCATTATTCACTCCTGGGATGTGTTCAGCTTCTCGAATGCCCCGGACATAAATATTGTGGATCAGGTCCAGTTTACCAAACCAGGGTCGGAGGTCATCAGACATTTTATTTAATGACATCATCTCCTCTGGAAATATGAAATAAGATAAATGAAAATAAAGAAATAAGCAAATACAATAAAATGGCCATAAGTATCAAATTTCCATTTCATATTGTATAAGTTTCTAAGACTCTTCTCTTTAGGAGAATAAGTATTACAGATTACTAGCTTATGTCAACTATCAAAAAATTGAATCCATATCACAAGACGAGCTCTGCATGAGGGTGAGGCTATGTGGTCTAGTGGTATGACACTCGCTTTCGGATCGGAAGGTCCTGAGTTTGAGCCTCGCTCTGCGCATAGTTGAGTCCTGAAGAAGGTTCTTTACTCACATTCTCTCACCATACTCAGGTGTAAAATGAGTACCTGGCCGTTAACACCATTGTTTCTGTCCAGAAAAAAAAATGTAATATTACCTAACAGGCGTCATGTACCATCCTACATGTTAATGTTGCTGTTGACCACAGACCCCTTGTAAAGTGCTTTGAGCACGTTTATTGGATATTGCGCTATATATAAGCTAGATTTTAAACATTTTTTTTAGAGGGTGCCTGCAAGACCAAGCAGAGCAGAGGGAAGCCAATGAGAAGGTGATCTCAAGACATAGCAAACTGGATGGGGAGACAACCTCAGAGGCAGGACACGCAAGGCACATTTGAAAATCAGAAAGGAGTTCGGTCAGGGCGTTTGGGAGAATACATCCAATAAGGATCTGTCTTAAAGAGGAAGAAGATAGTACAAGTCACCAGTCAAATGCAATTTTTGAACAAGCACTCAACCAATACTAGCAGAGATGCCAACCTAAAGAATCAGAACTGTGTGATTTGGGAGAAAAAAAATGTGTAATGTCAAAAAAAAATGTGTACTCTAGCGCAGTCCCCATTCATGGGTAAAACAGAATACTGTTCAGTGTCATAACACTGTATACTCTTAATCTTATAATGATACAAGAAAAATGGTGGCTTACCACAATAAGTTATTTTCGAAGATTTTCGTAATTTTCGTAATGGCGTCATTTTGATGTAGTAAATGCTTAATTTTCGTAAAAAGTTGGCATCCCTGTATAGGTGCTGCCTATAGCCAGGTAACTCATTTACATTGAGTGAGTGAAGAACCATGAGGTCCTTTGAGAAGCTGGCATTTATTAAACTAGTAGTCCTTCAGAACCATTGGGCCCAGGAGCCGGAGTTTATCCCAGTTACTATAGCGTAAAACAGACAATAGCAATTGCTTGCTATCCTTTGGATAGGATACTAGTCTATTACAAAGTACTTTCTGCCAAATCTAACAGACTCAGCTAAGCATTCACTGCTGGGTGGACAAGGGGGGGGGGGGGGGGGGGGGGTCAGTCAGAAACAATCTCGACTGCACCCCGTATCAATCTCAGTCCCTTTGCGTGTGAAGCGAGTGTTCTACCAACTGAGCTTTGTTGTTGTTGTTTGTTGCTTTAGGTCTCTTCCAACACAATTGAGGTTATATGAGAGACCGCTGAAACAAAAAAACAAGCAATCTAACAAAAATAGTACAAATGTAAATCAAAATCATAACCTAAAGATATCATAAGCTAAATTATAAATAACCAAGAACAAACAGGCAGAAGATTTACAGAAAAAAAAAATATCCCCTGTCAAAAATACAATCACAAACCAAAGAAGCAGGATAGGCTAGTAAAGAGAAGAAGAAACGACATCACTATCGGATCGTACACCCATGCGAACATCATAGGTATATGATTCAAGGGTGATGCTCCCATCCAACCACCCGCCACCAACTGAGCTATTGGGAGCCCCATTGCCAACCTGTCCAACAAGACCACTTCCTTATCGCATTGCATTTTCTACCAAACCAAACAGACCCAGCTAATCAATCAACGCTGGATGGACAGAGGGGTTCAAGTTCTAAAAGAAAAATATTTGGCTATGTGGACTTGTGGTATGACACTCACTTTTGGCCCAGAAGTTTCAGGGTTCAAGTTCACCTCTGAGCAGCAGCTCATATTTAAGTCCTTGGAAAAGGCTATCTACTCAAATTCCCCAAGAATACTTATGTGTAAAATGAGTAACTAACCATTGATAACGGTCGTCTCTGTTAGAAAAAAACAAAGTATTGCCTAACAAGCGTCATGTCTCTAATATGTTAAGTGTTGCTGTTGGCTAAGGACCCCTTGTAAAGCAATTTGATCATGTTTAGTGGATATTGGGCTATGTAAATGCTCATGTTTTAACATTTACTTGGATTCAGAACTAAGCCTGTGAATTGATCTTTCAGGACCATCAACCCCCCCCCCCCCCCCCACCCTTCTACCTTTCCCTTTTTTTTTTTTTTGAAAAGAACAATGAGCACAAAATATATCAAAGACTAAGAGTAGAGAAAGAAAAAAACTAACCCTGAGCCATCACAATCTGCTCTTCCGTTTTGACAGCCATTTTGAATTCAGTCAAAAATGACCACACCCGATCTGCAAAAGCTTGGTATGTCTGAGAGTCAGAGGTCAGTGTGTTTTCATCTGCTGTAAAACTGCAATTACTGTTACTGTTGTGTGACACGACCGACTTCACAAAGGTCTGAAGAAGAAACACCTGGTGTGCTCTGCGCATAAGCGGTTGAAGGAAACTGGACAAGCTCTCCTGTGTTGGAAAAGAGAATTGAGTATCAAGTTGTAAATATCACTGCATTCAAAGAGTAATGAGACTAAGTGTGTCAAACAAATAAAAAGCTCATCTCAGATTTCATTCTTTATTGTCTACCCAAAAAAATTTTAAAAACATGATAACAATTTGACAAACTCGTAATAATACTTTATACTACCATTAAATGAAAAAAAAATTGGAAAAAAACCATAAGCAAACCAAATCCTTAGCAGATCTGCCAACTTTTCAAAATGCTAAACAAGGAATTTTAGATTAGTCAAACTTGAGCCTGTCACACATTGACATCGAAGGACAAATTTAATGGTCAAATAAAAGAAAAGGCATGCGAGATTTAACTATGATATTAATTAGATTTGCACTTACAGTTACAGGACAACTTTGTTGAGTATATGTTATTTTGTTCTTTTTTTTTTTTCTTTTTCACTTTAGTATTCTATTTAAATATTTGATGTAATCCTGTTGCACTTGCCAAGATCACAGTCCACTGAATACTTAAAAATTAGGCACCATTTTCTTACATACCTACTTACTTCTCTTTGGTGTTTTTTTATAAACACATAAGGTCAAGCACTATATGCAACATGATATTAAACATAATTCATGGTGGTTAAATTACATTTTTATGTTTATCAATTTTTTGCAATTCTAACATTTCCCTTTAAACAAAAATAAATAAAAATGTTAAGCTCTTGAAGTGAAAACTTGTCTGCTATTGGAAGTAAAAGAAAAAGGGCAACTAGATTGGAAATCTTGAGAGAGTTGGTGGGCCTACTTAAAATATCAAGTCAGACATGCTTTCCTCCCACCAAATCCAAGTATCAGTAACACATTGTTATCTAGAACAACTACATCCAACTTTTATGTCATGGTACCAGACTGAAGGGCTACAGCTCAGCTGGTCGCAGGTTTGAATAATTTGTTTTGTTTTGTTTTTATGGGTCTTGCGACATGTTTAGGTCATATCAGTGTCAGGAAGAAAATGGCTAAGTCAAAATATTCTAGATTTGCAATTGAAAACACGCGAGAAAAAGTAAGGCAAAGGGGAATAGTTCAAATAGGGAACAGATGTGAATCCCAAAAACACACTATCAGTGTACTTAGTTTGAGATCACCTAAAAGTTCCATCCAGACAAGCACAGGATCCCACCAAGAGGAATACACTCAAATGTTTATAAATCATTATCAAAAAAAAATAATAGTAATAAATAAATACTTGAGTTATCGAGACCACCAATATCAAGTGAACCAGTTTTCAATATTGTTTCCCTGGCATGGCAGTTTTTTGCATTGCTTGCATCTGCAACGCGCCTCAAAAATTGGCAAAATATGCTGTTTTTGCAGCCACAAAATCTGCAAATTTTTGAAAATTTTCGAGATTTTTCAAAGAAAAAAAAAACAAGAATAATAATTTTTGGGAAAAACTAATTAAAAAAAAAAAAAACAAATACGATTTTTATTTTCTTTCAATTTGATAGCCTGTGTAGAACGTGAAAGATAATTAATCAAGAGTAGTTTCTATTTTACTATCTCATTTTCTTCCTTTTTACTGGCGCTGATATGACCGTACATTTGTTGCAAGTGCTGCGAAACCCTTAAAATCAAACAAATACCTTTCTCTTTCATGAACTAATTATGGGTTTTTCAGAAAATTAATTGCAAATTTTTGGCAAATTTCTAGCAAATTTTGCTGTTTTTAGCTTGCAAAATTTGGAGACTTTATTTTTTTTGAAAAAAAACGCCATTTCAGTTGTTTGTATGCATTACCCTTTATTACTTACAGGTGTCAGATGCGACACATAGATGTCAGGATTGACGGCAAAGTGTCCTTCGTTGTCACAGGTAAAAATGAACAAATCACAGACTCCAGACAGCATCCTACAATAAATGAAAGAAAAAAGATCATTGAGATAAATAAAAATGGGTTGATGAAAAGGATTTATCAGGGATGCCTAATGATTTTTTTGGGTTTGTTTGTTTTTTAACCTGAAGCTTTCCCTCTCATAGCTTGTTACAGGAAAATAATATAATATGGAGTATGATGAGGATGGTGATGGTGTTATAGGGGAAAGGAGAAAGTGAAGGATTGTAACGGAAATATTAGGAAGGTTGTTGTGATGATGAGGATGATGATGATGATGTTGTTGATGCCAATGATGGTGACGATGACTACGATGTTACTAGTGTGCATATGTGTGTGTTGTTGTCAATATATTGTATTGTTATAAATGTGTAACCAAATGACAAATTGCCACTTTTTTGAGGACAATAAAGATATATTATTATTATCATTATTATTATCATTATTATTATTATTATTATTATTATTATTATTATTGTGATATGACACTCAGCTTTGGACTGGAAGGTCCAGGGTTTGAGTCACGCTCTAAGCAGCCCATATTTGAGTCCTTGGAAAAGGCTCTTTACTCACATTCTCTCATTGCACTCAGGCATAAAATGAGTACCTGGCCATTAACAGTGTTGCATCTGTCAGAAAAAAAATCACAAAATCGCCTTACAGGCGTCAAGTCTCGTCCTACATGTTAAGTGGTGCTGTTGACTAGAGACCCCTTGTAAAGTGCTTTGAGCATGTTTAGTGGATATTGCCTTTTTTTAATTTTTTTTTTTATTTTTTTTGGGGGGGGGGGGGGGGGGGTTGGGGTTGTTCTTTTATCTGATCCTTTCACTGCCATCAGCTTCAGGCAGCTAAATATTGATGGTTCTTTAAAATTTAAACATGCAGCATTCTTGATTTTGGTTAATCTACTACATAACCCATACCTGTACAAATTTTGAAGGAAAAAAAAAAGAAGCCTTTAACATGCATTTTACCATTTTAAGTTTG
>NC_088370.1:21223584-21288584 GCF_034508935.2 Berghia stephanieae | reverse complement strand
GTGCTATATAAAAGCTCAATCAATTTTTGGGGGTTTTTTTTTGTTTTGTTTTGATTTTTTTTTTCAAGAGCCTTTTCCAAAGACTCAACTATGCACCACTCAGAGTAGGACTGAATTAGCGAAGACTAAAAATCTCATATTCCTTACCATTTTAACTTTAATGAAAGAGGTAAAAAACTGAAAATGTTGCACAAGAAAATGCAACATAATGAAATGTATAGACTACAGTATCCAAAATACTACCAACAAAAGGTCCACATACCTTTTTTCTCAACACGCACTGTTTTCTTGAAAGTACTACCTGTAGGGTTCTCTGATAACTCAATCAGCAAGGACAGCAAGGCGTAGTGAGTGTTGGTCTAGAGTAAAAATAAACCAGAATACGGTATGTATAATTTATTTTTTTCTTCATATAAGCTAATCAATTCAGTGTTGAGTATTAGTGCTGTGAATGTGCATGACTCAAAAAGAGAGGTAGGTCATGTGCTTGCAAGTGCCGATTGCAGACAATTTTCGGCAATTTTTTGTGGGTTGCATGTGTGTATGCAATGTTTTGAGTAAACTACATGCTGTGTGTATGGAAGATGTTTCAAGTAAACAGTTATACTAGTCACATCTCTGCTTTTTCAGCATCTAAAATTGTAAGTTCTAAACAAAGATCAAAAAATAAAAATGACGTAAAGTGAAAAGGTAAATAAGTCATCTCTGTATGTAAGGATTCAAATGAAAATTGAAGAGGGAATAATTAAAAAAGGAAAAAGGAATTTGTAAAAAAGCTCTATACAAAGCTAACGTTAAATGATAAAAATTTTATATTGTATATTCTACTTACTCTACCATGCTCCCTTCCTTCAAGACCTTCCTGGTCAAGAAACTGGCCGGCCAACTCTTTTAAATCATCAGCTTTTGACAGTTGAGAATGAACGCGGAATTTCTCACACAATCTAGGGAATACAATAAATGTCACTTTAACCGATATTCAAGAAAGTCAATTAACAATAAATATGCCTGCAACATCACAAGACAGACTCTCACATGGAATTCCCAAGGAGGAAGAAGACAAGGGAGGCCAGGAATTAGTTGGTGAAGAAGCACGGTGGAGGAAGAAAGGAGAGGCGGTTACACTTGGAAGAAGGTGGAGAAGACAACCCAAGGAAGAATCAAATGGCGAAGCATCATTGGTGGCCTATGCTTCAAATGAAGTTAAAGGCTTAAAAGACAAGAAAGTCATCACAAAATGTATTATTATAATTATTATTATTATTATTATTATTATTATTATTATTATTATTATTATCATTATTATCATTATTATCATTATTATCATTATTATCATTATTATCATTATTATCATTATATCATTATTATCATTATTATTATTATTATTATTATTATTATTATTATTATATTATTATTAATTATTATTATATTATTACTATTATTATTAATATTATTATTAATATTATTATCATTATTATTACTATTATCATTATTATTATTATTATTATTATTATTATTATTATTATCATTATTATTATTATCATTATTATTATTATTATTATCATTATTATTATTATTATTATTATCATTGTTGTTGTTGTTAATGCTCTTATTGTTGTTGTTTCTTGCAATAGCTCAATATAAGAGGATAAATATACGAGGGCAGGTGCATGCATTTCATTTTGACCTTTGTTTTTAAGGGTTTTACGGCGCTTGCAACCCATTTAGGTTATATCAGCACCAGTAAAAAGGAAGAAAATGGGATAGTAAAAAGTTCTAGAATTACAATAAAAGCACCCAAGAGAAAGTAAGACAAAGGGGAACTGGGAACAAATAGGGATCAGATGTAGATTCCAAGAGCATACCACCAATGTACTTAGTTTGAGATCACCTATAAGTCTCATCCGGACACAAGCACAAAACCCAACAAAGAGGAATACACTCAAATGCTTACATTATACATAATACAAAAATAACAAATATAATAATACATAACGGTGAGGTGATTTACAATGAAAAAAATATCATCTCCCAAAACAATAACTACGCATTTGACTGTTTCCCTCTCAGCCAGGGTATCCGGCCAGAGCCAGGACAAAACCAAGTAATCTCATTCCAAGACAAAGAAAGAAAGCAAGTTGGAAAACAGATATAGGGTGACAGAAGACAGTATGTACCTCCCTGCCCACTATGGGAGGTCAGGAACCCCACCCAGCATTTTGACCTTTAAAACAATGAAGTTTATAAGGAATTCTTATTCTTCAAAATGATATTAACCGTTTTTGTTCCTGGTTGAAGATGGGGTTTGAGCCCAAAACGTTCGATGTTCAGTTGTCTTTTTTCTTCTGTAAGAAAACTGCTATATTCTTTTTGTTCATTATTTTTTAAAGACCACAGCTTTTAGCAGCTTTTGCAGCCATGTGGTCGGGTAGCATAACATTCACCTTTGGATCGGAAGATCCAGGGTTTGAGTCTTGTTCTTAGAAGTGAATAATTGAGTCCTTGGGAAAAGGCTCTTACTCTTAACTCACATTCTCTCATCATACTCAGGTGTAAAATAAGTACCTGGTAATTAACAGTGGTCTCCATCCTTAAACAAACTGTAATATCCCCTACCAGGAGTCGTGTCTCATCCAATATGTTAAATATTCCTGTCATCAGCTAGGCCCCCTTGTAAAGAACTTTTAGCACATTTAAAGGATATTGCATTCTATAAAAGCTCAAGTCGGGAGGGGGGGGGGGGTTAATTAAAAAAACCAAGCAGTTTATCTTTTATTAATACAAACCCCTCAATTGCCCTTTCAATCTTATGACTGTCTGGGCTAAGAAATCTGTGATATCTGAAGTTTGAGTCTGCAAAGTCAACACAAAGTTTGAAGTTTTCATCCCTTGGCTGAAAATAAAAATAAAACAAGGTATTTTTTTTTAAATTAGTGACAGAAGTAGTAGTAGCCATAGTAGTAGTAGCAGTAGTAGTAGTAGTAGTAGTAGTAGTAGTAGTAGTAGTAGTAGTAGTAGTAGTAGTAGTAGTAGTAGTAGTAGTAGTGTAGTGTGGTAGTAGTTAGCAGTAGTAGTAGTAGTAGTAGTAGTAGTAGTAGTAGTAGTAGTAGTAGTGGTAGTAGTAGTAGTAGTAGT
The DNA here is from genome assembly GCF_034508935.2 of Berghia stephanieae. Classification (NCBI taxonomy): domain Eukaryota; kingdom Metazoa; phylum Mollusca; class Gastropoda; order Nudibranchia; family Aeolidiidae; genus Berghia; species Berghia stephanieae. The sequence goes on along the minus strand of NC_088370.1, from coordinate 21,285,449 downwards.
AGTAGTAGTAGTAGTAGTAGTAGTAGTAGTAGTAGTAGTAGTAGTAGTAGTAGTAGTAGTAGTAGTAGTAGTAGTAGTAGTAGTAGTAGTAGTAGTAGCAGTCGTAGTCTAAAAAACAACTTAATCCAGAGGGGCCAAGTCTGAATAAAATTTCGACTTTTTAAAAAATTAGTAGCCTCTAGTTCTGAATGAATTTATTGATGAATAATAGTAGTAGTAGTAGTGGAAGAAGTAGTAGTAGTAGTAGTAGTAGTAGTAGTAGTAGTAGTAGTAGTAGTAGTAGTAGTAGTAGTAGTAGTAGTAGTAGTAGTAGTAGCAAAACGGCAACAGAAGTAGTATCACAAACACATACTCACATCTAAACCGGTCACACACTTTATCAATGCACGCATATCCTTATTGATTTCTTCCTTACGATTCATTGTGACTGTAAAAGATGAATTAAATATATTTTTATTGAATAAATTAAAAGAAAATAAATAACATCATAATAATAATAATAATAATAATAATAATAATAATAATAATAATAATAATAATAATAATAATTAATACCTATAGTCCATTCCAGGTCCCATGCGCACGGAATATCCCAAATTGCTCAAAAGTTACTAAATGTGGTGACCTGATCTTTTGCATGCAGGCTTATTTTAATTTTGAATACCGATAGTGATAGACCAAACAGTTTTCTCACAATGCTGAATTCCTTTGATCTTTTCACCGTTTGCAATAAAATATGATTCAAACTTTAAAATGTTTATAGTAATGGTGTGTTTATTCTCTTTCCCATGCAAAAAAATAACTAAAAGTTGCATTCATTGGCAATATATTGGAAGACACAAGCAGCCCTTTACGTGCTTTCTGAGAATGAATATTTTAATTTTTTAATTTATTTTTTTTCTATCTGACCATTGACTGCCCTCTGAATGTTTTTGTTTGCTTGTTTTTTAATTATTTATTCGTTTAGTATATATACTTTTTGAGATTAAGTGGAACCAAAAGACAAGAGAAAAAGATTTAAAAGAGAAAAAAGGATGGGGGGAGGGGTGGAGGGACATTTATCATTTGCAACGCTCTAAGAAAGAGACAAAAAAAGAAGGGGGGTGGAACCAGGATTCGAACCCACAACATCGATTCTGACAAGCCTTCAACTTCAAAGTCTAATAAGTCTAAAGCAGATGACTTAACCATTCGGTCATGACATCCAAATGAATGTCGACGCATATTGTGTAGAGAGGTGGGCCTTTGGCCTACTAACCTCCGCTGAACGTCCAACTCGCCTTGAGCATGCATTCACGTAAAATATAAAGATTTTTTTTAAAAACCTACCTCTGTTTCAAAAACTAGCATCTCTCAACTTTCCAAGAAACATTTTGATTTTTCAGAACTTTAGTTCGTTAAAAAAATACCGGCCAATCTGACCCGTTGAGTCGAATGAAAACGAAATTTTGTTGTTTACACGGTTCAAAGGAAATGCCGTAAATAAGCTTTCATGGACTTCCTGTGTTGTTTTTACAGTGTCACGTGACCGTTTTGAGAAATTTGTCGTCTGCTACAAATAATTAGACCGGTAGGGGGTAGATATTTTCGTTGGAGCAGAGAAAAAGTGAGTATTATTTCTTGTTCTTGTAGAGAGGCCTAGGGTCCAACAGCAGTCAAGTTGATTGAATGAAAGAAAAAAGGCCTTTTTTATCCGCCGCCACCACCACCTTGAAAGAGTGGAGGGGGGGGGGGGGTGCATGCAGACGAAAGGGAGACATGTCGCTTGGTGACCTTGGTGACGTAGAGCATCTCAAGGATGCTGGCAGTTGCAGGTGTTCTCAACCCCTTAACAGCGAAGCTAATTTTTTGCTTTTAGATAATAGTTTGCTTTTATCTTTATTATTGTTAACGGGAATACAGCGTTTCCACCAGAGAGCAGTCAGACTATCGCAACTCGGACTTCAATTGTCTATAATCGTTTTGCCGTTACTTGTCTTTTGATGATAGAAGATTTGGTGTTAGGTCAAAGATCGAATTTCGCCGCGAAAAGGTTGCATTGCTACTGGGTTTGCTCCCCCCCCCCCCCCCACCTTTTTTTTTCTTCTTTTTTTTTCACCTTAGTATTGTTGATTGCTATTTCCTTTTTTATGAGTAGCAAGTGCTGTAGGAGTCTCACAGGATGCAGGAGTACTGCAATTAACCCTTTGCCAGTGACACTGATTTTTTTGTTTTCAAATAATAGTCTTCATTTATATTATTTTCTAATCGCAGAAAAAAAAACGTTTCCACCATAAGAGCAGTAAGAATATTGATAAAAAGCGCTTTGAGCACGTTGGGTAGATATTGCCCTATATAAAAGCTCAAGTTTTTAAATTGTAATTTGTTTTTTGTCTTTTGATGAAAACGGTAAGATTTTATTTTTGGTCCAAGTAAGATTAATATTCGCCTTTAAAAGGTTAAGTTGTTTTGTTTTTTTCAGGTTTTTTTGTTTTGTTTTTCAAATGCGGATACGCTGCTTCTTCATTTTTTTTCCTCAACTGACAAGCTATCGCTGTACTTACCCGCATGGCTTGCACACACAAAAGGATACATCTAGGTCACAAAACCTTACATCCAGGTCACAAAATCAGACAACTAGGTCACACATCAAGACATCTCTGTTTCGTTTGTTCCAAGATAGCAAAACAAACCAGACGTCTTGGAGTTCGAAAGAGCTTTCCATAAAATATTTATTTGGTATTTGCAAGACCCCCAGAAACCAATTCCCGATACAGCTCTTGTGCACGGTTACTTATGACCTTGATTTCTTTCGTACCCACCCCAAAATCCCACTTATTGTGTGTTATAGGCAGAACATAATAAATAGCTCGGCTGCCACATGCGTGACTAAATTGGCCAAAGAGAGAATCTATACTTTGGCATTAGACACCCATTACCTGATGTCTTGGTTTTTAATCCTAGCCGAGTGAGAGAGAAAAAACAAAACAATCATACATGTATCTGCAAACAGCAGAACGCTTTCATTTTACATTGAGATGGGAAGGGGAAGGGATAACACTATGATAAGAGAGAGAGAGAAGAAGAGAGAGAGAGAGAGAGAGAGAGAGAGAGAGAGAGAGAGAGAGAGAGAGAGAGAGAGAGAGATGGGGGATGGGATAGTAAGGGGAATGGGAAAAAATGAAAGAAACAACGGGTTGCCTGATGACGTAGATCAAAGGAATGTTACAGCGGTGTTCACGGAGCGTACTTCGTGAAATTTTAATCTTTTGACTGTGACACTGATTTTTTTCTGCAGATTGCTTATGCGGAATAAATCGTTTCCACCAAGAGAGCAGTAGTAAGAGTATATTTAGACTCGGGCTTCAATTAAACTATAAATCCCAAAGCTTGTCTTTTAATGATAACATTAAGACTAAGATCTGGAGTTTGGGGAGTGTAAGATCGAATCTCGCCATTAATGGTTGAAATTGTTTTGATTTTTTAAAAAAATAACTCACACACACACACGCACACACACACACACACACACACGAGCGCGCGCAGTCACGACAGCGAGGACCATCTATTGCTTGTGTTGCAACGGTAGGCCAGTTTACGTGAACATAGATCCTGAGGCTAGATGCCCCGTTACCGTGTACGTAGGCACCCCCCCCCAAAAAAAAGAAAGAGACACACACACACACACACATACACACACACGCGCAGACACACACGCGCAGACACACACACACACACAAACACACACAGAGTCTCGCATCCGCTACGAACTAATTTTGCGCACCAATTTTTACTGCACTAAGGCACCAAATTGCATACCTATCTAGGGACACTTTTTTCCGTATATTTTTCTCAATAAACTTTTTTAAAAACCTTTGTTTTGTTTGCACGGCACCAGACGTAGGTAACAGTAACAGACGTAAACCCACACGATTTCGCGAGGAATGAATCATGAAAAAAAAATTAGGATATAATTTCAAACACAACTTTTGAAATTCATCTAGGATTGTCCAGTACCGAATGTTTTTTGATAGAAAACAAATGCATCTTCAAATCTAAACTGCTTTTGACGGTAAGCGGTAAGTTTTTTATTTGTTTTTTCTGTCCAAACGAATGATTGACCTGGTATGGAAGCTAAGTATTGGTAACACCGGCGCACCTCTCTAGTAACTTGCCGAGGCAAGCCAGCAATATCGGCATGGCACCCAGATATCAATCTCTTCTGTCATCAACAGACCAATCAGTTAGGAAGTCTCACATCCAGAAACAGAAAGTCTTGCGATGTGTGTTCCACGGTTTTGTTTTGTTTTTGTTTTCTGAACGATAGAACTGAACGAAGTTCAACAGTTTAAATCTTGTTTCTTGTTGCTCTGGTCGCTTTATGACTTTTTCTGGTTTTCAAAAGGAAGAGCGACTTGAGAATTTACGTGAGTCCATAGACTTTCACATGATTTTCAATAGCCAACGCGGTAAAAGCGCCTTTTAAATAATAAATAATGAAATAAAATAAATTCAAAAATGAAAGAAAGATACAACGGGAATGTTTTCGAATATGGAATTCATAAAGCATTTACGGATTTACCATGATCAAGCTTTAAAATGATTCGTATATTCCCTCTGGTAGCTGCACGCAGTGCAAGCTGCCCGTAAAAGTCATATTTGTAATATATCCTCCAAAGACAACTTATCCGCGGGGTAAATTCTGTGTGAAATTATATCAGTTTTATGAAAATTAAAAACACAGGACTTTCTTTCAATTTTGAATGGATTTATTTATCTCAAAAATTCATCTTCCAAAATATCGGAATTAAAACATTCTGACGCTGATGTAGGCCGATAAATAAATCAGTTAGTAACTGTTTTCAGAAACGACCTTTAGACGTGCATCTCTTTAACACATTTGAAATGGCACTCCCGTAGGTATAATCAGGTACTCATCACACTTGAGTCGAGTGGGTTAGTATGTATGTGTAAAGTACTCTAACGAAGAACACAACACCGGGGCGTTTATTATAAATAATACCCATCCGTTTGATTGACAGTGCTCGACATCGCTTGATTTTGTCACCAGAGAAGACTTTACCATCGAGCTGTCGACGCCTTTATGTCTTCATATGAATATTCAGATCATTTATTCATTTATCTTTTCATTTATCTATTATGGTGAGTCTAGTAAGAATGATGAGGGTAAAAGAAACGATCAGTTGGCCCAAACCGACGTGCATTTATTTCCAGGTCTGATAACCCAATTCCTTATGGGCTCATTGTTGTAATGGAAATCTCAAAAAGAAAAAAAAAATGACGCAAAATATTGTCCATTATAACAATGTTAAATGAGGCCCATAAGCGAGTTCGGATGTTCACATGCATGTTTTAAAATTGGCTCTGGTACTTCCTCATTACGCCATGTTTGTTGTCGATGGTCATGGAACGAACGATATAATGTTGGGATGAAAATAAACGCTGAATGGTCAAGTGAAAGCCAAACTGATAGCAGAAATGAAAGTTTGATTTTTAGTGATCTATAATTCTATTCATTCTCCTCAATAAAACATAATATAGAAGGAACGAAGTTGACGTATCAGTACAATATATCAATCAGATTATATTATAAACGTTAAAGGTTACACACAATTTTGTGTGTTGGTATGTTTAATTTGGCTGGCGGTTACTGTGAGTATTTTACCTAAACGCATAGCATCAATAACTTCAACTCAAGTCTGATATATTTTTTATGTAAATTCAATTTTCAGCCTATTAGCCATCCCGACAGTAATACCGTTTTCATGCGATGATGTCATTTTGTCGGGTGTTATGATTAATTGCCCAGGTGATAATGGCATAGTTGGGATGTGTGTGTGTGTCGACGCTTTATAACATGTCTGTTGGTAACAACAAGATATGAAGTGAGTAGAAAAGTGCCAGAAGACAATAGAGAATAAAAAAAATTTTCGCGGCGGTGGTGGGGTTTGAACCTGCGACCTTATTGGTACGACAACTCCTCCGCCTGGCAGGTGAGAGCGTGGCTCTACCGTGTGAGCTTTCCACGAATACAAACAATATTCGTTTCAAACCCAAGTCATATTTCTAGAGCCCTCTCTCACCCACTTCTTGGATATCGCAGGCTCGCTCGCGCACAACCATCGCGAAGTTATTTTTGACCAGCAGTTAAGCTTTATAGCCAATATTCTCAACACAAACATATAACATAGAAACGATTGAGACATTGAGTATGCTCCGGTATATGGGTGAATTTTTAATTCAGAAAAGTGAGTGGAGCAGGCACTTATGTTGGTAACAACAAGATATGAAGTGAGTAGAAAAGTGCCAGAAGACAATAGAGAATTAAAAAAATTTTCGCGGCGGTGGTGGGGTTTGAACCTGCGACCTTATTGGTACGACAACTCCGCCTGGCAGGTGAGAGCGTGGCTCTACCGTGTGAGCTATCCACGAATACAAAAAAACTCAATAACATGTCTATTCTCTCTCTCTCTCTCTCTCTCTCTCTCTCTCTCACACACACACACACACACACACACACTCTCTCTATCTCTCTCACACACACACACACTCTCTCTCTCTCTCTCTCTCTCTCCCCCCCCCCCCCCCCCCCCCCCCCCCGTCGAAATGATATTATTTATAATTATCATCATAATATCTGTAAGATAAACTTTATAACATGTCATAGTTGACAACGTGAGAGGTTCTTAATCCCGCCATTAATTGCAGTGTGATTATCCTTAACATCACGTCACGATTTGAGTGAGATTGGCATCAACATCGATTAAAATTTGGCATTATATAGTAGGCATCCTTCCGTCTCAAGAGACGATGATTTGCGCCCTGTATGGCTTTAGTCTCATCAGTCTTGTTGAGAGCAACGACGGGTGTGACTCAGCAGACCAATCCTTGCATGGCAGTCTCTACCGCAGTTGTTGCACACATAGTTTGACTGTGTGTTTGGTATTTGGATCTGCTGCCTCTCTTTCCTCCTTGCTCTCCTCTCCTCAAACTTCATCTTTCTCCTCTCCTCACCTCTCTTCACTCCCTCCATCACCGCATATCTCCAGCCGTTGCGGTCGTCAGCAAGCGACTCCCAGGTGTTTGAGTCGATGCCTGTCAATTTCATGTCTCGTTTGCAGACATCATAGAAGCGCAGAGCTGGACGGCCAGTTGGTCGCCGTCCAGAAGCTAGTTCACCGTACATGATGTCTTTGGGTATGCGTCCATCGTCCATCCTGTGTACGTGACCAAGCCATCGCAAACGTCGCTGGCAGAGCATGAGATGCATACTGAGGGAGTTCGCTCTTTCTAACACTGCATTGTTAGTGAGTCTATCCTGCCACCTGATGCCGAGAATTCGTCGTAGACAGCGAATGTGGAAGTTTTCCAGGCGGTTCTCCTGTCTGGCATATGTTGTCCAGGATTCACTGCCATACAGTAGGCTACTGAGTACAGATGCCTGGTATACTCTGAGTTTGGTATTCAAAGTGAGTTGGTTGTTGGTCCACACTCCCTTGCTCAGTTGTGCCATGACAGCGGCAGCTTTGGCGATGCGCTTATCTAATTCTGCATCGAGTGAGAGGTTGCTGGTGATGGTTGTGCCCAGGTATGTGAAGTGATCAGTGACTTCTAGCTCCTCGTTGTCAATGTAAATTGCTGGTATAGAGGGGACATCCTGACACATTACATTTGTTTTCTTGATGCTGATCGTCAGCCCGAATTCCCTGCATGCGTGGGAAAACCTGTCCATCAGCCGCTGGAGGTCTTCCTCGGTATGCGCGCATAGAGCTGCATCATCTGCAAATAGCATTTCCCTTATGAGGACTGTGCGAACCTTGGTCTTTGCTCTCAGCCGTGCCAGATTGAACAGCTTCCCATCACTTCTGGTGTGTAAGTGGACTCCTTCTGGGGACTCTTTGAATGCAAACTTCAGCAGTAAGGAGAAAAATATACCAAACAAAGTCGGTGCGAGGACACAGCCTTGTTTCACTCCGCTGCGCATGGGGAAGGGTTCAGAGGCTCCACCGTCGTAGCTAATGGTGCCCTTCATGTCGTCGTGGAATGAGGCAATGATGCTAAGCTGCTGAGGAGAACAGCCAATCTTCTTTAGCAGCTGGAAAAGGCCCTTCCTGCTTACAAGGTCAAATGCCTTTGTCAGGTCAATAAATGCAACGTAGAGGGGCATCTGCTGTTCTCTGCATTTCTCCTGAAGTTGACGTACTGAGAAGATCATGTCCACTGTCGACCTCTTGGCTCTGAAGCCACACTGCGACTCTGGGTAGATACGTTCGGCGAGGATTTGCAGTCGAGCGAGGACAACGCGCGCAAAGACTTTACCCACAATGCTCAGTAGAGAGATTCCCCTATAGTTATTACAGTCACTACGGTCTCCCTTGTTTTTGTAGAGGGTGATAATCTTGGCATCGCGCATATCCTGGGGTACCTTGCCTTCTCTCCAGCAAAGACATAGGAGTTTATGTAGTGGTTCCAAGAGGGCTGGCTTTCCACATTTATTGATGATTTCGGGTGGAATGTTGTCGTCACCGGGTGCTCTGCCACAGGCCAAAGCATCGATTGCTTTGCTGAGCTCCTCCATAATTGGTTCTGCGTCTAGTTCTTCCAGTACTGACAGTTCTTCAATTGCGTCTAACACTTTTTGGGTGACAGAGTTTTCTCTGGCGTAGAGTTCCAAGTAGTGCTCTACCCATCTTCCCATCTGCTTGTCCTTGTCTGTGATGGCTTCCCCTGTCTTGGATTTAATAGGCGCAGTTTTCTTTGTAGATTTGTCTGTCGCCTGTTTGATGCCCTCATACATGGCTCTTATGTTGCCACTGTCAGACGCTTGCTGGATGTTGTCCGACAACTGAAGCCAGTAGTTATTGGCGCAACGTCGTGCTGTTTGCTGTGCTTTGCTGCGTGCAGCTCGCAACGCCTGTAGGTTCCTCTGACTTGGTTTTTGTTTATAGCTGACAAGTGCGCTGCGCTTGGCATCAATGACTGGCTCCATCTCAGTAATATTGGCTTCAAACCAATCATTGTTCCTGTGCTCCTTTTTGCCGTATGTCAGTACTGCAGTGCTGTAGATGGCGTTTCTAAGAGAGTTCCAGCTGTCCTGTGCGTTTTGTTCTGCTTTTCTATGAGCTGTGTCGAGATTCTTCTCAAGTTGCTCGTTGAACTCTATATTCTTTTCCCGGTAAGCTGTCTTGCTGATATTGATCCTGGGCTGGCATTTTCTCTTTGAGTGATGAAGTTTCTTTGGTGTCAGTTTGTCACAAAGTGCGCACGTAAACCGTATGCTTATGTAGCGCAGTTTGCAACCTTGTTTATGTGTGCTATATTCAAGCTACGACACCGATCAATAACCAAACGCAATACGTTGATAACGGTTTTGAAGCTAAATGAAGATATATTTTATTAAAATATAACAAAGATATTATGAGATATGAAGATGAAATGATAGATGTAATAAGTATGAAATCAAATAGATGGATGACAAATTGATGGAGATGTGTAATGATGAATATGATATGAAAGCGATATGAAAATATATAATTAAATCAATTAATTATCAATACTTTACCAAACCGCTACCACATCAGACAATCTCACAGATAGGTTGCAACCATCACAGTCATACAGGCAACTAATAATTAACTAACTAACTAAACACAATCCAGACGTGTAGAAGAAAGCCAAAAGAGTGTCCTTGATATTCAACAAAAACTGTAAGGTTGTTCTAATATTGTTAATTTGTCTCTTCTTGAAATTGTTCTGATTTCACAGTATTCATAAACAGATCAATTGTTTCTCAATGTTCTGATATTAAAATAAGCAAATGGTTCTTCACAGGTAACTTATAAAACAGGCAAATGTTCAGTTTCTATTAGTGTCAAGCTATGAGCGTATAGCCTATAGTTGGCTTGTTAAAGCCCAGCCTCCAACGGCTCATTCACTTTAAAGAAAGAAAATGATTTTGTTATAATATGATAATCATACGAATATAACTCTATCTATATTCGAACTCACTCAATATGTTTACTTTAAATGAGTAAATATTATTTTACTTTAACAAATCAATTTATTAATGTTGATTAATATTGCTTTACTTTGTAGATATGAAATAATAATGCTTTATAGCAAGAAACGCTTATTTTCTTTACAACAAGAATATATTACACAATTAATTTCATTATCTGATTAATTAATTGAGAATCAAAATTTAAAGTGATATTATGATATTGATATCAAAACACAATCATAATTGTAATCACAACATATTATTCAAAATCTCACCAGAGCCGAACGGATTATTGAAATCACAAATTAAGTCTACACAAGACTTTAATCAAACTCTACACAAGAGTTATAACACAACTTGATTCAGCTCAAACTTTGAGCACCACAAAGTCTACACAAGACTTAAATCACACTCTACACAAGAGTTAACACAAAACGTGTTTCAGCTCGAACTTTGAGCACTACAAAGTCTACACAAGACTTTAATCCAACTCTACACAAGAGTTAAACAAATGAGCCTAAAAGACTCCGCTGTGGTTATCGCTTAGAGACTATGAGCCTAAAAGACTCCGCTGTCTGGTCTCTTTTGAGACAATGAGCCTAAAAGACTCCGCTGAGTGGTCTCTTTTGAGACAATGAGCCTAAAAGACTCCGCTGAGTGGTCTGAAGAAACTGCTCAAAACTCTGGCATTTATAGGCAAAAATCAAGCAAACGAAGCAAAATTCTACCCACACAAACGGATGTTAGTCATATCCGTAAACATCTGAAATTCCTTAAAACTCCCCCAGATTCCATAATCATGGACAACAACAACCCATCCTGATACCGGACATCCTCATATCAAGGATAAATAAATTCGTCAGCCCCATAGTTACGAGATATCAATCAAGCCATACCATAACAAAGTCACTCCCGTAGAATACAGGGATCCTACTTTGCTTATAAGTTTACGGAGAAAACAAGATTGATGCCTTTCTCACAATAACACCCACACTACGTAGTTTAATTCAAACTTCCGGGCCATAGGTGCATGATCTGATACGACCTGTATCAACAAAAGAAGGGTTGTTCCGGAGGGATTACAATAACAACAACAACTAATACTACGACGACGTACATCCTGTCGTAAACTGACGCCTACACGGAAGCATTTCGTTACATATCTCCCCCTAAGACTAAATTTGGTACAACATTTAGTTAGATCATCGAAATGCCTCAAGATCACATCGATCTCGACAATTATTTGGGCTCATGGTTGTCCCTTCCTTCAACAGACAACATCGGCATCACACATCCACACTTCAACTCCACCTTGCCGTGTGTCATGCATTTCGGTGGTTCATGATCCTTGTTTTCGTCAAAACATGGAAGTCGAGGACTCTTAACAGTGGGAGCATGAGTAAATGATCGAATGTCACTTGTCATACTGTCGTTGTTGGAGGAAGCCTGACACTCCGACTTTAACCTAAGCAGTTCAAGCTCTTTCTCCATCAGAGCTTCTTGCCTTTGAGCTCGTGCTCTGCTTATCTCCTCCTCTTCTTTGGCACGTTCTCTCTCCTTCTCTTTTCTCTCTTCATCTTCTTGTAACTGGGCTGTCACCCAAGCACGGAGATCTTCACCCTTAACTCCAATTTTTCTCCAGGTTTAATTAATCTTTCCACATCCATCTCTAGGACAATTAATCAAACCAATTCAAATTCAAATAAACAAACTTCAATATGTTTATCGACACTGTTGCCGTAAATGTTACTTTCACGTAGAATAAAGTGGTATTACAAGTAACCTTATTAACGATATGCGGTCAATATAGATCCCAAAACAGATTCAAAACAGGCAATTAATACCGATTCCTACACGGAATTCAACATTGATCTATATATAGACTCAAATATAGAATCAAAACAAATTTACTACAGGTCCTAACACAGAACCAACGCTTCACCCAGATTCCTACACAGAATCAAAACATTGACTTAATATAGACGTATATTAGAGTCAAAACAATTGATTTAATACAGGTCCTCACACGGAACCAACGCTTCACCCAGATTCCCCACACGGAATCAACACAATAGCTTCACCCAGATTCCTCACACGGAATCAACAAAATAGCTTCACCCAGATTCCCCACACGGAATCATAAAAACTATCTTCACCCAGATTCTTTCTCAGAATCAACAAAATAACTTCACCCAGATTCTTTCTCAGAATCAACAAAATATCTTCACCCAGATTCTTTCTTAGAATCAACAAAATATCTTCACCCAGATTCTCTCTTAGAATCAACAAAATATCTTCACCCAGATTCTCTCTTAGAATCAACAAAATATCTTCACCCAGATTCTTTCTTAGAATCAACAAAATATCTTCACCCAGATTCTTACACAGAATCAACAAAATGTCTTCACCCAGATTCTTCCTTAGAATCAACAAAATATCTTCACCCAGATTCTCTCTTAGAATCAACAAAACATCCTCACCCAGATTCTTTCTTAGAATCAACAAAATATCTTCACCCAGATTCTTTCTTAGAATCAATAAAATATCTTCACCCAGATTCTCTCTCAGAATCAACAAAATATCTTCACCCAGATTCTTACACAGAATCAATACCTTGACTTACTATATGTGCATAGAAAGTCAGAACAAATGATTTAATACAGATCCTCACACGGGACCAACACAATATTCTCCCAGATTCCTACACGGAATCAAATTACCCCAACAACCACCTTCGTTCCTTACAAAAGGGAGAGGGGGGACAATGGAGGCTTTACAGCGCGAGTACCGCTTTCGCGCTAAGTCAGTGATCCGTATCACTATGACAGATGACTGACAACGTATAACCGAACAAGTGAAAATTACCAGAATAACTTGCATTACACCTTGCGTATAATGACAGTCTTATAACCATTAAATGGATACCAATTTGCTTTAAGCTCAAAGATAGTATCTATCTCAAGTTTGAAACAACTCCCTAACCTGTCTCAACAATTATTTGGTCGCGATGTCTCTTGAATGCACAACAATAAGAATCCCACTTCTGACACCAAATTATGTCACAAAGTGCGCACGTAAACCGTATGCTTATGTAGCGTAGTTTGCAACCTTGTTTATGTGTGCTATATTCAAGCTACGACACCGATCAATAACCAAACGCAATACGTTGATAACGGTTTTGAAGCTAAATGAAGATATATTTTATTAAAATATAACAAAGATATTATGAGATATGAAGATGAAATGATAGATGTAATAAGTATGAAATCAAATAGATGGATGACAAATTGATGGAGATGTGTAATGATGAATATGATATGAAAGCGATATGAAAATATATAATTAAATCAATTAATTATCAATACTTTACCAAACCGCTACCACATCAGACAATCTCACAGATAGGTTGCAACCATCACAGTCATACAGGCAACTAATAATTAACTAACTAACTAAACACAATCCAGACGTGTAGAAGAAAGCCAAAAGAGTGTCCTTGATATTCAACAAAAACTGTAAGGTTGTTCTAATATTGTTAATTTGTCTCTTCTTGAAATTGTTCTGATTTCACAGTATTCATAAACAGATCAATTGTTTCTCAATGTTCTGATATTAAAATAAGCAAATGGTTCTTCACAGGTAACTTATAAAACAGGCAAATGTTCAGTTTCTATTAGTGTCAAGCTATGAGCGTATAGCCTATAGTTGGCTTGTTAAAGCCCAGCCTCCAACGGCTCATTCACTTTAAAGAGAAGAAAATGATTTTGTTATAATATGATAATCATACGAATATAACTCTATCTATATTCGAACTCACTCAATATGTTTACTTTAAATGAGTAAATATTATTTTACTTTAACAAATCAATTTATTAATGTTGATTAATATTGCTTTACTTTGTAGATATGAAATAATAATGCTTTATAGCAAGAAACGCTTATTTTCTTTACAACAAGAATATATTACACAATTAATTTCATTATCTGATTAATTAATTGAGAATCAAAATTTAAAGTGATATTATGATATTGATATCAAAACACAATCATAATTGTAATCACAACATATTATTCAAAATCTCACCAGAGCCGAACAGATTATTGAAATCACAAATTAAGTCTACACAAGACTTTAATCAAACTCTACACAAGAGTTATAACACAACTTGATTCAGCTCAAACTTTGAGCACCACAAAGTCTACACAAGACTTAAATCACACTCTACACAAGAGTTAACACAAAACGTGTTTCAGCTCGAACTTTGAGCACTACAAAGTCTACACAAGACTTTAATCCAACTCTACACAAGAGTTAAACAAATGAGCCTAAAAGACTCCGCTGTGGTTATCGCTTAGAGACTATGAGCCTAAAAGACTCCGCTGTCTGGTCTCTTTTGAGACAATGAGCCTAAAAGACTCCGCTGAGTGGTCTCTTTTGAGACAATGAGCCTAAAAGACTCCGCTGAGTGGTCTGAAGAAACTGCTCAAAACTCTGGCATTTATAGGCAAAAATCAAGCAAACGAAGCAAAATTCTACCCACACAAACGGATGTTAGTCATATCCGTAAACATCTGAAATTCCTTAAAACTCCCCCAGATTCCATAATCATGGACAACAACAACCCATCCTGATACCGGACATCCTCATATCAAGGATAAATAAATTCGTCAGCCCCATAGTTACGAGATATCAATCAAGCCATACCATAACAAAGTCACTCCCGTAGAATACAGGGATCCTACTTTGCTTATAAGTTTACGGAGAAAACAAGATTGATGCCTTTCTCACAATAACACCCACACTACGTAGTTTAATTCAAACTTCCGGGCCATAGGTGCATGATCTGATACGACCTGTATCAACAAAAGAAGGGTTGTTCCGGAGGGATTACAATAACAACAACAACTAATACTACGACGACGTACATCCTGTCGTAAACTGACGCCTACACGGAAGCATTTCGTTACACAGTTTCACCCTTGTGGCAACCAAAGAGTGATCTGTGTCGCAATCAGCGCTTTGATAGGACCTGGTGTTGCAAACATTGTTAAGAGAATCGCGCTTAGTGATGATCATGTCCAGCTGATGCCAGTGTCTTGACCTTGGATGTCTCCATGACACCTTGTGACATGCCTTGTTCTGGAAGTAGGTGTTCGTCACGCATAGTTTGCGATAGCAGCAGAGTTCAAGAAGCCTCTGACCATTCTCATTCATCTTTCCTATACCGTGGTGCCCCAAAACGGTTGGCCATGATTCTCTGTCGGCACCAACTCGCGCATTGAAGTCGCCAAGAAGGTAGATGTGCTCCACTTCTGGGATATTGTTGACAATGGCGTCTAATGACTCATAGAATTGGTCCTTTACTTCAACCGAAGCTTGCAGTGTTGGGGCGTAGACGCAAACAAGGTTCACCGAGCCCTGCATGGATGACAGGCGCAGCTTTAAAATTCTCTCTGTGCCGTCGGTTGGCGGTTCGATCATAGGAAGCAATGTATGGCGTACTGCAAATCCAACACCGTGCTCCCTCACGTCTTCTGTGCCTTTTCCTTGCCAGAA
This sequence comes from Berghia stephanieae, assembly GCF_034508935.2. Lineage (NCBI taxonomy): Eukaryota > Metazoa > Mollusca > Gastropoda > Nudibranchia > Aeolidiidae > Berghia > Berghia stephanieae. The sequence continues at coordinate 21,269,892 of NC_088370.1, read as the reverse complement.
GAATGTAAAGTGTTTCTCCTTCAGGGATCCCCTCTCTGGGAGTCGCGTTTCCTGCAAGGCTGCTATGTCGATGTTCAGTCTGTTAAGTTCATGATCAATTACTGCTGTTTTTCGAGCATCGTCCATGGCCTGAAGGTCATCTGTCAGTCCTGAGCGCATAGTTCTTACATTCCAGCTTGCTAATCGAAGAGCTGGGGACTTCGTTTTCTTTTTCGTTTGCTTGCCTGGTACACAGTTTAACGATCCACTTGTCAAGCTTGCAAGCTCTAAGCTCCAGGCACCCTCTGAAGCAGGCAGATCGTGGCGGGTCAACACCTTTCTGGCTGGGGGCTGCCCAGCTTGGGGCGGGCGGTAGCTGATTAGTAGGATTACGATGATCCCTCCCACCGTCGAAGACAACCCGTAGCGTCCAACTCTACGTCAATCGAGCAAGGACTTATCACTCGTAGACTGCTGTCTTCCGTGTTGTTACTCTTCACCGGCCTGGGCAGAGTATGTGGAGATCCTGGGCTGCCCAGTAACCAGAACCTTCCTCTCTTCCTCCCTGGTGTGGTCCAAAGGATCGCACAGCGATACGTTTGGCATCAGTTTGGATGCAGGTTTCTGTTAGGTTTACTCCTTAGCCTTTCCTCCTCCCGAAGGTATCCACAAGGCAGTGGAGCCATACATCGATGGCTAGAGAGGGTATGAGTTATAGGGTTAGGTTAAGAAAAGTAAGGACATACAGAAGACACCACACTACAGAATGAGTGTGAGCATTATATATTAACAGATTATAGTACCATGCTGGATAATGATTGCACTTGTTGACGCTTTAAGCTCGAAGAATTAAATGACGGTAGTCAAATGGAATGGAAGCTTGAATAGGGAATAAAAGTCCGATGTCAAAAAACTGGTTCCAATCTCATTGGAAGTGTAAAACAACTCTTCTGGAAAATTGGATACATACTTTGTGTAATTAATCTTCGGGTTACAAAGTGAAAGCATCTTCTTTTCTAGTCAAATATAAAATGCTGGTTGTCAATAAAGATTATCCATAATCTCTCTTTTACGTCCCGTAATCCTTAGAATCTGCCTATAGATAGAACGAAGTTGACGTCACTCAGGGTGAATAAAGTGAATTATACTTTCTTATTTTTTTAAATTCCTGTTCTATCTATCTCTATCGCTATCTATCTATCTATATCGCCATCTATTTCTCTCTCTCTCTCTCTCTCTCTCTCTCTCTCTCTCTCTCTCTCTCTCTCTATCTATCTATCTATCTGTCTATCTCTATCGCTATATTTCTCTCTCGCACTTTCTCTTTATCTATCTCTCTATATGTCTCTCTCTCTCTGTCTCTCTCTCTCTCACTCTCTCTCTCTCTCTCTCTCTCTGTCTCTCTCTCTGTCTATCTATCTATCTATCTATCTATCTATCTATCTATCTATCTCTATCTACCTATATCTCTCTCTCTGTTTGTGTGTGTGTATGTGTGTGTGTGTTTGTGGGGTAGGTGGGTGGGTGTGTGTGTGGGTGTCGGTGTGGGTATGTGTCACCGATCGTATCTTAATCGTCTTTGGTCTCCTTACCTCTCACCCTCCCTGGGAATTCCAAACAAGAAGAGAGGCTGATCAAAATTGTGATCTATCGCCTCAAAACGGTATTATTTCGGGATGATTAAGATACCATGCTGAAAATTGAATTTAAAGACAGAAATATCACACTTGCGTTGAGTTTATATACTTTATAGAGGAGGATGAATATCATATTTCAGGTTGCTAAATGGCAATAAGTCATTTTTTAACTAGTTCAAATTTAATTGGACTTTTTTAGCATCTGGTTTATCCCTACACAATACCGTTTTGAGACGTTGGCTCACAATTCATGAATACAATAACGTGCTCGCTGCATTTTCACACACGGAATTCAAGCAAGCCCTGCAGATGGCTGGCTGAAATTTATCCTATTTATTAATAATTACCTCCCATGAGAATCGTATTTCGGCGCGCTCGGATTCTAGCACGCTTTTTGGTTTCCCTGAAAGCGTGCTAAAATCCGGTATTTACTATATTTACATTGGAGAAAAAAATTCCGAAAAAAATGAAAATGAATAAAAAGCAGGCTACAGTAAATGTTTTAACTTACCTTTGACAAAAGCGTGTGTCCGTTGTTATTATCTACATTCGACTCAGTAAGTGCTATTATCATTTTTACATCCTCTGATAACGAACGTGTTATTAACTCCATGCATGGTAATTAACTCCTGGTTGGCGATGTTCGAGGTTGCTTTTTTTCTCCAACCTGAGACAATTCCCTATAATTTTCAACTTCAGACCAATTACAGCAATGCAACTCTGGTTTCCTGGTTTGTAATCAAATGGATAGTGGGGAATAATACCTCGGACTTAATGCAGGTGGGTTTGTTGGGGTTTTTTTTTTTTTGTTTTTTTGACACAAATTAAAAGTCAAGTCTATATAAATCAAATGACTAGGGGGTTACTGTCTATAATTTAGAGGTGTGAATGAACGGATTCAATTGTAAGTCAATCCCTCGTGGGGACGGGGACGTAACTTCATCTAAGCTTGATGAGAAATTGCCGGGCTTTGATACCAGTAAGAGGAGACAATGGGTGACTGCGAATCGGCTTCGGTCGAGGAGCTGCCTCACGGCCAGTGCGCTTCATCGGTGGGGTCTTTCTACCTGTCCAACATGTACCCGCTGTGGGCAAGAACTTGAGACGGCAGAGCATCTAGTCGAACGGTGTGTTGTGACGATGCTACCCGGCGGGTTTGCGATGGTGCACAAATGCGGACCAGACTTTGCTGATTGGGTCGATCGTCATAACATAGTAGTGTGAAAACCATAAGAGGCTACTGCTGTATGGCTTCATGGCAGCGATTTCTTAGAGAAGACCAGTCACCGACGAAATGTTCAGTTCTACGGGGCCGGTCTACTGGGCCGGATAACCATCGGGACAAGTGTACTATAAGTAGACTCTGCTTCATGGTCTTGTTGTATTCACACTCACCTTTGGGCCTGTAGACCCCTGGTTCGAGTCGCGCTTTGGTCAGCACAAAATTGAGTATTTGGAACATTAAGGCTCTTAGTCAAGTTCTCTCACCTACTCAGAGTTAAATGGTTAACAGCGTTGTCTCTCATGAAAAAAAAATTGTAATGGCGCCTTACAGGCATCTTATCTCTTCCGCCTGTATGTCATGTGTGATTCTGTTGTTTCGCGATCCCTTGTAAGCGCTTTGAGTGTATTTAGTGTATAGATAGTTCTAAGATAACGTCACTCAGGTCTTTGTTATTGTTTTTTGCCATCCGCGTTTATGAGTAATGCTCACTGAACTGTATTAACCTGACTATGAACGTTCATGGATACACACAGATTTGTGTGTTGGTCCGTTATACTTCCGGATGGCAATGTTATGAGCTTCTTAGTCAAGCGCATACTATCTATATTGAGGGAGAAGAGGGAAATGATAGAAAGAATCAAAAAGGAGGGGGAGGGGAAGCATGAGGAAGAAAAGATATGGTGCTGAGAGGATAGAGAAAGAAGAAGAAGAAGAAGAAGAAGAAGAAGAAGAAGAAGAAGAAGAAGAAGAAGAAGAAGAAGAAGAAGAAGAAGAAGAACTTGAGCTTTTATATAGCGTAATATCCACTTAACGTGCTTCTTCTTCTTCTTCTTCTTCTTCTTCTTCTTCTTCTTCTTCTTCTTCTTCTTCTTCTTCTTCTTCTTCTTCTTCTTTCTTCTTTTCTTTCTTCTTCTTCTTCTTCTTCTTCTTCTTCTTCTTCTTCTTCTTTTTCTCTATCCTCTCAGCACCATATCCTCTCTTTCTCATGCTTCCCCCTCCTTTTCATTCCTTCTTTTCATATCATTTCCCTCTTCTCCCTCCCAATCCTCCTTGTTCTTTGGTCACTCCTTTTCCTTCTTTTTCTTCTTCCAGGCGGATGGTGAGATGTAAGAATAGTGTTCTCCGTTAACAATGGGTAAGTTCGCAATATCTTGGCCATGTCATGCCTTTACAGCCTTAAGCGAAATTTGGAACTCATTCGTGTTGACAATTGGCTAAGAAACTGTTCGTGTTAAAATATCTTCATTCAATGTGTTAATTTCCTTTTGCAAATACGGTCGAACCCAGGACCTTCCGATCCGAATGCGAGTGTCATAATACAAGACCACATAGCCGCACAAGAAGAAGAAGAAGAAGAAGAAGAAGAAGAAGAAGAAGAAGAAGAAGAAGAAGAAGAAGAAGAAGAATGATGATGATGATGATGATGATGATGATGATGATGATGATGATGATGATGATGATGATGAGAAGGAGAAGAAGAAGAAGAAGAAGAAGAAGAAGAAGAAGAAGAAGAAGAAGAAGAAGAAGAAGAAGAAGAAGAAGAAGAAGAAGAAGAAGAAGAAGAAGGAAGACGACGAGGACAAATAGGAGGACGAGGAGGAGTGGTATATATAATGACATACACTAGAAAATGACAGCGCCAACTTGCCAATCAAAGTCAGTGCTAATGGAGATTACCGAAGACAACGGCAACTAATTCGGGTGATCGTGGTGAAACTCGTGTCACGATCATTATCTTCTAAATAAATGGTTGTCGAGTATAAAAACCCAGGCATAAAATTTCATCCACAAACACCCTGCAAGACTCTGACTCAACAGCGCTACACAAGTTATCAGGTACCGAATTATTTTTTTATTGCTAGTCTTATTTATGATTTTCCCTCAATTTTTTTTCTTTTTTTTTTCTTTTTTTTTTTTTTTGCTTTATTCGGCTATTTTTAATATAGATTCATTAAAAAAAAATAAAACAAAAAAAAAAAACATGATGACTTTCATGATTAAAATAAAATAAAATAAAAGGAAAATAAAATTCTCTTTTTTAATCCCATAGGGGAAATTTGTCTCTTGGGTCTATTCCAAGGGAAGACTGGAATAATCCAGGCGTCAGCCGCAGTGCAGCGCCGCAATTTGAGTTAAGGCGAGGTAACTTGTTCAAGGCCACACAGCGCAGCGGCGGGTTATCGAACTCGGCACCTTTTCGGGTACGAAGCAAAAAACGTACCGTTAAGCCACGCTGCCCCTAATGTAATGTAAATATTAACTGTTACTAATTTGTTCTGTTGTTCTAGATGGTGGTGGTGGTAGTTTTTATACGGTCAAACAACAGTTAAAGTCGAAAAAAAAAAAGGATTGTCCAAAAAAAAAATCTTAAAAAGATAATAATAAATAGAAAATAAATAAATAAGTAAATAAATGAAATAATAATAATAATAATAATAATAAGTCACTAATTTTTTTGACACAGTATCTGATGGGCACGATGTGTGGGCTAAGTAGTAAACGTTACTTTCCCAGAAAGAAAAAAAAATAAATAAATAAAAAAAAAAAAAACAAAAAAAAAAAATAAATAAAAAAAAAAAAAAAAAATAAATTAAAAAAAAAAAAAAAAAAAATATATATATATATAATATATATATATATATATATATATATATATAATATATATATATATACTAGTAAAAAGCCCGCAATTTCGCGGGGAAAGAACTATTTTCATTCGATATTGCCAGAATCATTTTCTTCATTAGCTTGATTACGATAAGATGCACATTTTAATCGATGTGCTTGTCGTCTCTGCCGTGCTTTATTCGGCATGATTTTAGTTTATAAGTCAGTAGATATAAATATCAATAGGTCGCAAGTCTTTACCACGCTTTACTTGGCAGTGCTTTGCACTACCTTCAATATTTCACAAATTAAAATGGCGGCCGAGAATCAAAACAATGGTCAAATTAGGAAATTTTAAACTTTCACAAATCTATCAAGGTTTGTTCTAGAGTTTTTTAACGCTTTTATATGATGACAAATTGAATAAATAAACGCCTGACAAAAGATCAACGGTGAAAATACAAATTGAATTAATACTGGGGATGTAGGAGCTTTCGGAATGTCTCCCCTTTACTTAACTTAAGTGAGGTCAAATGAAAATCTGAAGCAGACGCGAAAAATATCAAGTCCCCGAATCTGTCTACTTTTGGTTTGTTCGGGCTAGAAGCTAGACAGAACCAATTGACAGTTTGCCGAAACGTTTAACTAACTATTTCCAAGGGCAATAATTATCACATCGATGGCATAAAAACGACAGTAATATCAGCAGTAATATTAGTTGATGGTGTTAATCGGTGAAACTTGTTTAAAATTTCTGTAAATCCGAATACCGTCAAGTGATCAAGTGAATTATATCACTATGAATGCCACGATTTGCTGAAAAATGCCAATCTGACAGTTCCTAGCAAACACCCCCCCCCCTTGCTCAGGAATTTCTCTTCTTGATGGACCCCCCCCCCCCCCTCCTTTTTTTTTCTTCCACGCAACCACATTCCAAAACACACACACACACATGTATACACCACACACACACACACACACGCGCGCGCGCGCACACACATAAACATACACGCAATGAGAACAAACTACTACATAACAACACTGATCACCGCTAAATCAACACAACGGAAGTAAGGACTCTACTGGACAGATAGAGTTGAGGGTGTGGCCATGAGAGTGTTAGTGTCTTCGGTAAATTTTTTATGATATCTGTTTGACTTAACGAACTTTCAGACTGACTTTAAATTATAAAAGGAAATCAAGTTATCTGTTTATCTATCTGTAAAAAATACATTTCTATTTTTCAAATCTCTCAGTAGAGTTGTGCGCCGTATCAATTATTTTTATTGACTCAAATAAGCACAATGTTCTCCACAAGGCTATATTTTTTAAAGAAAGGATATATATCGATCGCTCTCGTGATCAATACATTTTTTTTAAATTGCTGCTCTGGTAAACATTGAAACATTTATTAAAAATATTGCTTGCCAAAAACTTGAACACTTATATAGCGCTCCATACACTTCATAATGTTATCAACGCGCTTTACAATGGGTTCCAAGCTAACATCAGCTCTTCACATAATATAGATCGAGACATAACGCCAATGGGGCGCTATTACTTTTTTTTTCGATGGAGACAGCGCATAACATGTCATGAACTCATTTTACACCTAAGTGTGGTAAAGAGCCTTTTACAAGTATTCAACGCCACCCAGAGCGGGACTCAAACCAGTGACCTATCGGCCCGTTGGCAGCAGCGTCTAATGGTGCTCACACTACTAAGTTATGGCGATCTATTTAGGATGCAAAACTCATGGGGGGGGGGGGGGGGGCTCTCGTGCACCGTCGCAAACCCGACCGGAAGCTTCGTCACACCGCACCGTTCAACTTGATGCTCTGCTCTTGACCACAACGGGAACATGTTGGACAGGTGGAAAGCCCCCACTGATGAAGTGAGTGTGCTGTTAAGCAGATTCTCCACCGAAGCCGATTGGCTCCACCCAATGTCTCCTCTTGCTGGTGTCCCCGCCCCCTCGAAGGATTGAATTCGTCCAAACTGATTTCCATCTCGTTTATTCAGCTCTGTTCGAAGTCAGGGAAGTGACGTAATAAGGTTGCCGGAACTTATTTCGGCTCGAAACAGGGGCACCGTCCATTATGCGCTTGAGAGGGGTATCCCCAATCCCTCTCTCTCTATCTCTCTCTCTCTCTCTCTCTCTCTCTCTCTCTCTCTCTCTCTCTCTCTTTGATCCTATTAAGCCAGTTGTTGTAATCGTCTCCCGCCGAACATCATAGGGCTGAATTGTCGGGCCCCATTCTCTATGAGTTGTTGCCAGCGTTCGACACCATTTGCATGGACTTGCGAAATTCTACATCTCCTTTCTCAACGTTCTTGCTTCTAACCCACATTGGGTAGGGCGGACATCCTCGGGAGCGCTTGACTAGCACACCAAGTTGATCCTGCCAGCTTCCTCGGCGTTTCTCTATCTTCCGGGCAACTCCTTTGAGATGCACCCGATAGGTAAGGCTGCGGTCCAGCGTAACCCCTGGGTATTTCGGATTCGGTTGGTATGGGAGAAGCTGGTCCCCGACGAGGATGTTCATTTACGGATGTGCCAGCCACTGCACAGGTGAAATGCAGTTGCCACGGTTTTGGATGTGTTCATTTTCAGATAAAACTTGTCAAAGTAGGATTTGGGTCGGTGACGGGTCCACACTTTACTTTGAGTAACGAGCGCCCAGTCGTCCGCGTATCCCAGCATCAGGGAGGAAGTGTTTGGTATTTCGCTAATGTAGACATTAAACAACATTGGCGCCAGAACAGATATCTGAGGGACTCCGTTCATCAGTTTCCTGACTTTGCTCGCGGTGTCTCCCAGCGAGCCGTGGAATTGTTGAAATTGAAGAGAACAAATTCAAGGTCTTTTTGCACCTTATAATTTTGGCAAATTTGAGCATTAACCCTTCGCACCAAACCGTATCATACGCCGCTGATAGGTATATAAATACAGCACCAGTTTGCTGTTTCCTTTCGAACCCTGCTTCAATATGCTCTGTAAGGGCAATGCCCTGCTCCGTAGTGCACCTCCCTTCCCTGATGCCCGCCTGATCGGGTGGCAGGGCAGCGTTTAGGACCGGCCCCCATCGGTTCAGTAGTGCACGCTCCAAAAGATAGTACAGGCAGTTCAGAAGTGATATGGGTTTCCCTGGCTTCAGGATTGCAACGGTCTTAGCGTGCTTCCATTCTCATGGAAGCTTTCATTTTGCAATGACGCCAGACATTGCCTCCGCAGCCAGGTCCGTGCCCTAGGGCCCAAATGCGTCACCGTATCGAGATATAGGCAATCTATCCCTACTGCTTTGCCGTTCTTAACATCTCTAATGGCTGCACCCAATTATCGGTGCTGAACGGGGATGTTCATTCCGACTCATCCGACCGTAGAGGGTCCAAAATCGTACGGTATGCTTTGCGGACACCGCGCTCGAAAGACTGATTCGGGACCCGTTTCCCGCGGTTCTTTATATTCTTGGCAATTGTGTCTGCCTCACATTCCAGTGCAGCCTTCGCGAAATTCCGGCCAGGGTGCAATTTCGTTATCAGTCGCCAAGCGTGGCGGCTTGAGTGTGTAAAGTCGAGACTTTTCACGGTCTCCTGCCACCGTTGCTTCCTTCCTTCTGCCAGAGACTGAAGTAGTCTATCGGCTACATCCTGGGACTGGGTGTGCTGGTACTCCTTGTACAGCTTTTCCGACTTCTCCGTACAGCAGGGGGAGTAAAATTTCCGTTTGCCCCGTGGAAAGGAGCGGTGAGCGCTCTTAACCAGCAGCCAGTTATGGGAGGTATAACAGGGAAGACCTGCTCGATATAGGAACTAAATTCCTCTCAATTAGCCTTCCTGAAGTTCCATCTGCAGAGTGGGGGAGACTGTGACAAGACATCGTTGTGTTGGCTATGCGGGAAGTCGCCCAGAACTGTCCGCTTAACCTGCAGTTAGTTCCCGTTCGATCTCTTGGTCACGAGGGTGAGATCAGGAGTATACTCCTTCTTATGGCGGGTGTCCATGAAGGTACCATTGGCCGTAGGATCATACACTAGGTGTAGATCGTTACAGTCCATTCATGAGTGAAATTGTCTACCTGCCTCATTGCAGTCTCGGTAGCCCCACTTGACCGCGCTGACGGCCCTGGCGACAAGATCGCAGTAGTAATTAGCTAGGCAGCCGTCCACTTCGCCATTGAGAATGTGTTCTGGACTTGATCATTATGCTACAGTAGTGTGGAGCCTGGGATTGCCGAGGCCATTCGGGCACCGGGTTGGATCTCTTTTCGTCACATATCAGGGCGGGCCGTTCAAGGCGCCCTCTTATTGACCCGACATCCGGGTTGGTCTAGTGACGATCAACCGGAATCATTCCTTTGCCCCCGGTATGCCTCAAGCCACCCCCACCAACGACAAGATAGGTGATCCATGAGGGAGGGCCCATTGGCATCAGCCTCTTATGGTTCTCACACTACTATGTTATGACGATCGACTCAATCTCGTGAACCGTCACGAATCCGCCGGGTAGTATCGTCACAACACACCGTTCAACTAGATGCTCTGCTGTTTCGGGTTCTTGCCCACATCGGGTACATGTGGGACAGGTGGAAAGTCCCCACTGATGAAGCGCACTTGCTGCTAGGCAGCATCTCGACCGAAGCCGATTCGCAGCCACCCAGTGTCTCCTCTTACTGGTATCAAAGCCTGGCAACTTCTCACCAAGCTTAGAAGAGTGTACATCCCCGACCCCACGAGGGATTGAATTTGTCCAAACCGACTTCCATCTAGCATATGCATCTCTGTCCGTAGTCAGGGAAGCTGCGTACAAGGATTGCCGGGACTTATTTCAGCTCGAAACGAGAGCGCCGTCCATAATGCGCTTCAGAGGGGTATCCCCATTCCCTCTCTCTCGGATCTTATTCAGCCAGTTTCCCGTAATCGTCTCCCTCCGAACATCGGGGGGCTGGATCGCTGCCATTATCGGGCCCCATTCTCTAGGAGTTGTTACCAGCGTTCCTGACAGGTACCACTTGTCAAAGTAGGATTTGAGTCTGGTGACGTCCTCGCTGAGTACGCTCTCGAGACAGGTCCACACTTTACTCTGAGTAACGAGTGCCCAGTCGTCCGCGTATCCCAGCCTCAGGGAGGAAGTGTTCGGCATATCGCTAATGTAAACGTTAAACAACATTGGCGCTTATGTTAATAATAATATGGCAATACCTTAAATGAGTAGAAAAGTACTAGAGGACAGTTGAGAATACAAACAATTAATTCTCTATTGCCTATTGTCTTCTGACATTTCTCTACTCAATTCACTTTTTTTTCTTAATGATTCCATGTTTAAGCCTCTTTATGGTAACCCCCAGCGCACCGCTCGAAGCATCAACTCATCTCCACCAGCAACCATGGGATTGTTCTGCCTGCCTCTGTCAAGTTGTTACACAATGGTTGACATCTTCTTGAAAAGTCGACAAGCCTTAGAGTCAAACGACGTATCCCTCCTTGTGGATGGAAACTCCTCAACGACCAATGGAAGCCTCTTTAACTCGAGTAGTTGTAGCTATCAAAACTCAAGCGTTCTTTGTAAATTTGGTGAGTTGACTCCCTCTACGATCAGTGGCGGATTCGAAGGCGAGGTTGTAGAGGTTTCGCCCACCCCTTCATCTACGTATTCTGTGTATCTCTTTGATGACATCACAGCATACTGGGTGCAGGTTGTTTGGATCTGTGTCTTTCACAACATCCTTAATGTTGTTGGTCTCGTCGGCAACATCCTCAACATCATTATTTTATCCAAACATGGCATTGGAACGCATAGCACCAACATTCTGCTCTTGTCTCTGGCCGCCATTGACTGCGTCTTGTTACTAAGCAACGCAATTCAGTAAGTCTGATTTCAATAAATACATGTAATAATCTTGTCACGCATTTTACTTTCTGTTCTCAATAGGCTTCAACAGTCGTGACGTCACTTCCCTCGTAATGACGCATAGTAACTTAGTAACTTAGTATCAGAACAATGGCGGACACCCTTATGAAATAATTCTCCGACGAGCATTAAAGTGTATCAATAGGAGAAAGACATAAATCTGATCATGTTTTGATTTTTATACATTCTGATCACATGGCATGTGAAAAAGTTCTAGCCAGAATGAAGAATAAAAAGTACCGATTTTCTTTGTTTCGAACCACTGCTCGTTGCTGGGCGGACGTGACATCAGACTATTGAATCCTATTGAATGTGCCAGGGAAAAGATAATATAAAAAGCAATCCTAGTTGAGGTGAGGCATACACATGCGTTTGTGGGTTTTATTTGTTACCATTGACTCCACAACGACCAAAAGAGGTCTATCTTTTCATTCTTTTTTTAAGACGTCAAAATCTCGAGTAGGTGTAGTTATCAAACTTAAGCGTCCTTTGTAAGATTGGTGAGTTAACTCCCTTTACCATCAGAAGCGAATTTGAAGGCGGAGTTGTAGAGGTCCTGTGAGGTGGTCCCGATGTTAAAGATGGCGGTCGCTACCATGTGCAAAGCATTTTTATTCTTCCACATGACCATATGACCAACTATCTGGGATTAACCTTAGTTTTCTCAGAATTATATATAAATGGTGCCATCGCAGGGCTTTGCAGATAAAGATTATCGCACGAATGGTTGTCAGAATTTGTATGGGGAGGTGCACTGTAAGAACACGCCCAGTGTAAAGTTGTACCCCAGATTACATTGTTTCTTCTTCTTCTTCTTCTTCTTCTTCTTCTTCTTCTTCTTCTTCTTCTTCTTCTTCGAAGGAGGAATATCAAGCTAGTTTATATTTTTCTTGACTTCATAAATTGCTATTGAATCTACTGTAATATATATATATAGACCATTCAATCCTTTCCACATAGTCATTATTTAACTTCTGTCCCAATCCTTATTTCATGATGTGATAATTTCAAATCTATTTCCGCAGAAATATGACCTGTTTCACGTGCTACCTGGAACCAGCAACGGCCCTTTACATCGATACGGTCACCAACATCTACCTGACATCTCCCAGTCGCTGGATCAGTTTCGTCAACCTTGATATCACGGCTCTCATTGCCATTGAGCGAGCTCTTGCTGTGTTCTTCCCATTCTCGGTGGGAAAACTCTTCAATCGAAAGACGATCATCATAACTTTCTCATGCATTGCTGTTCTGATACTAATTGTGTTGCTGCCACACATGATCGGGGTTCGACCTTACTGGCAATTTGACGAGAACCTAAATCAAACAGTTGCAAACACGTTTTATTTTATCGGGGACTTTGACAACTTTCTGATTTTCTGGTCTTTCGTAGAAAATGTCAACGCGTTTGGTTGCGTGACTATTATTTTTGTCTGCGGTACAGTGACGGCCATTAAACTTATCCACCAATCAAAATCGCGATCCTCCATGACGTCGAGCAAAAAATCTACCGCCGCCGCGCAGCAAGAGAGAAAAGCCGTGACTTTGGTGTTGGTGATTTGCCTCATCAGCTTTCTGGTCCACCTTCCAAACTCTTCAAACCAGCTTTACTCTTCGATATTTCTAGAGCAGCTGGCTGCAGACGGCATGTACTGCGCCCTCCGAGCTTTGGGGAGTTTCTTGGGAAGCGTGAACGCGGCCGTTAATTTCTTCATTTATTTTTTCATGTCCAGTAAGTTCAAAGAAACCTACAAATCCCTCACGTGTCGGCTTAAAAGGACTGTGAGGTAATAAAGAAAAAGAGGGGAGATTAAAAATTGAAGTTGAAGTCTAAGTGTTGAAGTTAACCTTAAATTTACAGCTCGTATTGAGACCCTCCACTTCCTCTCTTCATATCTATCTGGTCATCTGAGTGTCTGGGAGTAGGATGCGTGTATTAGTCCGGATACCGATTGTATGACTTACTTCACATAACCCTCTTTGCTTCCTGTGAAACATATGGAACCTCACGCCATCTGTTTTTGTTCTTGGCTTTCTTCTTGGTAACCTTCAATTTGTCGGTTAGTGAGCGCCTGTCGGACGTCCTACCTTTCGTGTCCCGTGGAGATTCAAATCAAGGGGATGACGGGTGACGTTACTCCCTACTCTTCTAAGGATGTGATCATCTTCAGATCCTCCTAATTCGAGTGCTGCTTGATCTTTTGTTTGACCTTTTCAATAATTCTATATTTAGAAGGTTATCTTGCCATCTTGTTTTCAAAATCATGCGGAGGCATTCGCTTATGAAGGCCTGGATGCTATGAGTGAGGGATATGTGACTCTCGGGGTTTCAGATCCATACAAAAGAACATGTTCCACATTGGAATCAAATATTCTAAGTTAAGTTGCATTTAGAATAGCTGTTGCTTTCCATATGGGCCACAAGATGGCAAAGGAAAACCGCCTTTCCTTATTCTGGTTTTGATATCTTGTTTCGTATCTCCAATTTCAATAACATTACAAAGTATATGAAGTCATTTTTATATTGGATCAAAGATCCTGATATGCTGAATGGGGTTTGGTGTTGGTTATTAGATAACTAGCATCACCTTTTAGAAATCTGAAATTTAGTTGAGAGTTGGTTTGTTTTTGTTAATTTAAAAAAAAATTTTGGTGGATCATTTGGCAGGAATTAATTGTCCTCAATGAGTAATTTTACAAAATCTACCAGTTTCTTTGGGATTCTATTGTGGAGGAAGATGTTCCAAAGTACCTTTCTATCCGCACTGACAAAAGCCTTTTGAAAGTCTACAAAACTAACTTAGATAGAGATTGCCACGAAAATGTCTGTTCTATGATTATTTTTGAAGTGTAAATCCTGCTTGTCCATCTTTAATACATCATCTATCTGTCTGTGGCATCTCTAATTTTTACACGATTATTTTTGTGAGATCTTTGCTTGGTTCTGAAAGTCATGTAATACCTCTCATTTTGCTGCAATGTGATATGGCTCCGTATTTTGCCAGTTTTATTAAGAGCCCTTTTTTTCAATCTATATTTTAGAATTGTGAAAATTTCAGTAAAAAGTATTTTTCCATGTATGGGTGGTCAGCTCGTCGCACAACCCCCAAACTTGAAGGGCCAGGTTTTATATAAGGATTTCATCTCTCCAAAGAGAAAATTAGCAACACATCCGGTATAGATAATATTTCGTTCCGCTTCATATTTGAACTTACTGTTACCATGATGAATCAAATCACGTGACAGTGATTGTCGACTGATAGTCTAGAATGATGTCCATGGTCAATTCTGTCAATTCTATATTTAAGCCAATGAAAGTTTAATTGAAACTCAAACAAATTGGAGGGGGTTGTTCTTTGATGTAAACCCTTCGATTTCGAGTCTCCGTTCACTCGCAACTCGCAAGCCGATTAGGTTACGTTTTTAAGATTTTTTTTAGTTTTTACTCACTAAAATGTGTACTTTCGACGATCTGCACTTATCTTATATTTTTTTAAGCCAGTGTCAATGACAATGACAACAGGACATGTTTTGAGTCTGTCATTCGTAACCGACGTATTGTCCTTCCAAATCGAAGCTCTCTCAATCTAAAAATAGCTGCTATATTGTCGACACTATGATATATCCTAGTAACTAGTGTCAGACTAAGCTTGATGCCCGGCCTCAGCAAATGACTAAAACCTGGCCAAACTTAGTCCGAATGTGCCGTGATTGTAGTCTGGGACTTGCTTAGTCAGCTCATATGAAATCCAATTTATTAAAGTCAGAGACTAAGCGCTAATCTGCGTTCATGAAAACGGCTCCTGGACTTGCAAGTAGATGAGTTCAGTCTACCCTTGATCTGTATTCGAAGTTGTCCATCTTATAGATCGACAGACTATCAAGGCTTGCGAGTTCAATTTACCTGAGTTTGAAATCATAGTTTATCTTTTCCTAGGCTGTGGTGAATCCGTCACCTTATATAATTGTTATATTCGGTGCAACCATAGAAAAAGAGATAATAGACCGCTCAAGAGAGACAAACCTTAAAGCCGTAGAAAAAGAGTTACGTCCCCTACTTACCCACTCCTTCATTCCAATTCTGCGACTAAGAGAAAGAAAACATGCCTTGTTGTGACTACGGACAGAGATGCATAATATACGAGATGGATGTCGGTTTGGACGAGTTCAATCCCTCGAGGGGGCGGGGACATAAACTCATCGAAACTAGGTGATAAGTTGCCAGGCTTCTCCACCAGCAAGAGGACGCACTGGGTGGCACAGACTAGGGAGCAGACCTGACAACAGCCACTTTTTAGTGGATAATCGTCCCTGGTTGCATAAAAAAGAAAATGGCGGCGCTCGACCTCTCGTGTTCAGATTCTTTAAGGGAGCGTAGATAATGAGTTCCCTATATAGCCATGTCAATCATGTAGACATCCTTTGATGATATAAGCCTCCCCTTTGATGTCTGCATTCGCCTTTTCGTTTTCTACGGTCACTCATGGCTAAACAGCCGTCAACAATGAACTGAACCATCGTTGAAACACTGGAAGACGCTCATGGCATAGTTGCGTCACAATCACCACGTTGCTGAATATATTATCCAGGCACGGTTGATAGGTTAAAAAAAAAAGCCAAATTATGTTCTAGTTACATTTGAAACAAACAAAGGATATCACTGATCTCGTCTCATTGAGATATAAAGAATGATTTAAAAATCAAGAGAATCGACCGATAAATAAAAAAAAGTTGCTAAAAAAAAGCTAAAATAAACAAAAGCAATTTTTAAAATCAAATATAGTCGTAAAACAGTTGGTTTTCAACCGATTTTTCTGAAATAAGGACCAATGTTCTTCTTTTTTCCAAGCTGATTTCAACAATGTGACTTTCAAATTCCTCAGAATTATATTTTTTACTTTTAGATTTTAGCTTTTAGGCCTACTCAAAAAGGTGTTATATTCCTTGTGTAACAATAGCGTAATACATCGACGGTGAGATTCACAATTCTACACGAATGGACGGTGGCGGTTGATCAAAGAGGTGTACCCAATTTATTTACCAACTACTTTTCTTAGTGCTAAAATTACAAAGTAATAATTTCGCGTCAGAAAAAAATAACTCTCAAGTTCCTATCTCTTTATTACAATAAAATTGATACCACGAATGACAAAATCGCCCCACAAATAAGGGAGTTATAAATTATTCATAATATTTTTTTTAAGTTATTAATATAAACCCGATCATTGGAGCCAGGTCTAAATGTACAAGTAAAAGTGTAGTTTAATATGTCTAATTTGGATTATCATCATAATCCTGGCCTTTTTTTTTCTATTTTCCGTCCACAAATCAAGGTTAATCGAGCTCGGTTAAAGACATTCATATAGAGATTAAATCGCACAGCGTCCCTGGTTTCATATAAAAGAAAATGGCGGCGCTCGACCTCTCACTAGCCACTTTTGATGACGTTTTCCTACCTGTTGTCATCTCTAGTCCTGTATTTTCTATGCTGGGTGGTAGCGAGTCGAGAACCTGCCTAACGGCAAAATCGCTTCATCAGTGGGGACTTTCCACCTGTCCAACATGTACCTGCCTGATGTGCGAACGAACCGGAAACCGCAGAGCATCTAGTTGAACGGTGTGTTGTTACAAAGAGCTTCCGGGCGGGTTTTTCGACGATGCACGAGATTGGGTCGATCTTCATAACATGGTAGTGTGAGCACCATTAGAAGCTGCTGCCTTGTTGTGATGTGATACATTGCTTCAGAAACTTACTATTTATTATTATATATTATTATTATTTTATTATTATTATTATATTATATTATTATTATTATTATTATTATTATTATTATTATTATTATTATTATTATTATTATTATTATTATTATTATTATTATATTATTATTATATATTATATTATTATTATTATTATTATTATTATTATTATTATTATATTATTATATTATATATTATTATTATTATTATTATTATTATTATTATTATTATTATTATTATTATTATTATTATTATTATATTATTATTATTAATTATTATTATTATTATTATTATTATTATTATTATATTATATATTATTATTATTATTATTATTATTATTATTATTATTATTATTATATTATTATTATTATTATTATTATTATTGGCAATGATGTGACTGGGTGTCCTTTGTGTTTGGGTCCCAAATTAGTGAAGTAGAATGCCATAGCTTTATTTGCTGGTATTTCAAATCTAGTCGCAGATGTATTCAAACATGCTCCATCTGGTTTTAAGTATTTGAAGAGAGGTCGATGTTTGGTTGGATTTTTGTTGTAGTGCTTCGGGGTTTGTTTTTTTAATTTTTATTTATTTATTTATTTATTTGTGTCGGGTATTTAAATTCTAGTACAGTTAATAATAATTAGCATATTTATATAGCGCCTTTCGTCGAAACCTCAAAGCGCTTTTTAAAAAAATTCAAATACAATTCAACCAAAGTATCAAAACAATTAAGAGCATAAAAGGGCATCAATACATCATCAATATAAATGTCACATACTATACATTTAAAATTCAATTAAGTAAATATTTCCTGAAATGATATGTCTTCGGGGCTTTTTTGAAAATGTCTATTGAGCTCGAGAATCTCACAGATTGAGGGAGATCATTCCAAATCGTGGGTCCGAATTTCATAAGAGACCTTAGTTTACGATGGAAAATGTCCAGTTAAACTTCATCTGGTTATGTCATTCCCCAGAGGAGAATTAATTTGACTTGTATCAAGTCCTTGTTGTTGTTTTTTCTTTTCTTTTCTTTTGTCGTTTTTTTTTCTTCTCTTATCAAAATATGTGTAACTTTATGTAGCGCTGCTTTTGATAGCTGTTTCCTTATTTCTTTGTCCCCGAGCAATGAGCTAAGTTTGTGAAAATATTTTCCCATAAATCTTCGTGGCGTGTGATGGTTGTTAGTTCAATTTTGTCTATTTTAACTTGAAGATTGCATTTGCGGCTATGTTGTCTTGTGGTATGACTCTCGCTTTCTGATCGAAAGGTCCTGAGAGAGAGAGAGAGAGAGAGAGAGAGAGAGAGAGAGAGAGAGAGAGAGAGAGAGAGAGAGAGAGAGAGAGAGAGAGAGAGAGAGAGAGAGCATAATTTACGTACTTCTCATAGCGTGTTTTCCAAATACAATACTGGGCACACTCATTCATTGAGTGTTTGATGCTTCAATACTGTTGGTACTAAATGTTGTGCTTTTGAGAAAGAACTGGGTTATGCAGTTCTAATATTCTATGATTTATGAGAGAACAATATGTAGACGTTTATCCCTTGGACAATAAATATTTTACTACTACTACTACTACTACTACTACTATTACTACTGATACTACTACTACTACGACTACTGCTACTACTACTACTACTAATACTACTACTACTACTAATTACTACCACTACCACTACTACTACTACTACTACTACTACTACTACTACTACTACCTGGCATCTGCATTTTTTGCGGTCGCAAATGGCAATTTGCGGCCGCAAATATCAGGTCGATCCGCAAATTTTGGCAAATTTCCCAAAATTGGCAAATCGTGGCAAATTTTAGGAAAATTGGCAAGTCGCGTGGCAAATTTTGGGAAAAATAAGAAGCGAAAACAAAATAACGAAAAAAAAAAGTGCGAAACTTGAGAAATTTTGCAGCTTTGCCTGGTCCCAAACCAAGGGAAGGTACTCTCTACGGATAATGATCCTTTAAAATCTTTGTAACGCTATTCACAGTCATTTCATTTCTCAAGTCAAATAAATCGAGTCACTTCCAACTTCAGGCATGGATCGTTTCGTCAAAAAATCTTCAAATAAGGACACAAAGAGCGGCAAATTTTTTGGCAAATTTTAGAGGTTTTTTTGTCAAATTTTGGCAAATTTTAGGTCCCAATTTGGCAAAAAAATGCAGATGACAGTACTACTACTACTACTACTACTACTACTACTACTACTACTACTACTACTACTACTACTACTACTATTACTACTACTACTATACTACTACTATATTACTACTATATATATACTACTATATTATTATTACTACTATTATTATTATTATATATTATAGTATTAGTAGTAGTAGTAGTATAGTAGTAGTAGTAGTAGTAGTAGTAGTAGTAGTAGTAGTAGTAGTAGTAGTAGAAGTAGTAGTAGTAGTAGTAGTAGTAGTAGTAGTAGTAGTAGTAGTAGTAGTAGTAGTAGTAGTAGTAGTAACAGCAGCAGCAGCAGTAGTATTAGTAGTAGTAGTAGTAGTAGTAGTAGTAGTAGTAGTAGTAGTAGTTGTAGTAGTAGTAGTAGTAGTAGTAGTAGTAGTAGTAGTAGTAGTAGTAGTAGTTTTTTTTTTTTTTGTTTTTTGTTTTTAAGGGTTTTACGGAGCTTGCAACACATTTAGGTTATATCAGCGCCAGTAAAAAGGAAGAAAATGGGTATAAAGATTACAATAAAGTCAAGGGAACTGAGAACAAATAAGAGGATCAAGTGTAGATTCCAAGTACAAGCATACCACCAATGTACTTAGTTTGAAATCACCTACAAGTCTCATCCAGGCACAAGCACAAAATCCAACAAAGAGGAATACACTCAAATGCTTACATTATACATTCAAAATTAAAATAATAATACATAACAGAGAGATGATTTACAAGGAAAAAAATGTCATCTCCCAAAACAATAACTATGCATTTGACTGTTTCCCTCCCAGCTAGGACTCCGGCCAGAGCCAGGACAAAACCAAGTAATCTCATTCCAAGACAAAGACAGAAAGCATGTTGGAAAACAGATATAAGGGGATAGAAGACACAGTATGTACCTCCCTGCCCGCTATGGGAGGTCAGGATCCCCACCCAGAGTAGTAGTAGTTTAGTAGTAGTAGTAGTAGTAGTAGTAGTAGTAGTAGTAGTAGTAGTAGTAGTAGTATGTAGTAGTAGTAGTAGTAGTAGTAGTAGTAGTAGTAGTAGTAGTGTAGTAGTTGTAGTAGTGTAGTAGTGTAGTAGTAGTAGGTAGTAGTAGTAGTAGTTAGTGAGTAGTAGTAGTAGTGTAGTAGTAGTAGTAGTAGTAGTAGTAGTAGTAGTAGTAGTAGTAGTAGTAGTAATCGTGTCCAGCCGACATGTCCAATCCAGTAATTTTGCCTGTAATCTTTGACATGCTTTCACCATTGTCCATAGGTGTGCACTTACGGGCATCAGATGTACTGTACTTCTTTCCGGTCTGAGCCCACACAGTGAGATAGACATTCTTCCACATGAGGTCTTTAACTCACTCAATTCTAGATATTTTTGCTACTTTTTGAAATTGGAAAAAAAATGTATTGAAAATGAGCATGTACATAAATAGTTTTATTGAACTATCATTAACATGCAAAAACTAAAAACATAATAATTTTTCTCAGAAAAATGTAATAAATAGGCATGGGGTAAAAGTAACCCTGATAAACTACGGATATAGTCGGTGTTAGGGTTGAGTGAGTTAAAATAATAAGTGATAGCGTTTTTCTCGGTCTGAGAACATCAACGCGGCCTCTTTAGGCTAAGTGGTGTTGTGGTATGACACTCACTTTCGGATCGGAAGGTCCTCGCTCTGTTGAGTTCTTGGAAAAGGCTCTTTACTAACATTCTCTCACCATACTCGGGTGTAAAATGAGTACCTGGTCGCCTACAGCGTTGTCTCTGTCTGAAAAAAAATTGTAATATCGCCTCACAGGCATCAATGTCTTGTTCTCCATATTGCTGTTGGTCTGGGACCCTTTGTAAAGCGCTTTGAGCACGTTAAGTGGATATTGTACTATATAAAAGCTCACGTTTTTAGTCATTCCATTAAGGAATATACAGATATAATTTATCAACCAAACGTGTGATGTCAAAATGAATCAGCCTTGTTTCCAAAAGTGAGCAATTTGAGGGTTAATATTCTTGCCCAAGGAAGAAAAAACCCCCAAAGAGCCTGAAATGAAGCTTGAACTTGAGACCTTCCGTCAAAACATTTTCAAATGCGTACGTGTGTGTTAGTGATTCCGTGTGTATGTGTATGTAATGTCTATAAAATAAGGTAAATAATCTTTCTCTCAATAATTTCCAGTGTTGTAATTTGTCTGAAACAATAAAAAAAAGTGTTCAAAGCTACAGACTCCAAATTATTGATTTTAATTGTCTAAAAATTATCGAATATTTGTTATTTAAATCAAAATTTCAACCCCCCCCCCCCCCAAAAACAAACAAACAAACAAACAAAAAAACACAAAAAAAACCCCAAAGACAACAAAAAGAATCAACCCCCCCCCCCCTCCCCTTAAAAAAAAAAAGAACAGAAAGAACCAACCCCCACCCCTCCCAAAAAAAGGCATCAAAAAGAACCAAGCCCCCCACCCCCGAAAACAGATAAAATGGACGTTTCGGGTTTCCCGAATGAGAATTCGTCTGTAGTGTTTCATTCATCCCGTTTTGTTGATAAAGGGGAAACCCGAAATGTCCCTTTAACTGAGCTATGGGGACCCCCCACCTGCCCACCATGGGAGTGATAAAACACACTTGATCCTGACATTTACATCGACAGCTTCCCTCAAACTCAAAGAAAAGAACTCTGGCCAGGAATGGGGAAAACCAAGTCATCTCATTCCACTGCTTGTTTGTAAAGCGCTTTGGGAACGTTTACTGGATATTGCTCTATATAAAAGCTCAGCTTTTGTTTTGTTTTTTAAAGGAAAAAGATAAGGGTTCTACGGCGCTTGCAACACTATTAGGTTATTTCAGCACCAGTGAAAAGACAGAAAATGGGACAGTAAAAAAAAGATCTAGATTTACAAATGAAAGCACACGAGAAAACTTGGGACAAAGGGGTCTGGCTCAAATAGGGAGCAGATGTAGATTCCAAGTACATACTATTACTGTTACTTAGTTTGAGATCACCTTAAAGTCAAATCCAGACATAAGCACAGGATCCTACCAAGAAATATGTTTACAAATCATTATACATTCTGACCAACAAATAAAAGCATAACAGAAAGATGACGTACAAGGGAAAAATATAATCTCCCAAAACTACAACGATATACATTTCACTGTTTCCTTCCCAGCAAAAGACTCCTGCCAGGGCCAAGACAAAAGTAATCCCATTCAAGACAAAGACAAAAAGCAAACTCGGAATACAGATTCAGATATAAGGGGATAGAGGACACAGAAAGCAGTTGTAGATCTGATCACTTGAGAAAAAGAAAAGAGGCCTGGTTCTAATAGGGAATAGGTGTAGAGTCCAAGAGCAATTTATCAAAGTGTTTGTTTGAGATCTCCTTAAAGTCCCATCCAGAAACAAGCATTGCACACAAATACTTAGAAAATATATTGAAAACAAAATATCAGTGCATAACAGAGATATCATACACAAGGGAAAAAATTATCTTCTAAAACTAATAACGTACATTTGACAGTTTCCTTCCCAGACAGGGCCAGGACAAACCAAGTGATCCCATACCAAGAGAAAGACAGAATGCACCGTGGAAAAGGGAGACAAATAAAGCAGAGGGAGAGAAGACACAACAAGAGTGACCTCCCAGTCTACCACGAGTTGTTAAAAGATCCCACCCCAAGGAGACGCTTGAACGGGACAACTGACGAATGGGTTACAAGACCCTACTAATCTCCCACGAATAAGTGAGATATTATATTTATGGTGTTTGCAACACATTTAAGTAATTTCACCCACAGGAAAAAGGAAGATAATGGAATAGTAAAAAAAATCATAGATTAACAATTGAAAGCAAACGAGAAAAATTAAGACATAGGGGAGTGGCTCAAATAGGGAACAGGGAACGGATGTAGATTTCAGGAGTACACAATCAGTGTTCTTAGTTTGAGATCACCTAAAAGTCTCATCCAGAAACAAGTACAGGATATACTCAAAAAAGTTTACAAACCAAATGATATATCAGTACACAGCAGAGAGATAGTTTACAAAGAAAAATAATACCATCTCCCTAAAACTATAGCTGTATATTTGACCGTTTCCCTCCCAGCCAAGGACTCATGCGGCCAGGGGCAGGACAAATCGAGTAATCTAATTCCAAGACATAGACAGAAAGCAACTTGGAAAACAGATAAAGGAGGATATAAGTATAAGACGCAGTAAGTAACCTCCAGCCCACCATGAATGGGAGGTTGGAAGACTCCACTCAAGAATAAGTGAGAAGAAAGTATAGCGGCCAATTTTTCAAAGAGTGAAAATTGGACATCCTAACGCAAAGTACTGCCATGACCCAAAACAGCAGTATGTTTGGACTATTATATTATATAATATAATCTATTGTTTTGTTTTTAAGGTTTTATGGCTTGCAACATATTAAGGTCATATCAATGCCAGTACAAAGGAAGATGTTTGTTTTTTGTTTTTAAGGGTTTTACGGAGCTTGCAACACATTTAGGTTATATCAGCGCCAGTAAAAAGGAAGAAAATGGGATAGTAAAAAGTTCTAGAATTACAATTAAAGCACCCAAGAAAAAGTAAGACAAAGGGGAACTGAGAACAAATAGGGATCAGATGTAGATTCCAAGAGCATACCACCAATGTACTTAGTTTGAAATCACCTACAAGTCTCATCCAGGCACAAGCACAAAATCCAACAAAGAGGAATACACTCAAATGCTTACATTATACATTCAAAATTAAAATAATAATACATAACAGAGAGATGATTTACAAGGAAAAAAATGTCATCTCCCAAAACAATAACTATGCATTTGACTGTTTCCCTCCCAGCTAGGACTCCGGCCAGAGCCAGGACAAAACCAAGTAATCTCATTCCAAGACAAAGACAGAAAGCATGTTGGAAAACAGATATAAGGGGATAGAAGACACAGTATGTACCTCCCTGCCCGCTATGGGAGGTCAGGATCCCCACCCAGAGTAGAAGTAGTAGTAGTAGTAGTAGTAGTAGTAGTAGTAGTAGTAGTAGTAGTAGTAGTAGTAGTAGTAGTAGTAGTAGTAGTAGTAGTAGTAGCAGTAGTAGTAGTAGTAGTAGTAGTAGTAGTAGTAGTTGTAGTAGTTGTAGTAGTAGTAGTAGTGGTAGTAGTAGTAGTAGTAGTAGTAGTAGTGGTAGTAGTAGTAGTAGTAGTAGTAGTAGTAGTAGTAGTAGTAGTAGTAGTAGTAGTAGTAGTAGTAGTAGTAGTAGTAGTAGTAGTAGTAGTAGTAGTAATCGTGTCCAGCCGACATGTCCAATCCAGTAATTTTGCCTGTAATCTTTGACATGCTTTCACCATTGTCCATAGGTGTGCACTTACGGGCATCAGATGTACTGTACTTCTTTCCGGTCTGAGCCCACACAGTGAGATAGACATTCTTCCACATGAGGTCTTTAACTCACTCAATTCTAGATATTTTTGCTACTTTTTGAAATTGGAAAAAAAATGTATTGAAAATGAGCATGTACATAAATAGTTTTATTGAACTATCATTAACATGCAAAAACTAAAAACATAATAATTTGTCTCAGAAAAATGTAATAAATAGGCATGGGGTAAAAGTAACCCTGATAAACTACGGATATAGTCGGTGTTAGGGTTGAGTGAGTTAAAATAATAAGTGATAGCGTTTTTTCTGGTCTGAGAACATCAACGCGGCCTCTTTAGGCTAAGTGGTGTTGTGGTATGACACTCACTTTCGGATCGGAAGGTCCTCGCTCTGTTGAGTTCTTGGAAAAGGCTCTTTACTAACATTCTCTCACCATACTCGGGTGTAAAATGAGTACCTGGTCGCCTACAGCGTTGTCTCTGTCTGAAAAAAATTGTAATATCGCCTCAAAGGCATCAATGTCTTGTTCTCCATATTGCTGTTGGTCTGGGACCCTTTGTAAAGCGCTTTGAGCACGTTAAGTGGATATTGTACTATATAAAAGCTCACGTTTTTAGTCATTCCATTAAGGAATATACAGATATAATTTATCAACCAAACGTGTGATGTCAAAATGAATCAGCCTTGTTTCCCAAAGTGAGCAATTTGAGGTTAATATTCTTGCCCAAGGAAGAAAAAACCCCCAAAGAGCCTGAAATGAAGCTTGAACTTGAGACCTTCCGTCAAAACATTTTCAAATGCGTACGTGTGTGTTAGTGATTCCGTGTGTATGTGTATGTAATGTCTATAAAATAAGGTAAATAATCTTTCTCTCAATAATTTCCAGTGTTGTAATTTGTCTGAAACAATAAAAAAAAGTGTTCAAAGCTACAGACTCCAAATTATTGATTTTAATTGTCTAAAAATTATCGAATATTTGTTATTTAAATCAAAATTTCAACCCCCCCCCCAAAAAAAAACAAACAAACAAACAAACAAAAAAACACAAAAAAACCCCAAAGACAACAAAAAGAATCAACCCCCCCCCCCCCCCTCCCCTTAAAAACAAAAAGAACAGAAAGAACTAACCCCCACCCCTCCCAAAAAAAGGCATCAAAAAGAACCAAGCCCCCCACCCCCGAAAACAGATAAAATGGACGTTTCGGGTTTCCCGAATGAGAATTCGTCTGTAGTGTTTCATTCATCCCGTTTTGTTGATAAAGGGGAAACCCGAAATGTCCCTTTAACTGAGCTATGGGGACCCCCCACCTGCCCACCATGGGAGTGATAAAACACACTTGATCCTGACATTTACATCGACAGCTTCCCTCAAACTCAAAGAAAAGAACTCTGGCCAGGAATGGGGAAAACCAAGTCATCTCATTCCACTGCTTGTTTGTAAAGCGCTTTGGGAACGTTTACTGGATATTGCTCTATATAAAAGCTCAGCTTTTGTTTTGTTTTTTAAAGGAAAAAGATAAGGGTTCTACGGCGCTTGCAACACTATTAGGTTATTTCAGCACCAGTGAAAAGACAGAAAATGGGACAGTAAAAAAAAGATCTAGATTTACAAATGAAAGCACACGAGAAAACTTGGGACAAAGGGGTCTGGCTCAAATAGGGAGCAGATGTAGATTCCAAGTACATACTATTACTGTTACTTAGTTTGAGATCACCTTAAAGTCAAATCCAGACATAAGCACAGGATCCTACCAAGAAATATGTTTACAAATCATTATACATTCTGACCAACAAATAAAAGCATAACAGAAAGATGACGTACAAGGGAAAAATATAATCTCCCAAAACTACAACGATATACATTTCACTGTTTCCTTCCCAGCAAAAGACTCCTGCCAGGGCCAAGACAAAAGTAATCCCATTCAAGACAAAGACAAAAAGCAAACTCGGAATACAGATTCAGATATAAGGGGATAGAGGACACAGAAAGCAGTTGTAGATCTGATCACTTGAGAAAAAGAAAAGAGGCCTGGTTCTAATAGGGAATAGGTGTAGAGTCCAAGAGCAATTTATCAAAGTGTTTGTTTGAGATCTCCTTAAAGTCCCATCCAGAAACAAGCATTGCACACAAATACTTAGAAAATATATTGAAAACAAAATATCAGTGCATAACAGAGATATCATACACAAGGGAAAAAATTATCTTCTAAAACTAATAACGTACATTTGACAGTTTCCTTCCCAGACAGGGCCAGGACAAACCAAGTGATCCCATACCAAGAGAAAGACAGAATGCACCGTGGAAAAGGGAGACAAATAAAGCAGAGGGAGAGAAGACACAACAAGAGTGACCTCCCAGTCTACCATGAGTTGTTAAAAGATCCCACCCCAAGGAGACGCTTGAACGGGACAACTGACGAATGGGTTACAAGACCCTACTAATCTCCCACGAATAAGTGAGATATTATATTTATGGTGTTTGCAACACATTTAAGTAATTTCACCACAGGAAAAAGGAAGATAATGGAATAGTAAAAAAAATCATAGATTAACAATTGAAAGCAAACGAGAAAAATTAAGACATAGGGGAGTGGCTCAAATAGGGAACAGGGAACGGATGTAGATTCCAGGAGTACACAATCAGTGTTCTTAGTTTGAGATCACCTAAAAGTCTCATCCAGAAACAAGTACAGGATATACTCAAAAGTTTACAAACCAAATGATATATCAGTACACAGCAGAGAGATAGTTTACAAAGAAAAATAATACCATCTACCTAAAACTATAGCTGTATATTTGACTGTTTCCCTCCCAGCCAAGGACTCATGCGGCCAGGGGCAGGACAAATCGAGTAATCTAATTCCAAGACATAGACAGAAAGCAACTTGGAAAACAGATAAAGGAGGATATAAGTATAAGACGCAGTAAGTAACCTCCAGCCCACCATGAATGGGAGGTTGGAAGACTCCACTCAAGAATAAGTGAGAAGAAAGTATAGCGGCCAATTTTTCAAAGAGTGAAAATTGGACATCCTAACGCAAAGTACTGCCATGACCCAAAACAGCAGTATGTTTGGACTATTATATTATATAATATAATCTATTGTTTTGTTTTTAAGGTTTTATGGCTTGCAACACATTAAGGTCATATCAATGCCAGTACAAAGGAAGATGTTTGTTTTTGTTTTTAAGGGTTTTACGGCGCTTGCAACACATTTAGGTTATATCAGCGCCAGTAAAAAGGAAGAAAATGGGATAGTAATAAGTTCTAGAATTACAATTAAAGCACCCAAGAAAAAGCAAGACATAGGGGAACTGGGAACAAAGAGGGATCAGATGTAGATTCCAAGAGCATACCACCAACGTACTTAGTTTGAGATCACCTATAAGTCTCATCCAGACACAAGCACAAAATCCAACAAAGATGTTTGGATTGTTTTTAAGGGTTTTACGGCGCTTGCAACACATTAAGGTCATATCAGCGCCAGTAAAAAGGAAAAAAATAGGACAGTAAAAAGTTCTAGAATTACAATTAAAGCACCCAAGAAAAAGCAAGACATAGGGGAACTGGGAACAAATAGGGATCAGATGTAGATTCCAAGAGCATACCCCCAATGCACTTAGTTTGAGATCACCTATAAGTCTCATCCAGACACAAGCACAAAATCCAACAAAGAGGAATACACTCAAATGCTTGCATTATACATTAAAAATAACAAATATAATAACACATAACAGAGAGATGATTTACAAGGAAAAAAATATCATCTCCCAAAACAATAACTATGCATTTGACTGTTTCCCTCCCAGTCAAGGACTCCGGCCAGGGTCGGGACAAAACCGAGCAATTTCACACCAAGACGAAGACAGAAAGCAAGTTGGAAAACAGATATAAGGGGATAGAAGACACGGTAAGTACCTCCCTGCCCACTGTGGAGGTAGGGAACCCCATCCAGAATCCAACAAAGAGGAATACACTCAAATGCTTAAATTATACATTGAAAATAACAAATATAATAATACATAATAGAGAGATGATTTACAAGGTAAAAAAATATCCTCCCAAAACAATAGCCATGCATTTGACTGCTTCCCTCCCAACTAGGACTCAGGCTAGGGCCAGGATAAAACCAAGTAATCTCATTCCAAGACAAAGACAGAAAGCATGTTGGAAAACATAAGGGGATAGAAGACACAATATGTACCCCCTGCCCACTATTTTTTTTGTTTGTTTGTTGCTTTAGGTCTCTTCCAACACAATTGAGGTTATATGAGAGACCGCTGAAACAAAAAAAACAAGCAATCTAACAAAAATAGTACAAATGTAAATCAAAATCATAACCTAAAAATATCATAAGCTAAATTACAAATAACCAAGAACAAACAGGCAGAAGATTTACAGAAAAAAAAATATCCCCTGTCAAAAATACAATCACAAACCAAAGAAGCAGGATAGGCTAGTAAAGAGAAGAAGAAACGACATCACTATCGATCGTACACCCATGCGAACATCATAGGTATATGATTCAAGGGTGATGCTCCCATCCAACCACCCGCCCTGCCCACTATGGGAGGTCAGGAACCCCACCCAGTGCAACACATTAAGGTCATATCAGCGCCAGTAAAAAGGAAGAAAATGGGATAGTAAAAAGTTCTAGAATTAAAATTTCATAAAGCACAAAAGAAAAGGTGAGACAAAGGGGAATTGGATCAAATAGGGAACAGGTAGATTCCAAGAGCACACCATCAAAGTACTTAAGTTTGAGATCACCTAAAAGTCTTATCCAGACACAAGTACAGGTCCCAACTAAGAGGAATACACTCAAATGTTTACAAATCATATATTATAAGTAAACTAAACATAATACAATGCATAACAGAGATGATTTACAAGGAAAACAATATCATCTCCCAAAACTATAACTATACATTCGACTGTTTCCCTCCCAGCCAAAGAACTCCGGCAAGGGTCAGGACAAAACTAAGTAATCTCATTCCAAGACAATGACAGGAAACAATTGGAAAAAGGGTATGGGAGGATAGAAGACACAGCATGTACCTCCCCGCCCACTATGGGAGGTCGGGATCCCCACCCAGTACAAAGGAAGAAAATGGGTTAGTAAAAAGTTATAGAATTACGATTAATCCATCCAAGAAAAGGTAAGACAAAGAGGAATTGGTTCAAATAGGAAAAATATGTAGATTCAAAAGCACACAATCAAAGTAGTTAGTTTGAGATCACCTAAAAGTCTCATACAGACACAAGCACGGGTTCCCCACTAAAAGGAATACACTCAAATGTTCACAAATGATATATAATACGTAAACAAAACATAATACAGTGCATAATAGATGATTTACAAGGAAAAAAATATCATCTCCCACAACTAATTATACATTTGACTGTTTCCCTCCAAGACAAAGACAGAAAGCAAGTTGGAAAACAGATATAGGGGGATAGATGACACAGTAAGTACTTCCCTGCCCACTATGAGAAAGGGACAACTGATGAGTAGGCTAAAAGAAGACCCTACCAGCAGACTCCACTAATCCCCCCAGGAATGAGAGAGACAACAGGATTGATAATTAAATAAATAAATGAAAAAAAAAATAAAAAATTACTTTAAAAAAAATGAAAAAAATAAAGAACGAAAGAAAAAAAATTAAAAATAAGAAAATGAAAGAAAGCAGGTATTTTTTTTTTTTTTTCATTTTTCTGTTTATTTTTATCTTAGGACATGAATAACCATCTCAGATGTGAGCAACATATTCAAATGTGAGATCTATGCTGCCACGCATTGACAAAACAACTTATTCTCACTTCGACCACAAGTATTTATTTCACTTCACATTGGATAAATTTAGGTGAATCTTGTCCAAAAAAATTGTTTAAACCTGAGATTTCAAAAAAAAAAGTTCTGAAAGAAGTCTCCGGTATGACTATTTGACACGTTATGATCCAACATCAATAATGTAGAGTATAAGTTCTCTGGAGAAGAACTATTTTTAAAAAAGTTGTTTTGTAAAAGCACGACAGTATGTGCCGACTTAAAAGCAAAATCAATCCAAACCTAACTATTGGCTGCACTTCCACGCATCATCATCGCAAATATACTTGATAAAACAATTAAGTAAACAGCATCATTAACCTTAAAAGTGCTGATGAAGAAAATATGTATGGCAAGTGAAGAATTAAAAAAAAAAAGTCACCACAACAAAGTAATTTTTAAAAACAACGCATCATAATTTTAAGTGGTGAATAATAATAATAATTAAGAAAACAGGGTGAATTTTTTATTTCTTTTTTAATTTTAAAAGCATTAAGTACAAACTTCAAAATCAAAAGATTTAAAACAACAAGATAAATTTAAAATAAATGAAAATAAAAATAAAAATAAAAACTTTTGAAAAAAAAGTTTCTGAGGCTGTAAATTTTAACGTTATACATACATGCTGTAACTGTAAGTTTCTCTTCCCCCTTCCCTCACTCACCTGTTAAAATTTGAGTGTGTAAGCAAATTGACATTGGTTGTTATCAAAGATCATTTTAGAAAAAAAAAAATAAAAAAGAAGAAAAGATAGACAAAATTATGCTAATCAAAATTAAACCACAATCACTTTATAATAAATAAATGAGAACTGATTATGCGAATTTCTGAACATATTTGGTGGTGAAATAAATACACACATCAGCACATAATACCGAATGATGAGATTCATAATGTTTCAAGTTCAAGTATATCAGTCCATGTAAACTATCTTCAATTTATTATAAAAAATGTTGGTTAAAACTTAAGAGACCAACAAATAATTTAAAAAAACAACAACCCCAAACAAAATGCCAACTTTGGTTTTGTAATTTGCACTGATTCAGTGACTTTTCTTAAAGCTTGAGTGTAAAGCTATTTTAAACCAAAATAAAAAATTAATTGGTTCTGTTATTGTTATAAAGCTAAATTCTACTTCAACAAAATGGGAAAATATAATATATTAACAACTCGTTCACTGCACCGACTGACCATTATCCAATAAATAAACAATCAATGTTATTTATACATATAATTTCTTAAATGCCATTCCTTGACCCACATAATATAATCCTATTCACACCTGCAGTTTATACATTGTCCATTTAAGATAATATTTTACTCTTTTTTTTTCGTACATTTTTTTATCTATTTTTTTTTTTTAAAAGGTTTTGTCACACTAAAAACCATTATGTTACGCCTCAACTACACACATCTCTACTGGTATGAAGTGGGACGTTAACAATAATTAATCCAAAAAAAAAAAAAATAATAAACAACAACCATTACACAACTTTCCACATCTCTCTGCCTGTCCCCACTCCAATGCTAAAACAATACAACGTCCAATCAAAGATTGTCAATTAACTACCCGTTAATATTTTTTTTTTTTGGAACTACTAATTTTGAATGTCTGTTGTCTTTACTGGCGATCGTATTCTTCGGCGATGGCCTCCAAGAAATCCATGGTGTAGAGGTAGTGCTCGGGTTTGACGCTGGGAGAGGCAGGAGGGAATAAATGAATGAATGAATAAATGAATAAAACCAAATCCACAAATGAATATGTAACAGCTTTAAAAATAAACATAAAATGAAAACAAAAACAAAATACCAATCGAGGAATGTTTCGGTTCAGTCTCAAAAGCACTCCTCAGCCAATGACAAAAATTATAGAAAAAAGAAAAATGACATGTGAAATCAAGAATGGTGGGAGTAGTCCTGTATTGTTGTTTTGGCTGACGACTAAGGAAGCATTATGGGTATAAAACATTCCTAGTTTGGTATTTAGTATTTTAGAGAATGTTTGAAGTCAAAATGCTTGCATAAAGTAAAGAATGATAATGAAAAGAATAAAACTGTTGTTGGACATTTATTTCAAAGTTCTGTTAAAACTCTAGTACTAATCGTTATCCACATCCATTCCAAAAGTTCTTTAAAACAATAAGATTTGTAACTAGTTTTTATGGTGGTTGCAACACTTTTCGGTCAATTCAGAACCAGTAAAATGAAAGATAATAGAGAAAAATGTGTAAATTTGAAGTTAAAAGGACCAAAGAAATGGCAAGACAAAAAGGACTGATTAAAGGAGGGAACAGAATATTCCACAAGCAATCCATAAATGTGCCTATTTTGACAATAATACCTAATAGCCTCATCCAGATACAAGATAAGGATCCCGCTGTGAAGGATGCACTCAAATACTTACAGAGTATAATATATTTGAAACTAAAATCTATAATAGCAGTAGTAGTGGTAGTAGTCAGAATTTCTGGATTGACAAAGTGCTCAGAATAAAAATAAAATCAATACCAGATAAAATCCCATATCAGAACCCCCTGGACAGTATGAAGGTAAATACAGACCTGATTCCCAATTCCCCTCAAAAATTCGAGGTGCTAAAAATAACTTCTTTTTTTTTGGCTTCAACTGCAGAATTACATAATCTAATTTGAATAAACATCACTTGAGAAAAGTTTGGCACCACAGCACGCATATTCAGAACTACAAACCATTAATCAAGTCTTTTATTAGAGCAGATTATCAATTTTATAACACTAATCATGGCAACTTATCTTTTTCCCCTTTAAAACTGCGAATTTTTAACGATTTATATATAGGCAGATTTGTAAATGGCAAACAAAGAAAACTCAAAACTTACTTCTTTAACCCGTATATACATCCAGCCAAATCTTTAGTCATCTTTCCACTGTCAACACAGTCAACGCAGGCCTTCTCCATCTTGGTGGCAAAGCTAGAGAAAAAGTATACAGCAGATATAATTATAAAATAACAGCCACTATTACAAAATTAACGAATCCCTTTCATTAAGTGAGCTATATCATATGCATAATTACAGACTTTCAACGAAAACAAGCTAAAATCTATGTTATGTTTTATCCATATTCAAAGAAATCTAAATATTTTATTTATCATATCTAAACAAATTATCTCTATAAAATGCTTTCAAATTGACGTGGTGTAGTTCATCATGATCATATACCAATTTCCAATAAAATTATTATATTTTGAACACTTTTTCAGGTAAAAAAAAATTTATTCTGGAGGAAAAAAACAAACTGGCCTTCAAAAAATGTGTGAACACAGATTATATATATATGTGACCCTCCGCCTCGAACCGGTATTAAGTCGGGATTTGGAAAACGAAGAAAACCAGTTTTAAAGTGGAAATGGTCAAAATGATCAAATTTCAGTTTTTGGTTGTTTCAGAAACTACAATAATTTTTCTACATGAAAACATAATAATTCAACATAAACATTGACGATAAGTTATATAAATGTCAAGTTTAAAAATGCAACTATCAGTGACACATTCAAAACGAGAGTTGACTTTCTCTCAGAGAGCCACCCTTTCCAAGGCTTAGTAATACCGAGTCTTTTTCTCCACCAATAAGATGTAAGATATCACAGCAAAGGGCGTGTCTTTATCTATCTCAGAGAAAGCATGACTGTTTCCACAATTTCATGGTTCAACCAATAATGAACTTTAAAAACTGTAAACAAGTCTAGGTTTTTCCCTGACAACCTTACAATGAATGATTCTGATTGGTCAACACTCATCACATGCGCTGTGGCTGTAGGCCATAATGCTCAGGCGATGCTTCATGACATCAACATGCGTGTGTTACATATGTGTGTGCGTTTGTGCATTTTGATACACACCACGTGCTTTTATTTCATTGTCTAGCTGCATTGGGTAATGATTGAGGTGGGGGTCCTCCTTTGTCCCTCTTTTTTTTATTCATGAAAGTATAGGATATGCTAAGTAGGACAACAGTTGCCTAATCTTACACTTACAGAGATTGTTGTAGGATAAACATTTAATTTTAAGTACAAAAGCAGAATAATAGAGAGCCTTCAACAATTAATGAACTGTAACTAAAAAATGAAATGGATAGATAAACAGACAGGCAGACAAACCTATGGATAAATAGATATGTAGATAGATAGATAGATAGACAGACAGACAGACAGACAGACAGACAGACAGACAGACAGATAGATAGATAGATAGATAGATAGATAGATAGATAGATAGATACATAGATAGATAGATAGATAGATAGATAGATAGATAGATAGATAGATAGATGAAGGGGAGAGAGATATGTAGATAGATAGATGGATAGGTAGATAGATAGATAGATAGATAGATAGATAGATAGATAGAAAGATAGATAGATAGATAGATAGATAGATAGATAGGTAGATGAAGGGGAGAGAGAGACAAACAGAGAGAGGGAGAGAGAGGGAGAGGGAGATGGAGAGAGAGAGAGAGAGAGAGAGAGAGAGAGAGAGAGAGAGAGAGAGAGAGAGAGAGAGAGAGAGGGATGTTCGTTTTGTCGTGCTTTCTTTGTATATTGAAAGAAAGGGGGGGGGGGGGGGGGGGGGGGGGGGGGGGGGGGGGGGGGGGGGGGGGGGGGGGGGGGGGGGGGGGGGTCTTTTTAGACAATGAACAATGTGGTGGAACGCTAAGGAAAACTTGAGAGATTCAATAACATGTTTTCATGTAAGTCACTACACAATAAGCCCCACCTCCTCCTCAAGCTGTCATCTGACTCAAAATGGAAACAATGCAATGATTGATTTGACCAGCCCATTTCTCTAATTGCAATCTCATTGGTCAATATGTTTCCAGTTGATTGACTATGACTTACTTTGTAACAAAATGCTTTCTTTAAACTATCCCTACAAGTCTTTGCTCCGCCTTCATCCCTTTCTTCATGTCTACCTCACTCTCTCCGTCTCCCTTTTGTTTCTTTCACACAAACAAACTCTCTCTCTCTCTCTCTCTCATACACACACACACACATACACTTATACAGGTTTCAATCTTTATTATATTTCCCTCGCGTCCTCTTAATGCACAAGCAGTCTCTCTCCCCTCCCCCTCTCGCTCCTCTTTTTCTCTATCTCTCTCTCTCACATGTGTGTCGGTTTGTGTGTGTGTGTGTGTATTTTACTCTCTCAATCTATCTCTTCCTCTCTAATCCTCTTTCTTGATAATTCTTTCCCTGCCCACCCGGCTTCACGTAGTTTCAAAACTGTACTTTCAAATTTCAACCTTCTTTAACTTTTGTCATTTTGAAATCGTATTTTCTCTATTAAATAAGACAAAAATTTCACATTAATAATTCTTATTTCATTGATTCTTTATTTAAATATCAAAAATTCTTGAAAAAGTGAGCAATTGACGGCGTTTTTTTTCCAGTGTTTTATTTGTTTTAAGAACATCTTACATAATAATGAATAACTACAAAAGTAATAATTGGATTGTTTCAAAAATTTGTATGTACATTATTAAATGTATAAGCTAAGCTCATGCCAAATTTCACTATTCTCGTCAAATTTTTGATATCCGTATCTAAGGAGTTATCTTTATCCATTGATTTAACTGTGCGTGAAAACAGTGCCTCACTTCAAAGTCGATTTTCTTAAAACTTGGTTTTTACACTCTCCCTACTTCAAACGGTCATAACTCGACAACAAATAATCAGAATTGTATAAATTTAGTATCAAATTTTAAAGCATAAAATAAGCTGTGATTGGGTACCAAAAACCCAAAATTGAAAAATCCGACTTAATACCGTTTCGAGGCGGAGGGTCACATATATGAGTAGCAGGGCTGCTATAACAAATATAATTTACAGAAGAAAAAAAAAGTTTGTTATATCATCATTTCAGATTAATTTCTACTTTTTGAAATTTGAACTTTTGTGGACAGAAAAAAACCCCACGTTTTTTCTTTTCTTAATTGGGACTACAACATCTTGATGAAATCAACATCTGCTGTCGTTAGTTGTATGAACTTTAATATAAACCCTCAGCTTTTAATAATAGAATAATTAATAAATAATCAAATTCCCTTCATTCATCCCATAGGGGAAATTTGTCTTTAGCTTTAATTCCAAGGGAAAACTGGAATGACCCAGGCATCAGCTGCAGTGCAGCGCCACAAACCGAGCTAGGGGGAGATGACTTGCTCAAGGCCACATGGCGCAGCGGTTATTTGAACTCGGTACCTTTCAGATACGAAGCAAAGACCATACCGCTGAGCCATACTGCGCCAATAATGTAAAATGGGAGTTGTATTTGCAAGATCTGAATTTGAAACTGAATGTTACTCAAAGTCGACTCAATTCTGAGTATTTGTTTTCGAGGACAGAGAGAGTTGTTGAATGTGGTAGCCGTTGTAGGTGTTTATTTATATTTACAAATGTGGGATATCCCTTAAGAGGAGACAAGATAAACTTACTGCTGTAATTCAGGGTTGCCGTCTAATTTGCCTCTGTGTTCCAATCCTCTAGTCCATGCATAGATACTGGCAATGGGATTTGTGCTGGTGGGGTTACCCTGAAAAAAACAAAAAAACATTTTAAATAATCAAAATCCAGATTGTTTATTCCAACACAAAAGGGGATGAATTCTGTAGTCAGCTGAGAAGTGAAACCTTAAGACAGCAGTCAGCAGCAATTGGTATTTACCCTTTGGATAGGACATTTGTCTGTTGCAAAGTGATTTACTAACAACCCCCCCTCCCCCCTTTAGAGGACAGATCCTCTTCAAAATAAAAAAAACCCCACTTAAGTTGGAACTCTACAAAGGACATGAAAATGACAAACAACCCAAACTAAATGAATAATAAAAAAAAAAAAAAAGCTTACGTCAGCCGCAGTGGTGGTGACAAATAGTATAATACGGTCTTCTGACATACCTTTTGGTGTTCTCTGTAATGTCTGGTGACAGTTCCGTGAGCAGCTTCAGCCTCAATGGTCTTGCCATCGGGACACATCAACACACTGGTCATCAGTCCCAATGATCCATATCCTGGAAGATTAAATATGAGTATGAAAAATACAAATAAATAAATATGCAAATTATTTTTTAAAACTGAATAAATATACCCAAAATTATTTTTTAAAAATGAATAAATGAATATATAAATAAATTAAGAAATAAATGAAGACAAAGCTTCTTGACAACTTATCTTTTAAAGAGAGAAAGAAATAAGTATCAAAAGAAAAATACAAGCCAATAAAAAGCTGCCAAACAAAAGCCCAATCTTCCTCTTCTTCTTAAAAAAAAACTAAGTGACTTGGACTGAGCATAACTGTCTATGTGCATATAATTGAGCATTTACCCAAGCCCTTATATCGCGCATTATCCACTCAACATGCTCAAAGCGCTTTATAAGGAGTCCCTATCCAACAGCAACATTTAACATGTTAGATAAGACACGACTTCTGTTAAGTGATTGTACAATTTGTTTTTTTTTCAATGACAAACCTGT
This sequence comes from Berghia stephanieae, assembly GCF_034508935.2. NCBI lineage: Eukaryota > Metazoa > Mollusca > Gastropoda > Nudibranchia > Aeolidiidae > Berghia > Berghia stephanieae. The sequence goes on along the minus strand of NC_088370.1, from coordinate 21,231,899 downwards.
TAATGGCCAGGTACTCATTTTACACCTGAATATGGTGAGAGAGTAAAAAGGACTATACGCCGCTAGAAGCGGGACTCGAATCAAGGACCCATCGATTCGAAGGCGAGTGTTATACCACAAGACCCACATTGCAGTAAATCTTTATATCTCTCATTATTTCCCAAGAAGCTTGATACTAGAAGGTAGAATCTTTTATGAGCAACAAGCAGAGACGCCAACTTTAAATTTGGCTCACAGGAGTTTCAGACACCACTTGTAGGAATTTCAATGCAGAAAGAGGAATTTCCGCACACAAGAAAAAGGAATTGGAATGGTATTTGGCATTGTGTTTACATATTGTATAGAGTTCTAAATAGATAACTGATAAGAATTATATTATGATATATAAAAACATCGCAAAATACAATCCTAAAGTTTCCTTACTTCAAATGAAGAAAAGCGCCAAACCTTAATGGTAGAGATACTGGTGGTAGTGAGAATGATGTGGTGCTGGTGGTTGTAGTAATAGTGGTAGTGATGATGATATGGTGGTGTGGTGGTTGAAGTAATAGTGGTAGGGATGATGATGTGGTGGTGGTGGTTGTAGTAGTAGTGGTAGTGATAATGATATGGTGGTGGTGGTTGAAGTAGTAGTTGCAGTGATGATGATGATGTGGTGGTGGTTGTAGTAGTAGTGGTAGTTGCAGTGATAATGATGTGGTGGTGGTGATTGAAGTAGTAGTGGTAGTGATGATGATGTGGTGGTGGTTGCAGTAGTAGTGGTGAGTGGATGATGGTTGTAATTCTAGTGGCAGTGATGATGATGTGGTGGTTGGGGGGGGGGGGGGGGGGTGTGTCCTTGGAACAATTTGACCTCACCGGAATTTGACGGAAGTTGCCCGGAACCCGGAATTTTTTGCTCCAGACCGGAGTTTTTTCCGGTGAAACCGGAGTTTTGGCATCACTGAACAAGTATTTGGCTGGTTAAAAAAATGAAAACAACTCACCCTGGGCCACGACGTCAGATTGGACATCTCCGTCGTAGTTCTTACAGGCCCATACGAATCCACCAGATGACTTGAGTCCTTGGGCAACCATGTCATCAATCAGACGGTGCTCGTACCAGATTCCAAGCTTGTCAAACTCAGCCTTGTACTGACTGAAATAAAATCGAACATTTTAAAAGACATGTTTGCAGTAAGGGTTTTACGGCATTTCAATTGAGATTGTTCAAAGTCATATCATCAACTTTGGTTTTTTGTTATTGTGAAAAAGGAATTGCTTTGATAAAATTAAATTGCATTGAATTCAATCAGTCATGTTAACTCTTAGACAACTAGCCTGGATTATTTCATACAATTTCTTGTTTTTAAAAAAAAAAATTTATTGAATAAAATCACAGGTCTGATGTCTCCACCAAACGAATAATAACAGAGATGCAAAATAAATAGTCTCAAACTCGAAATAAGAAGAGAGAAAATAAGGAAAAGAAGGAAAGGTGATAATGAAAAGAAAAGTGATAATGAAAAGAAGAAAAGAAAAGGAGGGGGGGGGGGCGGTCTAAGAGAGAGAGAGAGAGAGAGAGAGAGAGAGAGAGAGAGAGAGAGAGAGAGAGAGAGAGAGAGAGAGAGAGAGAGAAGAGAGAGAAGAAGAGAAAGAGAGAGAAAGAGAGAATAGAGAGAAAGAGAGAGAGAGAGAGAGAGAGGAGAGAGAGGGGGGGGGGGGGGCAAATGAAAGATAAAAAAATGAAGGAATGAAAGAAATAAAACCAAAAGGAAAAGAATTAAAATATATGAAATATTTTTCTAAAAAGACAGAAGACAACAAACCCCCCCCCCCCCCAAACATCCTTTGATTATACTGTACTGGCAGCAATGAAATGATACATTTGTTTCAACTCTGTCATTTGTAAAAAAATCCTCCTACCTGTCGAAGATTTCCTGGAAAATGTCCTTGAAGCGTCCATCGTAACGTTTGAGGATAGTGTTCTTGGTGCTCATGTACAGGGGCCAGCCCTTGGAAAGACTGTACTTGAAGCAGGCGTGGGCAAAGTCAGCAATGGACTGAAAAGGAACAGGTGTGCCTGATGTAAACATAATGTAAACGTTGCTTCTCGAAGCTCGAAGAAATAAATAACAATGTGGATCCTGCACATCAATGTTTTGTTTATTCATCTTAACAACGTCACTACCACATTATCTCATTCATCTGTAGTGTTTCATTCATCCTGTTTTGTGATAAAGGGGAAACCTGAAACGTCCATTTTACCTGTTTTCATAATTAAATTAAAGCTTACATTCAATTTCACATTGTCATTTATTTCTGATGTAAACATAGAAGGTATGGATTTGATGCTACTCAATTGTGTGTGTTAACGATTTTTAGATTGCCATAGAGGTAATCAGTTCTCATTCATTGAATTCTCTGAACAGACCCTGAGTCTTCTTCTTTCAAGTCCTTCATAACCATTTGGCCCATGGAGCCGGAGTTTATCCCGATTTCTATAGCGTGAAATGGACAATAGCAAATTCCTTGCTATTGTTTGGATAGTAGTCTATCACAAACTACTTTCGGCCAGATCTAACAGACCCAGCCACCCAATTACTACTGGGCGGACAGGGGAGGCCATGAAAATTTCTCAACTGCACCCAGAATCAATCTCTCTCTACAAACTGAATTGGAAGGCAGAGCTGGTGAGTATTTTATCCAAACGCATACTAACTATAGATAGTTCGAAGTTGACGTCACTCAGGTCTTTGTTATTGTTTTTTGCAATCCGCGTTTATGAGTAATTCTCACTAAACTGTATTAACCCGCCTATAAACATTCATGGTTACACACAGTTTTATGTAATACTTCCGGATGGCAATATTGTGAGCTTTTTAGCCAAGCGCATACTATCTGTAGTGATTTAAGCATATTCAATTCCTCACAATTTATTTCTTACCTTATCAGTGTTGTACATGGCCATGCCAACACCTCCACCACTCTTGAAGTCGAAGACCGGCATCTTGATGGGTGCTCCTCCATTGGATGGGGTGAAGATAAGATCCAACTGACCTTCTCCGTCAGCTACAAAGTCTGTGGCTTTGTACTAGAGGGTTGGAATAAAACAAGATTAAAATTAAATCAAAATCAGCAAAATGAAATAAGTCTTGAAATTTATCGGTCTTACTAACTTACTTATCCGAACCAGTGACCACCTGAGCTCTAGCCCTTCGCCTTGTGCCATGACGTAGAAGTTAGACGTCTTTTGTCGTTGTTCCAGGTGACTATACAGTGTGTTATTGATGCTTGGATTTGGTGGGAGGAAGAGGTCTTGAAGAGGTTGACATTCAAGCAAGTGGTGTGTTACCGTCTCATTGGGGTGTTGACATAAGGAGCAGGAAGGGGAAGTGTCTTTAAAAATACTCTGTTCGAACTACATTAAAAAAAAAAAAAAAAAAGGAAAAAGTTTTTTGCACCCTTAATGTATAAATATGAATCGCAAGGTTTATCACACTTCTTGTAGCCTTTATTGGAGAAGAGGATGCTTTTTACCTCAAAAGTACTTTTTGTCTGATTTGAAAGACCTGGCTAACCATTTGAGTGTGAACAGGGGGCCAGAAAAACTTGCTAAATTCTTCTTTAAAAGCATTAACTTAAACAAATTTTTTTTTACGTTTATATATAATAATATATAATATATATATATATATATATATATATATATATATATATATATATATAATATAATATATAAAGATGAAGATAGAGAGAGAGAGAGAGAGAAGGAGGAGAGAGAGAGAGAGAGAGAGAGAGAGAGAGAAGAGAGAGAGAGAGAGAGAGAGAGAGAGAGAGAGAGAGAGAGAGAGAGAGAGAGAGAAGAGAGAGAGAAATCTGCTCTTACCTGATCTCCGTGAGCGTGACGTCCGATGACGATGGGTTGGGTCCAGCCTGGCACCAGACGGGGGATGGATTTACACAGGATGGGCTCACGGAACACAGTGCCACCTAGGATGTTACGAATGGTACCATTGGGACTCAGCCACATCTTCTTCAGCTTGAATTCTGAGCAATAAGGACGGGGGGGGGGGGGGGGGGGGGGGGGGGGGGGGGGGGGGGGGGGGAAGACAGATATTTTAAAAATATATTATAAATTTCTTTTAGAAAGCTTTCATTGTCATCAATTATAAACACAACAATAATAAATAAACAAACAAAAACCACACACACACACACACACACACACACAGATGTAAGAAAAAAAAATTAAATTCAAATTCAAAAGTGGCTAGGGGAAATACCAATAAAGGTCTATTGAAATACCTGTCTGGAAGTATTGGCATAATTAAACAATTCGGGGGAATAACTAGAAGTAAAGACAAATAAAATTATGACTGAGTTATCCCTCTTCGCTCTCTCTCTCTCTCTCTCTCTCTCTCTCTCTCTCTCTCTCTCTCATCCACTCCTCTCTCTCTACTCTACACACACACACACACACACACACACACGCATAAACACACAAGAATTTGACGCGTCTGCTACTGCACTGGGCGAGCGAGTAACCTTTTGGAGGTCGTGGCAAGGACGTGCGAAAGACCAGACAAAACACGCAGGCGGCAGGGCAGGGTTGGGTTGTCATGCCACACAATGTCAAGATAAGCTTACAATGAAGTCACAACTTATCACTGACGACTAGTAACAAAAAAGTCAAATCATGACACATTAACATTACACGACATACACCCTTTCTGTATACGTGACCTATTGTCATCGGTGATAAAGAGCAGAGCAAAGCCAAGCGAGCGTAGGTAATTTCTTTATAAAATTGGTTGTAAAATTATACACTAATAATAATAATAATAATAATAATAATAATAATAATAATAATAATAATAATAATAATAATAATAATAATAATAATAATAATATTTTGCCAAGAACATCAAAAACTGACAAATTGTATATTATGACACATGCCAGACGAAGCAAGAACCTAACCGGAAATCAGTAGGTCTGAGGTTCGATCTCCAATCGAGGCAGGTTGATTTACTTTTTTTCTTTTCTTTTTTTTTCTTTCTTGTTTGTCTGGCACTGTTTCATTCATTCACACATTTTCATATCTTTATCTTACACCAGTGCCTGCTCCCTAATTTCTCGCTTTGACATTTAAATTGCTCGGGCAATGCTGCCCCATTCGTTCTGCTTACTCCAGGCTTCACGAATAAGCCCGACGTTGTCTAAAACAACAAACATGCGAGTGAACAAAATCGTGTTTACGTATTACAACTTGTTACGCTCAATGCGGGTTTTTTTTTCGTAAACAAGATTTACACTCGAGAGGCAACGGCACCGCTCGCGAAAGAAAAACAATAAAGATATAAAATAAAATAACAATGGTAGTGGGGAATATACACCCTACCTTACGACTTATGGTGTAAGCAAGCGTTTGTATCTGAGTGAGCGAGCGAATGTGGGATACTTCTAAACATTCAACGCAAAAAATGTTATGTATTTCATTTCCAAAACATATAACAACAAACAAACAAAAAACTGTAATACAATAACCAACCCCCCCCCCCCCCCACGACGTAATGACGTGTACTTATTTGCAGGTCTGACAACTTAAATTGTTATGGCCTCGTTGTAGTTGTAATGGAAATATAATTTACTCTCAATCCAACGTAAAATATTATCCATTACAACAATGTTAAAACAAACCCCATTTGCGTTTGGATATCAAACCTGCAATAAATAATAACATTTGCACGAAGCCCAAAAAATAAGTCCAGCGTCTTTACACGGAAAGAGGCATTGTTCAATTGAGCACGCGGATCGCCATCAAACGCACGCATTTCTTTCTCTCCATCTCAAAACATAATCTAGAGATATGAGGGCGAAGCTCCATCTTCACCCATTGAAATTCTGGCCAACCCGTCCATCCGGCACTGAAAGAATTGTGTTTATTTTGGCCAGAAAACTAATTTTATATCAGACGTGTTCAAAGAAAAAAAAAATGAAGGAAAAAAAAAGAAGAGCTCTTTACAAATTCTCTGGTTTAAGAATCTTTGACACGTATCTTTGGGTGGCCATCTTAATTAATCTATCTTCTTATTCTTCTTTCTCCTTCATATTATTGTCTTCATACTTGAATATCTAGTTAGTGAAGGAAAGCCGTTGTCTTCCTAAACTCTGTCAGGGAGAAATAAAGTTTAGCTTTCTACTATATCTGAAGTAAAACTTTGCCGGACAATTTTTTTTTAAATTAAAAAAAAAAAACAAAAAAAGATAAAGCCGAGCCATCGACACACTTGGCCCAATGGTCCAAGACAGGTATGAGTACGTGTGAATCTTCATTAAATATTCAATATAACAACCCCCCCCCCCCCCCTCCCCACCGACACACTCATAATATACTACCACCATCATTTTCCACCTCTTTCCGCCACCATAACACTTCGCCTTGTCCTGTTTCTCTTCCGACAATGGTCGTCACCATAAATCCCGTTAGTTAGGTCATCCAATCCCTTTGTCTCCTACAAACAACACAGACACACAACAAAGACACATTCATCGTCGTGTGTCGTCCCCCACAATCAACACTATGACGATGTAAATAGGTTGGTATTAGAAATAAAACAAAAAAGCTCTCCGGCCAAATCAATCAATCAATCAAATCAACAAAAAATAGATATATACTTAAAAAAAAAAAGAAAATAAAAGTTTTAACAGAGTCAGGCAGTATCAATTAATATTGTCGCATGACAGCCCTCACCCCCGCCCCTCCCCCTCCCCAACGTCCTTGTGCATCACACACTGTAACAAATTATAGTAGCATAACCGTCAGAGTTGTTAATAAAGTATATCGAATCAAATTAAAAATGAATGAATAATTAAATAAATAAAACTCGTGTTAACCAAATAACCGAATAAGAGGCGTCACCAAAAGAAGACAATCAAAAGTGACGTCACCATAGCACACTAGAGACTAAGGCAAGGACGTCACTAAAAGATCAGAAAGCCTTGAAATTGGCGTCATCCAAAAACCATAAATACCAGCAAACAGATTCAAACATATAATTTTACAACTGTATGATTGTATTATTGAGTCGGGATGGCCAAGATCGGCAATATATTATATATAAGTACCCTTTAACGAGAGAGAGAGAGAGAGAGAGAGAGAGAGAGAGAGAGAGAGAGAGAGAGAGAGAGAGAGAGAGAGAGAGAGAGAGAGAGAGAGAGAGAGAGAGAGAGAAAGAGAGAGAGGAGATACAAAGCGAAGCGTCTTTTTCTTATTATTTTTTTAAACTTGCAGTCTGGGTGGGTTATATCGATCTGAGCCGTCACGAAATCCGAAATGTGACTGAGAAATTGTCAATCAAATTACACATTGTATCAAATCATCATAGCCATGTCCGCCTGTCGTCTGCGCACGACTTCCACGGAATTAATCACCAGACTTGACACACGCATCAAATCAAACGAAAAAATGTTATATCATTTCTCTAGGTTTTTTGGTTGTTTGTTATTATTTATTTATTTATTTATTTATTTTTGGATTAGGGGGTGGGGGGGGGGGATATAAATTTCATAAGAAAAAAAAAAAGATCTGGTTATCAAACCCAACATACAAAATTTCCAAACTTAGAGACTAATACACTTCCAAATAATTTAGAATTGATGAATATACTATACCTGTCATCTGCATTTTTTGCGGCCGCAAATATCAAGGCGATCCGCAAATTTTGACAAATTTCCCAAAATTGGCAAATCGTGGCAAATTTTGGGAAAACTGGCAAATCGCGTGGCAAATTTTGGGGGAAAAAAAGAAACGAAAACAAAATTACGAAAAAAAAGTGCGAAACTTGAGAAATGTTGCAGCTTTGTCTGGGCCCAAACCAAGGGAAGCTACTCTCTATGGATAATGATCCTTTAAAATCTTTGTAACAACGCTATTCACAGTCATTTCATTAAATTCATAAATGCAGCCTCCTTAAATGTAATAAATTGTCTTTTATATATATATTTTTCTGTATCGCATGTTAATTTTTACTGAAACGCTTAGTTCTCCTCGGCAAATTTTTGGGCAAATTTTGGTCTTTTTGGCAAATTTCTTGGCAAATTTTGGCAAATGTTAGGTCCCCATTTGGCAAAAAATGCAGATGACAGCTATACTTCTAAGGGGATGCCGATAGCTCAATTGGCAGAGAACTCGCTCTTCATAAGTAAGGGAACAAGATCGATCCAAGGTGAAGTCGAACTTTTTATTCTCTCTCTCACCGGCCCATCCACATAGCCGTGATTGAATACTTGGGTCTATTAGATATGGCGGAACGTACTACGCAATCGATCAG